>NC_138550.1:11888649-12302528 GCF_964273705.1 Natrix helvetica | reverse complement strand
CAAATCCAAAGCCAGATGATTAACTTTGCTGTCCACCTTAAGAACAACTTCTGACAGACCTGTAGCTAAAGTGTGTAATTTTTTATCAAGTTGATCATGTTTTTTAATGGTATCCTGAACCATTTCTTTAACCTCCTTAATTTCTTTGCGTAAAAAAGCATTTCTTCCCTTATAAAGTCCTTGAAATCCTGATAATTTATTGTGGCACCTGGTGAAGCTTTTTTTTCCGTTGCCATAATTAATAATTCTTACAACCGCCTCTAGCTGTCACCATTCAATTAACTTTCGTTTTCCTTAGGTATTCAGCTGTAAATTAATACTTGCAAATGTTTCTTTCTAAGTTGCTCGAAATTAAAACTTTGACATTTAAGCAGTTCAGGTTATGTAAACTGGCTTAAAGATTGTTAATAGTTAGGGTTGTTTCAGCCGTTCCGCCTTTATTGCCCCGGCTATCAGCAGGTAATTAGCTTTCGTTTTTCTGTAGGTTTTCAACTATAAATCAACGCCATTTTGAATCCTTTGTTCTAAGCCCACGCCTCTCGAACTCAGCAGTAGTGTTCTTTTTAAAGAGATTTCTTTTTTTTTTTTTTTTTCTTCCCCCAATTAAAACTTAAAATACTTGCAATGTTAAGATGTTAAGGCTGTTCCCGGCGACTGGTTCTGCTTTTTTAGCAGAGGTTATCAAAAAGGCAGGAGAATACAACAACTGCGAAGGGGGGCAAACCTCGTCAGACTCCGGACTCCGGAGGGTACACAAGGGCTCAACCCAGCAGCTGAATCTCTCCCTCATAAATTCCAAGAATTTACGAGTGTCCGAGGTGTTAAAGATCGTAAAAAAACACCTCTAACTGTCTCTTGATCTGACAGGCTAAAAAAAAGCCTGCCATCGGCACCGGGAACAAACCGGAAGCCAGTAAATTGTTCTTAAACGAAACACGACGAAGCACAGTAAGCAAATCAACCGTTGTTGTTTTATGCACATCTTTAAATCTCTCTCTCTATAAAAGCGAAATATCACTCATGCATCATCACGAAATCTCCAGAACTGTAAAGCCTACAAACTTGAAATTTGGCACGTGTGTTCCTCTTGGCTTCTAGGTGCTCGCTAAGAAAGGATTTTTTGAAATGACCACCAGATCATCAGTATTTGTTATATTATTATTAATACACTCGGATGCGGAGGAGTTAGACAAAATCTGTTTCAACTGCCACTTAGGCATGGGCAGCGCATGAGTTGGGAGTTCAGACATTCTAATCCCCCTCCCCACCTGAAAAACACTCTGATGCGAAGGAGTTAGACTGAGGGAGAGAAGGGGATAAGATAGGAGAGGCCTCTGGGGCACGCTTGAGAGAGAAGAGGATAGGAGAGCATCAGTGGGACCAGTTTGAGGGAGAGAAGGGGGATGGGAGAGGAGAGGTTTCTGTATGGAAAGCGTGAGGGAGAGAAGGGGATAAGATAGAGGCCTCTGTGGGGCAATCCTGAGGGAGAGAAGGGGAGAGGAGAGGCCGATCTTAACTTCTCTTTAATTTTCAAGCTGTAAGTGTCGATTTAGTAAGCCCAATCACATAGTTTCGTAGCAGAGCACGGGTTTTTAGCTAGTTGGATATAAATGTCATAATGTTCTCTTCCAGACAGTTTTTAACTGTCGTGCTTTGTACTAGCAGTAGTTTATTTCAAAGTATTATCATCAATTTGTCATAATTGCTATCCATTCTTACCCTGATGTTTTCTAGCTTTTAAGTCATCCAGACAGCAGCCCTCCCGAAAGACGTCTGTCAAGAATTATTCAGAGGTTGGTAATTATTTCATGATTAAAATTCAGCCGTTCCCCTTTTTTCTATGGGTGTCATGCAGCCTTTTCCAGGCAGGCTGGGGAAATACTACCAATGGCCATCTCAGTGCAACTGAAGGACATCCATTGAGTAAAGCTGATTTGCTGTGTAGCCGACAGGGAGGATCTTCTGTGGAGCCTCGAGGTGTGGCATTTGTTTAGTCCATCTGCTTAGCTTCCCCTTTCCCTGGAAAGACCTGGGGTAGCTGAGGTCCCTGAGATATCAAAAGCATCTTTAGGTGACTTTATTGAAGGTGCACCCTTTTGTTGTGGCTGGTCGGCCACTGGCCCCTCCACCAGCCAAATCAGATGAGGAGGCATGGGGGTCAGGGTCAGCATCAAGGCAACCTGAGAGCTCCGAGGGGGAAGAGGGAATGGAGCTGGCAGAGAGAGAGAGAGAAAGAGGCGGAGTCTGGGCCATCTCTCAGCCCTCAGATGGAGAGTCAACAGCTCCCCAGATCTGGAGGTGGCTGATGAGGAAGAGGAACAACCTCTGGGTCCAGTTCCTGACGCTCAGATGCGCAGAAGGCAGAGGAGAGGAGAGCAGTGGAAATCTATGGGCCGATCCTTGGGATGGAAGAGCCACCGCTGCTAAGGAAGCCCCATCCTAGCTCTGGGGGATAAAAGGCAGGGGCAGAGATGAATAGATGTGGCAGACAGATTTATCTCCTTGCTGGACAGACTTGTTAGCCTGCAGTGAGAGAGAAAGATTTTGCCGGGGCTGCCGGCGCTCTTAATCAAGGAATCTTTGCGTTAACTTCAGAGGGTTTTTTGTGTTTGGAGAACTAGGTCAGAATACCTTTCTTTGCAAAGAAGGCAGGTGTTTTATTACGGAAAAGTCTGAGACTCACAGTATTGATTTTTGGATTGGGTAACCAGGGTTACAGTCGGGATACAATAGGGGGCCAATGTGTTTCAAATCATGGTACCATCTTATTTATTTTATTCAAATAATTTACATGGCTGCCCAACTCACAAATACGAGAAATAGAAAAGCACAAGTGCAGGAAACCTGAGACGGAGATTCTCAAAATCCACAAGCTATTGCAGGAGAGGCTCATGCAACTTCCTGGCCCAGCGTTGAAGTGCAGCGGGGTGAATGGGAGGGTCAGATTTTCAAAGGCTTATAGACAATCAATTGGTCAGAGTCCTAAGCTCAGAATCCCAACAGAGAGGTATCAGGCCTGCAGCCATCTTTTCTTTTGAATCTTTGGCCTGCCACACTTTCTATTATTCTGCTAGGCATTTTCTATTGTGGGAAAACGGGAGGGGGGATTGTATGGAATTAGATGCTATGTAGCCATAACAACATTCTTTCTAGAAAACCAAGGTCATCCTTTGTCTCTGCACCTCTGCACCTGACCAGAACTGGATGGGTAGAAGCTGCCAGCGTGGCAGTGGGAGATTGGACCATGGTGATGGGCTTGTGGGTGTGGGGCAAGATCTTGAATTTTCAACTATGTGGGGAAAACCGGGAAGCTTTCAGATTCGGGTTTTCCCAGATGTGCCAACATGGCTCTCTTAATAAATTGGAACTTTGAGCAATGCTTTGCCTTGGACTCTGATTTAATTTTGGAACTCTGACAGGGTTTCCCTCTCCCCCCCCCCCAAAAAAAATTAGGTGCCTCTTTCCCAACAGAAGGCAACTCAAATTATAAGCTCAACATAAACCAGTAAAAAAAAATAGCGACAGAAAATCATCCACCGATAAAAGAGAACACAAGGGATGTTTTCTTGTGCGTATACAGATAGTCCTCGGCTTACAACAGTTCATTTAGTGACCATTTGAAGTTACAACAGCACTTTTCAAACTTATGAACTTTGCAGCAGCCCCATGGTCAGGTGCTTCAAATTTCAAGATGCTCGACAACTGACTCATATTTATGACGTTTGCAGTGTCCCGGGGTCATGTGATCACCTTTTTAGACCTTCTGTCAAGCAAAGTCAATGGGGAAGCCAGGTTCACTTAACAGCCGTGTTCCTAATTGAATCGTCGCGGTGACTCACTTAACAAACGCGGCAAGAAAAGTTGTAGGAGAGGCAAATCTCACTTAACGGATGCCTCGCTCGGCAGCAGAAATTTTGAACTAGGCTGTGGGTCGTACATCGAGGACTAGCTGTATTAAAAGTGCTGCTTTCGGGGCCTTTGCTCTGTCTCTTCCAGGTGATTGAAGATGACGATTCTGATATGGAGGTGTCTTTCATCTCTTCCTCTACAAATCAAAGGTGAGTAGTACTGTTTCACCTTGACCTGTAGCTGGTTAATTATGAGAGGGTTGTCCCTTTAGAGAAGCATGGGGTGAAATAGCTCCTTCCCACAAGGTTAGGCACGCCAGTGGAAATGCTTTTCTTTGAGCAGAAGCGTGTCATGTCCACGGATGTTTGTGGCCATGTGCGGGGGTAGTATTCACTTACCTTCCCTACCAGTTCGCAAATGTGAGTGCGCGCCCACAGCCCTCTGTGCATGTGCTTTTGGCGGGAAAAGGGCCTAAATGGGATGCCGTATGAGCCTGGGTGGGCGGGGCCACCCACGGTTTCTGCTACCAGTTTGGGCGACCCAGTCCGAAGCGGCGGAATATCGTACAGATCACACTGTGACCCTATCACAAGCTGCTTTGGGAACTTTTCTTACGTTGCAAAAATAATCTCTCTTGTTCAGTGAAAGTTCTGATTCAAAAGCACAGTCCACAGCCCTCAAAGTAAAAGTTATTTAAAGAACCATAATCATTTTACAAAGGGACGCGGTGGCTCAGTGGCTAAGACGCTGAGCTTGTCAATCAGGTCGGCAGTTCGAATCCCTAGCGCCATGTAACGGAGCGAGTTCCCGTTACTTGTCCCAGCTTCTGCCAACCTAGCAGTTTGAAAGCACATAGAAAATGCAAGTAGAAAAATAAGAACCACTTTGGTAGGAAGGTAAGAACATTCCATGCGCCTTCGGCATTTAGTCATGCCGGCCACATGACCACGGAGACGTCTTCGGACAGCGCTGTCTCTTTGGCTTTGAAACGGAGATGAGCACCACCCCCTAGAGTCGGGAACGACTGGCACATATGTGCGAGGGGAACATATACCTTTTACCTTAATTTCTCTTTCACTGTAGAATGTAGAACAAACCCATAATGCATCGTAAATTGGAATTGCAACTTCTTTGGGACACAACAATATTTCTGATTGTGTGGCCCTGATCTGTGGGGAGTTTAAAGATAACAGCCAACATTTGAAAACTGAGCTAGCAACAATTCGGAAACCTGTACAGCCAACAGCTGAATTCTAGTAACACAATTTCATTAAGAGTGATAACGTCTCTTTCTTATAATACTTAGATTACCAACCGCATCAACGCAAAGCCAGAGGAACTCTCAGAGTCAAGCATCAAAAGGTGTTTCCTTTGAATCAGATGAGGTATAAAATCTTTCTTCCATCATGCTTCCTTTAATCATCATCTTCATTTAATGATCCCATCATCCCTTGCGGGGTGGAGTCTGGGAAAGTGAATGGAGCTATCAGAATGTTTTAATGGCCAGATGCCCTTCCTGTCACCAATGCAGAGTTTTGATCAGCAGATATATTCTCAGTGTGCCGAGAAAGAGAAATATCTGCCTCTACCTAGGATCAAACTCACAGCCTCCTGACTGTGAGGCGAGAACTCCACCTCTAGGCCACCGCACCTCTCCATCATGCTTCCTTTATGCAAAATGTTTGCACAATATTTAGTGTTTCTTACATCTCTTCCCAATTCCTTACTCCTAACGAGGATCTTAACAAGAAACTCTATAATAAAAGGTAGGGTTAACCCCATCACCAGCCTCATTAAACCTCAGAGCTGTGTAATTTTTTGTCTCTTAGAGTTTCCAACCTTGGTATGTTGTTTCCATGAAGGCACAGAATCTTTGAAGCAGCAATATCCATGGATAACTAGATCTATAGAGAAGCAGTCAGTTATTTTTTGGAGGGACATCATTGCCCATATTTTAAATGATCCCATCCCCACCCCATTCCATGTTGGTACATGATGTATTTCCATGTGCTTTGCTATCAGCACTGAATTCAGTTATTTTACTGAAATTTTAAATCTGAGCCAGCAGTGTGCAGCAGCTGCCAAAAAGGCCAACACAGTTCTAGGCTGCATAAACAGAGGGATAGAATCAAGATCACGTGAAGGGTTAATACCACTTTATAAGGCCTTGGTAAGTCCACACTTGGAATACTGCATTCAGTTTTGGTCACCACGATGTAGAAAAGATGTGGAGACTCTAGAAAGAGTGCAGAGAAGAGCAACAAAGATGTTTAGGGGACTGGAGACTAAAACATATGCAGGAACTGGGTATGTCTAGTTTAATGAAAAGAAGAACTAGGGGAGACATGATAGCAGTGTTCCAATATCTCAGGGGTTGCCACAAAGAAGAGGGAGTCAAGCTATTCTCCAAAGCACCTAAGGGCATGAGAAGAAGCAATGGGTGGAAACTAATCAAGGAGAGAAGCAACTTAGAACTGAAGAGAAATTTCCTGACAGTTAGAACAATTAATCAGGGGAACAGCTTGCCTCCAGAAGTTGTGAATGCCCCAACACTGGAAGTCTTTAAGAAGATGTTGGATAGCCGTTTGTCTGAAACGGTATAGGGTTTCCTGTCTAGGCAGGGGGTTGGACTAGAAGACCTCCAAGGTCCCTTACAACCCTGCTATTGTATTGTAAGTCCTCTGTCCTGTGAAAAGCCCTGCCTGCAGTAACTTCAAAGACTAGGAATTCCTAAATCTGTGCTTTTCAACTTAGGCAACTTTAAGATGTCTGGACTTCAATTCCCAGAATTCCCCAGCCGGCATGCCCTAGGAAGGCAGCAATGGCAAAGCACTTCTGAAGAACCCGTCAAGAAAACTGCAGGGACTGTCCAGGCAATTTGTTAGAATTGGACATAATTAACTAGGGGAAAAGGAGGAGAACCATAATAGGCGATAGATTTTGGCAGACAAATTAGAAAGTTCGCAATCTCTGAAAGCAGGAGGAAACATTGAATGTTGGCTGTTGTGGCCAAGAGTTATTTCTGGTAGCTGTGGGATAGCGGTGACCCAGTGTTTAGAATCAGCGGTGGGATTCACATAGGTTTTCCACTGGTTCGCAAATGTGAGCATGCGTGTGCACCTTCCTGCATATGCTTTGCTTGTGCGTGCAGCATGCACGCAACATCGAAAATGAGGCTACATAGGACTCACCGCTACCAGTTTGGGTGAACTGGTCTGAAGCGGCTGAATACCGCCTCTGGTTAGAATGCAGTATTGCAGGCTGACTCTGCTCACTGCCAGGAGTTTGATCCTCACCTGCTCAAAGGTGACTCAGCCTTCCATCCTTCCGAGGTCGGTAAAACAAGGATCCAGATTGCTGGGAGCAATATGCTGACTCTGTAAATCGCTTAGAGCGAGGGCTATAAAGCACTGTGCAGCGGTATATAAATCTAAGTCTATTGGTATGTTCCATAGAGAGAGAGAAGAAGATAGACTGGGGACAAAATCAGCAAAGAATCCAAATTCAAAACAATTTCTAAGACGTTTAGATCCCGCTCTGAATTGTCATACGCTGGCACAGGTGACCCATCCAAAGGGGATGAATCTCTTTAACCAAATAACATATCAGTGAAATGCTGTCATTTAATTTGCAGGATGAATTATTTGTTTCCACTTCGAGAAGAAAAAGATGATAACTTCCAAAGCCAAAGCAGGGAAGGAAAGTGCAAAAATTACTTCTCCAAATTCCGCAAAGGAGACCCGAGATGTTTTTCATCCGGTTCTCCATAATTTTATGGTATTGTCCGGAAAAGTGGTGGCTTCCTTGAAAAAGACTGCTTCCTTACTCTTATCTGTAACGCCACCACAATATCCTGCTAAATGGTACCATCCAGAGTTCGCTTGAGTGGAAATGTATGAAAAGGAATATTCCTTCTTAGGGATGGCAGTTTTTCACAGAGGTCTTCTTGCTGCTTACCTTGTGATTCTTAGCATCTGCCCAGGAGTGTGAAGTTAGGGACATTCTGGAGCCATGTGACAGAAAAGAGAATTCAGGAAAAATGGTCCCTCATTTCTCCCAACAAGGAGTCAGCAAACTTCTGTCACTTCCTTGCTCAGAACAACCACAAATATACCTGAATGGAGATGGCCGTTTCTGTATCCCAACACTTAAAAGGCAAAGGAAATGTGTCATAGCATTCCTTTTAAAGAGCTCCCGTGTCTTTCTTTCATTTTACCGAGGAATCAATTAGAACTGGTTGGGTAAGAGAGCAAACTCCATTCCTGCATTCCATGTTTTACAAGTCTCCCAACTTCCAAAAAAGAGGCCGTTGCCCCGAGTCAAAACTGATGATGGGAGTCAGTGAAATTAAATGCTCGGTTATAAAACATGATTCCTTTTGACAATAGTTTAATAAGTTGAAACTGAGCTGGTGTTGATTCCAGGCCCAGAATAGTAAACTTGGCAATAATTTCATTGATACGCTCAGAAAGTATAAATGGTGAGAAACTTTCAAGCGGACATAAATTTGTTTTTTTCCCTCCCTGCTTATCTCAGTGGTTTCAAAAAGAGAAATCAGTTTGAAAACACATCCTTTAAGGCAGGGGTCTCCAACCTTAGCAACTTTAAGACTTGTGGACTTCAATTCCCAGAATTCCTGCTGGCTGAGGAATTCTGGGAGTTGAAGTCAAGTCTTAAACTTGCCAAGGTTGGAGAGACCTGCTTTAAGGTTAAGCTGACTGAATTTTAGTATGGGGCTTTTATTAGGGGATGCAGCTTTAAAACCATGTTGGCCTTGGAAATATTGTGCAATGCAATGTATTTTACCACGGAAAGCCCATTCGCTGTTGATCACTACATTTTAAATGTATTCTACAAACTAGAAAAAATTGGACAAAGGATGGGAAATGTGTGATATGGAATAAAGTTTTCTGATAAGTTTGTTGTGATTTGTTTCCAACATTTAGAAATGTTGATTTGTACTGTATCACAGACAGACCAATAGAGGCCATTTATGTTGCATTAGGAAAGAGATAGGATAGTGACAGTGTTGGCATAAATAGATTGATAAAAGGAGATTATTTGTAGCTCAAGGCTGAAATGAGTCCTTGGTGCTTTCTGAGTTTGGTTTTTTTTTCTTGCAGATGTTTTATCACCAAACTAGGTAATGATGTTACCTAGTTTGGTAATGGAACTATCTGCAAAAAGCCACCTTAGCTCCGAGCACCAAAGGCCCCTCATAAATAGGTTGCTTTGTGGTCCCTTTTATGATTTCCCATCCCAAATTTCCTTAAAGGTTAATTGTTCATGTTCTGATCTAAAGTTTCCTGGGGTTTCCCCAAACTTTTTCTCTCGCTGCCCTTGATTCTGAGAATTCAATTAGGTAATATTAGTTTTATGTAAAGTACAGCCATAGTACTGTATAAATGAATTTAAAAAAAAAAACAATTTATTTTTTCTAAACAATTCCACTCCAGTGTCTCCGGTTTCAGAAGCAAGATATGTATAGTGGTACTGAAGTGTTTGTGAACCCTTCTGGATTTTCAATATTTTCGCAGAAATAAAACACGATCTGTTCTCCAGACAAGTCCAAACAAGATAGAGAGAACACAAATAAACAAATGAACGAAAAACGTCTTAGTTGTTGATTTATATTGAGGGGAAAAAATTGTGTAGGGCAATAGGTGAAACTTTGCTTCTAGTAACTGGTGCCCCCCCCCGCCCCGCCCCCCCTAAGCTTGGGCATCAGTAACTAAATATTTCTGATATCTGTTGATCAGTTCTGCAAAAACCAGCTTGGAAGAATTTTAGTCCATTTCTCAAGACGACAAGGAAGCAGCATGTAGATTTACCATAGATAAGAATCATCCTTGAAGAGAGCAACTGCAAAACTCTTCTTTCCAAGAAAACTTGGACATCAACCTATTTTCCAAAGCACCAGAAGGCTGGACAGGAAACAATGAATGGAAACTGCTGAAGGAGAGAAGCAAACCTGGAATTAAGGAGAAACTTCCTAACAGGACAATTAACCAGTCGAACAGCTTGCCTTCAGAAACTGTAGGTGCTTCATCACTGGAGGTTTTTAAGAAGAGACTGGAATCTCTTCACTTGTCTGAAATGGTATAAGATCTCCTGCTTGAACAGGGGGTTGGACTACATCTCCAAGGTCCCTTCCAGCTCAATTCTGAGTCGTATCAAAAAACACATGAACATGGGAATAAAATCACTGTGAATCAAACTTCTTTGAAGGAGACCTTCTTCCAGCAAGATAGCTTGCTGTCTACCACCACCCTGTAGTTACTAGGGGACAAAGCCATCTCAAAAACACCTAATTAAGTTACTATCCAATAAACGTATGATAGGGACAGGGACGAATTATGTTTTTATTCCCATCTCTTAACTAGCACACAAGATGCCTTGGATTGTAACTCCTCGTTGTTGTCCATCCTGGCAATGGTAGTTGCTACCTGATCCATTTAATGGTTAGGGAAAGCTTACCCTGCCATGTACTACCATCTGAGAAGGCTGGGACATTGCCTAGGATTTATTCTCACTTCAGCAACAAAAGTGTGATCTGATTATATTGTGCCCTGAGATGTGTCCAGTGGGTTGTGAGCAGATCTGTGGCAGAAAAGAGTCCCTCAGGTGGTCAGTTGTAGCATATTAGTTCATTAATCTGGCCTAGAATGACCTGGCTGGGATGATCCAATTGTTTCAGATAAAGGTGTTTCCATAAAGGGGGAGATCGGTAGCTCAGGGTTGAAATGAAGTCCTCGGTGCTCTCCAAGTTTGGTTGCTTTCTTGCAGATGTTTTATTACCAGTGGCAGATAAAGGCTCACTGGTGCCCTAAGCACTGACAAGTCTTGGTGCCTCCAAACCTCTTAAAAGTTTTTTACACATGCATACATAGCTAGCTATTTCTAGAATGCCAAATCTTTCGAATCAACAAAACCAAGATCAAAGTTTCCTTTTGTTTTCTTCGCAAGCACAAATTCCAGAAGTGACAATCCAAACAAGAACAGAAGAAGAGCAAATTAAAAGCAAAAAGTTGAGGCTGGAATACACTCTTCTTCTTTTTTTTCTTCCCCCTTGTATTTCACACCCTTCCCCCCCTCTCCTTTCCCGCCCTTAATTTCCTTTTTTTTTTTTTGCATTTTATATTTTATATAATAAAATGTTTACAAACCTCTTAAAGCCAGTTGCTTTATTCTCCCCTTCTCCGTCATGCCCTAATGCTAGTAATCCCAGCTCCTTAAAGATTTCTTGGCAACAGGAATTTTCTAATCTTCCCCCAGCACGGCTTGCCAAAATGTTTAAAAATTTGGCCCCAAATTGTTGGAAGTGCAAAAAAACACCAGGCACTTTTTTTCATATGTGGTGGGGATGCAATGAGGCAAAAAGATATTGGAAAATGATACAATCATGGCTGGAACAAATGGCGGGAGATCAAATTTTGTTCAAACCAGAAATTTTTCTCCTAGGCATAATGCAGGAGGGGTGTAAAAAGATGTGCTTTATCTAATTACACACGTATAAACTGCAGCGCGAATAATCTACACGCAGAATTGGAAAAAAGAAAATATCCCATCAGTTAGACATAATTAGGAAAATTTTGGCCTGTGCAGAAGCAGATATGCTCACCCTCGAATTAAATAATAAAGGGGAATCGGAATATTATGAAGTTTGGAATAGATTTTATTATTGGTACAAGACAAAGTGAACAAGACTGGAACAAATTGTAAATAATGTGATTGGATAGAAGGATAGATAATGTATTAAGCAGGCTAATAGCTATTGGATGGGATTATCTGTATATAATGTGATTGTATAATAACGGCTTCACTGCGCTGCACTATTTTAAATGTAAAAACAATAAAAATATTTTTTACAGAATTTTCTAAACTGTTGTGCATGATTCTAAAACGATCCCAACACAACTCGGTGTGAGCATCTGTGTCGAGCCAGTCAGAATGAAGCATTGAAACATCTCAGTATTAAATAACAATTTTATTACAGCTGTACTACATACACAGTTACACTATGATTACCGCAGTATTACTCCCAAGTAATTTCTCACATCTTACACTACGTGGCCTATCATCCTGCAGGTAATTCCATGCAAAGCTACTCTGCAAAAATGAATATAATCTTCTCATGCAGGAACAAATAAAATGACATAACTGAACTTTTAGTCTTATCTGGGTCAATCCTGCCTGTCCAATGTATGCTGAGATTCACTTTAGGCACCTACAGCCTTAAGACTTGTTAAACAATATACAGGAACCGGAGTCAAATCTATTTCCCCCTGCAAAACTGTTTACAGTTGCTTCCATTTTATATTACATACAAGAGGAAATGCGAGCACATTGTGTATTTTCCTTTATTTTCAGTTTTTAATTAATATCGCCTCTGAATGCTGTACAACTGGCAGAGTTGGTTTTATTGCTATGATGAGATTTCCGTCCAATTCTTATAAAATCAATTGATTTGAAAGGACTACGAAGAGCCACCAGTAACACTTTTTTTCCAGAATACTTTCTTGAAACTTCACAATTCTTTGAAATCTATAGTTACTGGCAGCCTTGATAAAAAGAGCTCAGGTTTTTTTTTAAAATTCTTTGCCAATAATTTCCTACTTGTTACTGGTAATTGTTACTTGTGAGTATTCCTCCTTATGCTGGATTACATCCAAGATGCAATCTATGATTTCAAGCTTAGTCCTTGTGGTTATTTCTGCACACATGTGGAGGTGGCTATGATTTTGTACCATTTCATGTTTCGTTTTGCGCCAGTTACAATTTTTGATATTATTTCTCTGAGAAGAAATGCAGAAGTACAAGGTGACGCCTGGCTTGAGAAGTTACGCAGAGCCTGAGATAATGAATATCTGTACTTTTCGGTTTGCAATTCTTCTGCTAAGTTTTCCATGATTTGTCCTTGAACAGAAATCATATGATGAATTATCTGTCATTTGCTGCCTCCTTAGAATGGCAGCCTCCAAAAAGATGGGATGTGGATTTTTGGATGGTTTTTAAATTCTTTGGAAGTCTCATTAAATAATCCACATCACCCATCATCTGCATGGGCGCCTCAGAATTATTCCTCTATTGGAATCCAGTCCTTGGGGTGAAAGGGGAAAAATTGCATCCAAACAGAGCCTGAGAAAGTTGGGCAAAATCTTTCCAGTAAAGAAAGGTGATATTTAAGGCTGTCTTTACAGAATGTGTTGAGAAGCACACTCGTTGTGGCCCGCCAGTGGCCAGCAGAGTTGTATAATGAGGAGGTTGGGGAGGAACATGGGCCAGTCCTGGGGGCTGAGGAAAGCTCAGACAAGGGCACTGAGTCAGGGTCAGAGAACGAGCTAGACAGCAGTGGAACAGCTGGAGCCTGTTCCCAGTGTGCGCATAGCTGCCAGAAGGCAAGAACTACTAAGAAAACAGGGTTGACTTAGGAGTAAAGCCACATCTTGGAGTTGACTGGCCCCTCCCAAAGGAAAGAAAAGAGGACCGAACGGGGAGTGGGCTTTTGCATGAAACAATTTGTTCATTCAGTTGTTTCAAGAGTGGAAAGTTCTATTTGTGACTTTAAGAGACTCTATGCCACGTTTTGCCTTGCCCTGCATTTGGAAACTAGTTATCTGGCAGCTCGCTGAGCGAGATAAGGTTCGTGTTGATCAATATTCCTTTGAAAGTCTATTTGCTAAGCCTTGCTGACTGTGAATGAAAGGAATTCACAGTCGTGTAAATAAAAGAGGTTTTGCCAGGATCCAGACTCTGCTTCTTGCTGTTTAAGGATGCGTGGGTCAGAACAACACCGAAGTATCTTTTTCGGAAATGGATAGACAATCCTCTGTCTTTTTAAAAGATTTTTCAATAATAGAGAACCTAGATAGTCGAATAACTTATCCAAAATACCTCAGGTAAGGATCCTAGTTCTTGTTTCTAGGCAGTGTTGCAGCTCCTTTATATGTGTGGTTGTAATAAAGGAGGAATTGCATCATTATACAGTATTTATCTGAAAAGTTTTGTCCTTAATTTATCTTTAAAACATTAAATCATCTTGGAATAGATGAAAATGTAGTAACAGAGCCTTCCTTTTATTATAGAAGAGTGTAAGGGACTATCTCAAATTTGGAACCATATATGGCTACAAGATATGATAATGCAGAACTGATCTTGACATTGCTAAGCAGAGCTGCAGCCTGGTTAGTTGCTCCTGTAAGTTTGCACAAAAAATAATAATAATCACATAGCTGTGTACTTGATCTAGAACTTGGAAAAACATCCAAAGGGACTCTAGTAAACTACTTCCAACCTGTGAAGAAAACTGCACTGGTAAATTTATTAAGAATTAAGGAGACTTCTACCTTTTGATATATTTCATCCAATATTTTGCTGATGCATAAGTTGGTCTCCATAAGCCAGGGGTGTCCAAACTTGGGAACTTTAAAGACTTGTGGACTTCAACTCCCAGAATTCCCCAGCCAGCTCTGCTTTTGATATATTTCATCCAATATTTTGCTGATGCATAAGTTGGTCTCCATAAGCCAGGGGTGTCCAAACTTGGGAACTTTAAGACTTGTGGACTTCAACTCCCAGAATTCCCCAGCCAGCTGCTGGCTGGGGAATTCTGGGAGTTGAAGTCCACAAGTCTTAAAGTTCCCAAGTTTGGACACCCCTGCCATAAGCAATTGAAAGAACCTTTTTTTTCTAGGTTTACTTGTAAAAATCAACCTGCCTTGTAGAAGAGTTCAAAGTCTTTTTTAGAATGGTATCCAAAACTTGTAATTTTTTCTATTTGTGTAGGCTACTCTCTTGCACGCCTTGGTTCAAAAGTTTCAAACATTCTCCTACCAGTACTAGTTGCTTAATATTTTGGTTTTTGTGCATATAGCAGTACTCATACAGCCATGAAGTAGGAAAACCAGGCAGGTAATCTCAAGGTAAGATTCAAGGAAGTGTTTCCATTTTTTTTTTTTTTTTTTGGTATTCCGTTTCACTATCCTGAAGCTACTAACTTTCAAGGTAGTTCTATAACTGGTGGTATTAACAGAATATACTGTATTCGTTGTTGCATAGAAGCACTGGAATTTCAAAGGTTGTTGAAAGCACCACGTCCAGCTGTGGCAACAGCAGGATTAATGAGAGGGATAATAGGTGTTCATCTACCTGTAGATAGTCACCAATTCTCCATCTCTGAACTGTAAAATCTCCTGGAAGACAGGCACAAGTGAGAGGTATAACTAACACTTTATCCACAGAACTACTTGTTTGCTTCCATAGTTTTATCCCAAGTGGTATAAACCAAAGAATATAATACTTGACTTACTTACATGATGAGTATTTGTAGTGTCACTATTACGTTGCCAACTGTTGTGTTGATTTTTGTTCATTTGTCATCTGGACACTCCGTTAGGGCTGAAGATACTGAATAATGTGGAACTGATGTCTATACATCTATGAAACCAATCTGAAATATTTTTGTTTTACTTCTTTTCTCTCAAATTCAGTACTTCAGCCTTCCCTCTCTTAATGAGAATTGACATAGTTCACTTCGTCAGTGTTATCTCTAGGCATAATTTTCATGTAAACTGTAGACATGTAAACAGGGACAGCTCGATTATTTTCAAACAATTATTCGCCTTTCTGTCCCGGGTCCTTGTAAACTCAGTGGGAAGGCAATCATGTGGTGGTAATAGAGATAGCTTTAGGCCTCAGCTGTTCAAAATGGCTTTCAGCACCTATCAACCACAGGCTGAATCCATCAGCAAGAAGAATCTAGAAGTCTCTGGCGAATCTTGCCGTCTTTACTTGTTCCTTCAGTATCATCAGGTAATTTTGGCTCCGACAGATCTGTGGAAAGGCCAGGAAGAAACTTGTTATAGTCCTTTTAATTAAAGCACTTCCATAGAATAATCTGCTTTTATTTTATTTCAGAGCTCTATCAGCATGACTAGAATAGAATAACAGAGTTGGAAGGGACCTTGGAGGTCTTCTAGTCCAACCCCCTGCGTAGGCAGGAAACCTTACACCATCTCAGACAAATGGTTATCCAACATCTTCTTAAAAACTTCCAGTGTTGGAGCATTCACAACTTCTGGAGGCAAGTTGTTCCACTGATTGTTCTCAGCAACAGCAAACCTTTTGGTCTCAGCATGCAAAAATTTGGAAAATGCCTAACTAGACTGCTGGTATCTCATCCCTTCTTCAAAACAAGAGAGAAACCATTCTCTATCTAACTCCTCTCCCCAATCTAGGCCACCCTGAACAGCAGCCCTGGGGGTCAGGTGTTGGCAATTGCTAGCGTGTCACCAAAATGTCAACGTGGGTCATAGGTATGCCATCACGGACCTATCTAAACGAAGGGGAGGGGGAATAAAAAAGCAGAGGGAGATGATGTTACCTTTCAATTCTGCTGCATCATTGGACATGTCCACTTCCGTTTTCTTCCTATTCTCCTTGTGAGTGGTGTTTGGCTTGGCGTCCATGGCGTCCATTTTAATGGAGCCCAGGTTCCTCAGGAGCTGCATGGCGTCAAACCTCTCTCCGCTGCCTTTGAGGCTCTCCAGGACTTTGAGGCACTTGTAGGATTTCAGCTCGCTCACATTTTCCTCCAGAAAGAGCAGGTAGAGGCTCATGTCGTTGTAGTGTTTCGCTTTGACTTTGAGGACATCAAACGTCGGCAGAAGCTCGTAGACCTGGAGGATGTCCGAGCTTTGCCTGAGGGGAACGAAGAAGGCGTAGATCACCAGCGGCGTGATCAGGACGTACACGATGAAATTGATATAACTCAGCAGCTGGAAAACCCCGACGGCAATCATTTTGCACTGAAATCGCTCTGGGATGTTCGTGTCGTTTTTTAGTATCCCGGTTTTGACGTTGCAAATGAACTCATCAGTCAGGGAGGACAGGCTGATATAATAACCCAGGAAGAGGCAAGCAAAGAGGATGATGATCAAGGTTAGCAAACGGCAAATAATGTATTTGATGATTAAGTTCTTGGAGCTCTTCTTTGTCTTCAGATATTGTTCCACAATAGGGTACTTAAAGTAGCTGTCGGAGATCTCCCATAAACTGGAAAACACAAGGGGGGGGGAAGCCAATTTCCAGGAATGTTATATCAGGATTTCACTTGCTTTAGAAATTACTCCGTATACAATACTTCAACATTCCCAGGGACCTCTTTTCTTCTACCTCCTGTTTGAGTGTATTTTTCAACACTTCAAAATAAATTAAAGTTGGGAATAATTAGCAATTCTCCAAAATTTAGAATATAGAATAACAGAGTTGGAAGGGATCTTGAAGGTCTTCTAGTCCAACCCCCTGCTTAGGGAGAAAACCCTACACCATTTCATACAAATGGTTATCCAACATCATCTTAAAAACTTCCAGTGTTGGAGCATTCACAACTTCTGGAGGCAAGCTGTCCCACTGATTAATTGTTCTGTCAGGAAATTTCTCCTTAGTTCTAAGTTGCTTCTCTCCTTGATTAGTTTCCACCCATTGCTTCTTGTCCTGCTCTCAGGTGCTTTGGAGAATAGCTTGATTCCCTCTTCTTTATGGCAGCCCCTGAGATATTGGAACACAGCTACCATTTCACCACTTCTTTTAATTAAACTGGACGTACCCAATTCCAGCAACTGTTCTTCATATATTTTAGCCTCTAGTCCCCTAATCATTTTGTTACTCTTCTCTGCACTCTTTCTAGAGTCATTAAAATCATTAAATCATAATTAAAACAATACAGGTAGGCCTCGACATATGACCGTCATGAAGCCAGCCCCTTATGGTTGTGTGCTGCCATGGTTATAAAATGGGTCGGTCATGGGACCAACCTGATTTTAAGTCCTTTTTGCAGTAGTCATAAAACGAATATGGCAGCTGTTTACACGAATGACGTGGCAGCAAAGTGACCCCACTGTCCACTATGGCATGGTTTTGCACACCCCAATACAAAAAAAACAGATGTGGAGACTCTGGAAAGAGGGCAGAGGAGAGCAACAAAGATTATTAGAGGGCTGAAGGCCAAAACGGATGAAGAACGGCTGGAGGAAGTGGGCTTGTCTAGTCTAATGAAAATAAGGAGTAGGAGGGACATGATAGCAGAACCCCAATATTTGAGGGGCTCCTACAAAGATGTGTGTGTGTGTGTGAGAGAGAGAGAGAGAGGGAGAGAGGGAGAGAGAGAGAGAGAGACTATTTTCCAAAGCATCTGAAGACAACACAAGAAGCAGTGACTGAAAACTAACCAAAGACAGAAGCAACCTAGAACTAAGCAGAAATTTCCTAAGGGTGAGAGCAATTAACCAATGGAATATGGGTCCTCCATCACTGAGACTGGACAACCATTTGTCTGAAATTATATCGGGTCTTCCTCATCGAGCAGGGGGTTGGACTAGAAGACCTCGGAGGTCCCTTCCAACTCTATTATTCTATGTTTGATCCTGGTGGAATGCAACAAAACAGCTACAAATGTTACCATTTGGCTGAGTGTCCCAAAAGTAATCATGTGATTGAGAGTGGGCCCAGCTCCTGGAACTTCAAAATTGGACCATAACTCCCCTGTTTCAGATAGGCCGTAACTTTGAGGACTATTGGCAATGCAAAAGAGAATGCTCAGAAGAATGCTTCTATACTCATCAAGCTTGAGAACTATTGTACAGGTCAGGGGTCCTCAAACTTTTAAAACAGCGGGCCAATTCACGGTCCCTCAGACTGTGGGGGGGGGGTGGACCAGCTGGGTGGGCGTGGCCAGGTGGTCATGTGACTGGGTGGGCGTGGCCAATTGAGCAGTCCATTTTGCCTTTGTCCTTGCTGTACTTGCCCCTCCCCTCCTTACCCACTGGCCCCGGATCAAATGGCCGTGAAAAACATCCAGAAAGGCTGTTTTTAAAGTGTTTTTAAAAACTTTTAAAGCACTACTTTATAAGCTGGCAGCTGCTTTTTAAGCCAGCAGCAGCCCTTCCCCTACTCACCCACCGGCCCTAGATCACGTGGCTGCACTGGCGAGATCACCCCTCAGTCAGCTGGTCCCCCCCAGCGTCCTTCGGCCTTACCTTCAGCAGCAGCGGTGGGATCAGAAGTGCAGCTCAACCGGTGAAATAACCAACCAGAGGTGCTGCCGGAGTGGATGCTCGCTGGAAGGTAAGGCTGACGGTGAGGGGCGGGATGAGAGGCGGGGCTGAATCCTGCCACTCTGCAGCCGGATACTTTGCATTGGCAGGCCGTACCCAGCCCATGGGCCATAGTTTGAGGATCCATGGTATAGGTAGCCCTCAACTTACAACTATTCATTTAGTGACTGTTCAAAATTACCGTATTTTTCAGAGTATAAGACGCACCAAGGTTTTGAAGAGGCAAATTAAAAAAAAGTTTTTGCACTCTGCAAACCTTCCAAAAATGACCCGTTTTTCATGGAAACGGGCCTGTTTCCCCCCACCCCCAAAAGGGCATGAATAGGCCTTAGGCTTGTAGAGTGCTCCGGGGGGGGGGGGAACGAGCAAAAAAAAGGCTGTTTTTTTGCAAAAATGGGCATGTTTTTGCCCCCCCAAAAGGGTATGGATAGCCTTTAGGAAGCTTATAGAGTGCTCCTGAGGGCCGGGGGGGCATAATTAAGCAAAAAACGCACCATCTTTTGCTTATTTCTGTCCTCCCCGGCCCCTAGGAGCTCTCTGAAAGCCTCCTAAAAGCTATGCACGGCCATTTGGGTGAAGGGGGCAGAGTTTCAGGAGGCAAAAAATGCTGTATTCAGTGTATAAGACGCACCCAGATTTTCAGCCTTTTTTCTGAGGAAAAAAGGTGTGTCTTATACTCTGAGAAATACGGTACATCGGCACTGATAAAAGTGACACAACCATTTTCCACATTTCTGACTATTGCAGCATCCGCTTAGTCACGGGATCAAAATTCAGGCGCTTGGCAACTGGCATGTATTTATGACGGCTGCAGTTCCCCGAGGTCACCTGGCCACCTTATGCGGCCTTCTGACAAAGTCAGTGGGGGATGCCAGATTCACTTTATGGCCGCCCCAATTGTGGTCGTAAGTCGAGGACCGCCCATACAGTACAGGACTGGTTTCAAATCAAAAGACACAGCGACATCAGTTTAACTGAAACAAATGTGTTTAATTTCTGTGAATCTGCCACGGCGCGCCCAACACAATTTCATGCCATTAGAAATTCCAACTCATTTATGATGCCTTACACCAAGGTTTCTCAACCTTGGCAACTTGAAGATGTCCGGACTTCAACTCCCAGAATTCCCCAGCCAGCGAATGCTGGCTGGGGAATTCTGGGAGTTGAAATCCGGACATCTTCAAGTTGCCAAGGTTGAGAAACACTGCCTTATACTTTTCTAAGAGGCCGCTTATAATGAGGACTACTCAGAAAATAGTTAACATTCTGCCGTCAGCTGCCTTGGATTTAATTTGATTAGGTGACAGAACATTAGTCACTCCTCCTTATTCTCACCTGTGGACATCCTCCAAATGAATAGGGAGGGGGTGCATTGAAAGGGAAGATTGAACATGAATATTCATCAAATGCAAAACGAACAGCCAGGGCCCATTAGGGAATTAACTGAAGTAAATGCAAAGGAATCATACAGAGGCAGCGTCTCTTCTCACCCTTGGCAAGCTTAAGATGGGTGGACTTCAGCCATGTGCAAGTCCACCCATCTAAAAACTTGCCAAGGTTGAAGCAACACTGCTCTACGTTTTCTATTTCATATCTAAAGTTACACGTGTCAACTCTCAAAACGACGCTAGGAAAAGGTAAATGTTCTCCTTGCACATATGTGCTAGTCGTTCCTGACTCTAGGGGGCAGTGCTCATCTCCGTTTCAAAGCCGAAGAGCCATCGCTGTCCGAAGACGTCTCTGCGGTCATGTGGCTAGCATGACTAAACACCGAAGGCGCATGGAGCGCTGTTACCTTCCCACCAAAGGTGGTTCCTATTTTTCTATTTGCATTTTTACATGCTTTCGAACTGCTAGGTTGGCAGAAGCTGGGATAAGTAACGGGAGCTCACTCCGTTATGCAGTGCTAGGGATTTCTGATCGACAAGCTCAGCATCTTAGCCACTGAGCCACCGCTCAGGAATTCTGGGAGTTGAAGTCCACAGGTCTTAAAGTTGCCAAGGTTGGAGACCCGTTCTAGATGAGGCAGGATGTCCTCTTTTATGCGTTTCTTCCAAAAAAAAAATCGCACTTCCCTTGTCAGGCTATTGCAAGACCTGCTCAGCTCCTTCACCTTCCTTGAAGCACAAGTCTAAGCAGGCTGTGTGATGATAAACATGACCTCCAGCAGAGGAGAACACGGCGGGTGAAGGGGAATCGGAAGAAAACTGGAACAGCAGATAGAGATGTTACTTACCTCTGTGCAATATTTTCGATGGCAGGCGGGGAGCTGGCTGCGTCTCTGGCATCACAGTTCCGGCAACTGTTGGCAGCTTTGATGGCTCGGTTATAAGCCTTGTCAAGTTCTTCCAAGATAAATTTCAGATCTGAAGAAAGGTGGGGCGCTGCGGTGAAGCGCCAAAAGAGCCACGGCAGGTACAGCAAGATGGCGAGCAGCAGAAGGATGTACGGGAAAAACTGAAGGAAGAAATCAGGAGAAAGAATCTTCAACCAGGGCTCAAATTCAGGCCGGCACAAATTAAGTCATTTTATTTGCAGTCATTCACCGGCAGATGAGAGAAGAAACTCCAAATGTTCTGGCATCTTACAGGTGGGAATGTATCAGGGTGGATTTGATTTCAATCGACGTAATTTAAATCATGATTTAAGTCACTAGTAAAAAGGCTTGACTTAAATCAACTCGATTTAAATCATAATTTTTCAAGAGGAACTGTCATCTCTGTCCTACAGCGACTCCTCCTCTGACCTGCTGTTGACTCACTGACAGCCCCAATATACAGCCTCATGCTACACAGGTAAAGGTAAAGGTTCCCCTCGCACATAGGTGCTAGTCGTTCCTGACTCTAGGGGGCGGTGCTCATCTCCGTTTCAAAGCCGAAGAGCCAGCGCTGTCCGAAGACATCTCCGTGGTCATGTGGCCAGCATGACTAAACACCGAAGGCGCATGGAACACTGTTACCTTCCCACCAAAGGTGGTCCCGATTTTTCTACTTGCATTTTTGCATGCTTTCAAACTGCTAGGTTGGCAGAAGCTGGGACAAGTAACGGGAGCTCACTCCATTACGCAGTGCTAGGGTTTCGAATCGCCGAACTGCCGACCTTTCTGATCAACAAGCTCAGCATCTTAGCCACTGAGCCACTATGTCCCCATACTACACAACTAAGCTCCATTTCATGCTGAATAAATGGTAACTCCTAAATTATTAATGTATCTTAAACAGAAAACTATCTTTAGATAGGTTTTGACTCCCAAAAAAGGTGTTTTTGCCAAAATCCAGAAGGAAATGATTATGGGACTGCAGGAAGCGGCAAACAGCCATAAACCCGGGTCAATTTATGAGCGACTGAAATGCAGTCATGGGACTACAGGGCAGGAAGTCCATTGGAACTTCAGAACTGGGTCCTAAGTCCATTTTGGGGGAATCCATCCTAACTTTGAATGGTTGTTAAGTGATCAGTCATAAGTGAAGGACTATGTGTAAGTATCAAATGAATATAATCAGCAGTGGGATTTCCTTGGGTTTACCACTGGTTCGCAACTGTAAGCGCATGTGTGCAGCCTTCCATGCATGTGCTTTGCTCACATGCGCGGCCTGCATGCATGTGTGGGGCATCAGAAAGAAGGCTACATAGGACATTCTGGAGCCGGGACAGGTCAGTTCAACGCTACCAGTTCAGGCGAACCGGTCCAGTCTGAGCCGGCTGGATACTACCTCTGCATATTATGTGGTTAGTTTTTAGAGGCGAAGCTTATAGTTAGTATGTATTAAAAAGTATATTATCTGTTAGGAAATTGGAATCTTGTCACTTATGCAACTTGGCATCCTGTGTATATAATTATATAATATAATTATCCTAGAAAGGCATTGAATTATAGGAGTTGCAGTCTAATTCCTCTAGAATTGCTAGATCAGGAAAATGTGCTTGATAGACATCCTTCTAGGTAAGCATTAATATTGATTTGACATTTTGTTAGTTCTTTATCTTGCCCTGCATCAGGAACAAAAGCTGGTGTTAAATAGCACTCCCTTCTTTCTCTCCTTTTAGTCTGCACTGAATTATTGTTTTGCGGTCCTCAGCAATCTTGAGTGGATGTGGTTTAGGAAAGTAGCTTTAAATATTTATATTTAAAGAGCTGAAACATCTTCTGGATCAGGGAGCTTTGTTTACAGTCATTTGTGCTTTACTCTACCCTGTTTCCCAGAAAATAAGACCTCCCTGGATAATAAGCCCAATCGGGCTTTTGAGCGCATGCGCTAAAATAAGCCCTCCCCGAAAATATTGCAACACAGCAGCAGCCATGAGGTGACCACGCTCGCTGCCCCCTGCACCTCAAAATAATAAGACCTCCCTGAATATAAGGCTTATTTCGGGGGTCAAAAGAAAATAAGACCCTGTCTTATTTTGGGGAAAACATGGTAGGTTGGGCTGTTACAATGCATTCTACATGGGGCTACCTTTGAAGGGCATTTAGAAATGATAACCGTCTAGAATACAGATGGCTGAATAAACACGGTGCTCCTTGTTGCAACCACATAACACTGCTACCTTTGGGAGCTACAGTGGTCAATGGACAGCTTTCTGGGTATAATTCAATATGACAGCTATCATTTTTAAAGTGCACTAGTGAGGCTGTACTTGGAATGCTGGATGCTGTTCTGGTCACCACGATACAATCAGACAATGATACTCTAGAACAGCGATAGCGAACCTTTTTTTGGCTCACGTGCCATAAGGGGGCTAGCGCAGGGGGGTCATGCGTGGGGGTGCCGCACCCATAATGCAAAGCACAACCCCCCCCCCAGTGTGATCCCCCCCCATTTTGTGCATGCTTTTTTCGCCCTCCCCAAGCTCCAGAGGCTTTATAGGACCCTGGGCAGGGCAAAAAAAGCCTTCCCCGCCCCTCCGGAGGCCCGCCGGAAGTTTCAGGGACCTTCAGGAGGCTTCCCTGAAGCCTCCAGAGGACTAAAAAGGACCCTTCGAGCAAACCAGAAGTCTGTTCCCGAACTTCCGGTTTGGTCATAGGCTGGTTTTTTGCGCTCTGGTGGCTTCAGGGAAGCTCCTGAGGCCTCCGGAGGGCCTCCAGGGTGGGTGGGGGAGGCTCTTTTCACCCTGCCCAGGCTCCTATAAAGCCTCTGGAGCCTGCGGAGAGCAAAAAACGCCTTTAAAAAAGGCTGAACTCAGCTGGCCAGCACACGCATGCCTCACGTGCCCTGACAAATGGCTCCGCGTGCCACCTGTGGCACGCGTGCCATAGGTTTGACATCCCGGCTCTAGAAAGCGTGCAGGGAAGAGCCACAAAGATGATTAGGGGACTGGAGGCTAAAACATATGAAGAACGGTTGCAGGAACTGGGTATGTCTAGTTTAATAAAAAGAAGGACTAGGGGAGACATGATAGCAGTGTTCCAATATCTCAGGGGTTGCCACAAAGAAGAGGGAGTCAAACTATTTTTCAAAGCACCTGAAGGTCAGACTAGGAATAATGGATGCAAACTGACCAAGGAGAGATTCAGCCTGGAAATAAGGAGAAATTTTCTGACAGTGAGAGCAAACAACCAATGGAACAGAAATGTTCTACCTTATGATTCATGACTAATGTATCTTGTCTTTTTATGTACACTGAGAGCATTTGCACCAAAGACAAATTCCTTGTGTGTCCAATCACACTTGGCCAATAAAAAATTCTATTCCATTCCATTCTATTCTATTCTATTCTATTCTATTCTACATGCCTTCATGGGGAATTAATACACAGTAGAGCAATATTTCCCAAGCTTGATAACTTCAAGATGTGTGGACTTCAACTCTCAGAATTCCCTAGCCAGCACAGAATAAAGTATGTTTGTATCCTTGGACTTCTCAGAATTGGGTTTAAAATGAGGAGAGAGAGAGAAATGAAACAGAGAATTGTGTGGTTATTCAAACCTTATGAAGCCACAGGGGAAGGTGGCCTGATTCACTCTGAGACAGCTGCTTCTGTTGAACTGCAGCCCAGCAATAGGAATCCACGTAAGCAGCCTGACGCCAAGAAAATGCACTTGGAGAAAAACAGCTCATCTGGGTACCTAAGAAACAAAGCAGATAAAGGTAAAGATTCCCCTCGCACACGCGTGCTAGTCATTCCTGACTCTAGGGCCGGTGCTCATCTCCTTTTCAAAGCCGAAGAGACAACGCTGTCCGAAGATGTCTCCGTGGTCATGTGGCCAGCATGACTAAACACCGAAGGCGTACAGGATGCTGTTACCTTCTCACCAAAGGTGGTCTCTATCTTTCTACGTGCATTTTTATGTGCTTTCAAACTGCTAGGTTGGCAGAAGCTGGGACAAGTAACGAAAGCTCACTCCATAATGTGGTGCTAGGGATTCGAACCGCCGAACTGCTGTCCTTTCTGATCAACAAGCTCAGCATCTTAGCATCTGAGCCACCATGCTCCTCTCACCATGTCCCTCTCACAACAAAGCAGGAGGCATTGCCCCCCAAAAAAGGTCACAAAACACAGAAGAAATATTGAGAACAATGCATACATGCAACAGAATCAAATAGAACCATTTTCTAGGGATATCATGGGCACATCAGAATGCAGGGTGTCTTCTCTTGCACCTAACAGGCTATTTTTTATTCTGGGTACGAAATTGAACGCCATTATCCATGGAGGACCCAAAGGTCTCCATTTTCCCACCATTCAAAGACCCAAATCACTGGGAATTATGGAAATTGCAATCTAACAAATCTGGAGATAAGGAAATTCTTGCATATTTTGCAAGTTGTGGTCCCAACTCATACCAAGGCTGAACAAGAATAAATAAAAATAAGAGCCAGACAGCTGTGAGGAAAGAAGAAATATTTATTTCTAAAAGCAAAACATCCGTTTTTTGGGGTAGACTGCAGAGAAATGGAGTACAGTGGCAAACTTTTATAGGGGGGAGGCTTAATTGTGGTGTGGAACTGCCTATTTGTTGAGGTATGTGGATGTGTGTGTGCATGCATTCTTGTGAACATGCAGTTCTGCTGGGAAAATTTAATTTAACTCTACTTGTGTTTGCAGATTTTTGTGTTTTGATATGTGGATTAGGTCTAGGTAACTTGTTTACTAGGGTTGGCTGCATCCATATAGGCAGATTTGCTTATGTACCAGAGAACTTCCATTTAATGTAAAGATCAAAACCACAAAATCGAAGCCTGTAATTTAAATTGCAGTAAACAGCGAAGGGAGGGAGGAATAATATATATTATTACCCGTGAGAAACAAAGAAAGTTTAGAAGATCAGTTGCAAATGTAATTCCAAAGACTGATTCACGAATCACATGAGCTGCCTTGTATTGCCAAGACAACCATCACACTATAATCAAACTGGCCGTGGATTGATCATAGACAACAGTGACTTTTCTGTCTGAGACCACAGAGGGTCAAAAGAGACCTCATCAACATGGCATGGACCCAGGGGTTCTTTTCTTCCAAAAACTCAGTAGGGTGGAGAAGGGAAAGAGAAGTGGGTGGGGTGGGGAGAGTGATAGAAATGAGCTACAAAAGTTGTGCTGTCATTCTAGGCAGCCGTCCAAGAATTAAATATACGAGATGCCAAATGCGCAGAGACTGTCCTGCTCTATTAGGGAGAAGTATGGAGTAAGAAAAACGCCACTGCAATCTTGCACATGTAAGGGTCCAGCCTTCCAAGATTGCATCTGAGTTGCTACCTATTACGCAGATATAATTTTAGAGTAGTGGGAACTACTTTTGTAGCTACCTTCAGCTCAACCGAGGTTTCAAAACCTTTCTGTTTATCTTTCTGCAACGTGGTTATGTACAACTATTTTTAAAATTTAGAACCGCGCTGCAATTTATAACCAGTGATATCATAGACGAAGTGCAGAATAAGTCAGCAGAAATAGTTCCTTAATAAAAGGGATTCTAATTGTCTGTGAACTTATTTGTTTGCTTGTTTTTGTTTGTCAAACATGCACAAGGGAACAAGTATAGGTATGAACATAAACATGAACAAAGGAAGTAAATAAAGATAAATGGGGATAGTAAGACAGGGACGGTAGGCACGCTGGTGTACTTATGCACGCCCCCTTTACGGACCTCTTAGGAATGGGGTGAGGTCCACGGCAGGCAGTTTGAGATTGAAGCTGTGATGGTTGGAAGTTTACAATTGATATAATATTCACAAATGTGGCCCTACCTGTAAATATTTTGCTCACTCTATTTTAAATCCTTTGGAGTACATTTATTTATTAGTTTGATTTATCTAGCCTCCCAACTACATGACTGGTTTAGCTTACGATTCAGGGACTGAATCGGGAACCGGTTCGGGGGCGTGGCAGGGCTGGATCGCTGCTGGTTCTGTGACCCAGGCCTGACTTCCATTACTGTGCAATAGTGGATATATTAGTACTTTAGAAGATTTACCAGCATTACTCCATCTTTTACAATAGGGAACAATAGATCTTTCATCCAATCCATTGTTTTCCAAGCTTATCGACTTTTCAAAGTGTGGACTTAAAACTCCTTGAATTCCCCAACCAGCATGCTGTCTGGCTGGGGGAATTTGGAGTCTTGAAATCCATGCATCTTAAAGTTAATAAGGCTGAGAAACTCCGATCCTATCTCTTGGGGGGACTTTTGATCTGAGCATTCGATTAAATGAAAACAGGAACCAGTGAAGAAAACAAATCGGCCCATTATATTTAAAGCAATAACTTTGTTAGTCCCAACCAAGATTTTGACTTCCTCTTACCAGCCCGTATCTTAAATAAACTGGTTTGCTGAAGAATTAATCCCCATCAATTTAGTACTGGCTGGCTTCTGAGCAAATATGTCCAAGATGGCTGAAGAATTCATCAATTAATACAGTGATCAGATTATCTTCTTCAGCTTATTACTGCGTTGACTATGAAAAATATGTCTGGTTTGGCTCTGCAACCAAACAAGAAAGACAAAGACTTCAATGGATAATTAGAATTGCAGAAAAAACAATAATTGCTACCAACCTGCCTTCCATTGAAGACCTTTTATACTGCATGAGTCAAAAAAAGGGCTGTGAAAATATCTACAGACCCCTCACATCCTGGACATAAATTGTTTCAACTTCTACCCTCAAAACGACGCTATAGGGCTCTGCATACCAGAACAACTAGACGCAAAGACAGTTTCCCCCCCAAATACCGTCACTCTACTAATTCCCACAACATTACCTACTAAGCTACACTATAGAGCACTGCACACAAGAACAACTGCACACCAGGGGAGCTAAGGCACTGCACACCAGAACGACTAGACACAAGGACAGGTTCCCCCCCCCCCAAATGCCATCACTCTGCTAAACAACTAATTCCCACTACACTGACATATTACCTACTAAGACTGTATTTGTCAGCTCCAGTGTGCCGAAGGGCGCGGAACTGCTATTCGGATGGCCTCTTCTATTATTATTCTCATCCTTCCTAGTACCTATCTCTTCTCACTTATGACTATAACCAGGTTGCTTGTATCTTTAAATTCTATATTATTTTATTTGTTTCCTAGTATAATTTGATTGCTTATTAGTAACCTATGACTATCACTAAGTGTTGTATCTTATGATTCTTGATGAATGTACTCTATTTTATTTTTCTTTATGTAGCCTGAGAACATATGCATCCAAGACAAATTCCTTGTGTGTCCAATCACACTTGGCCAATAAAGAATTCTATTCTATTCTATTCTATTCTATTCTATTCTCTACTTCTTATTCTATTCCATTCCATTCCATTCCATTCCATTCCATTCTATTCTATACTATACATTTTTGGCTCGCGTGCCACAAGTGGGGGGAGCGCAGGGGGGTCGAGTGCGGGCGTGCCGTACCCATAATGCAACGCGTGACCCCCCCCAGTGCAAATGCGCGCAAAACGCATGCCCCCCCCCCATTTTTACTTTTTTTTTTGCCCTCCCCATGCTCCAGGGGCTTTATAGGAGCCTGGGGAGGGCGAAGAGAGCCTCCCCCAACCCCCCGGAGGCCCTCCGGAGGCTTCAGGGACTGTCCAGAGGCTTCCCTGATGCCTTCGAAGTGCTTAAAACCACCCTCCGAGCAAACCGGTTGCTCGGAGGGTGGTTTTAAGCGCTCCGAAGGCTTCAGGGACGGTCCCTGAAACCTCCGGGGGGGGCGGGGGAGGATCTTTTCTTTAACTTAACTTTATTCAATTTCTAGACCGCCCCTCTCTCAAGGGACTCGGGGCGGTGTACAGTCATATTAAAATAATTGAACAGTAAATATACGTTATAAATATGAAATAAATAAATTAAACATAGGACTGGAGGAGGTAGTGATGGTTCCCTGTACAATTTAGTTAAGTATATAAAGCCTCTGGAGCCTGGGGAAGGCGAAAAATAGCTTTAAAAAAGGGTGAACCCGCGTGCCCTGACAAATGGCTCCGCATGCCACTTGTGGCACGCGTGCCATAGGTTCGCCATCACGGCTATACACTATACTATGCTATACACTACTATACTATACACTACATTACTCTACTCTACTCTACTCTATTCTAAAATGAAAGAAGGGGAATCATCAGTTAACCAATATTTTTCCTTCTCCAGAACTATTTTTTTAAAAAATTCTTTTCTAACTCAAGCATCAGTCCCATAGGAGTTTCACAAAGGGAGGGATGACTTGGTCCCTAAAGCAGGAAGATGCTGTCATGGCTAATTCTAGGCAATTACCTTGGCCATTAAGGTGTTTGTGCAGTTACTTCATACTCGAAAGAGACATGGCTACGCTCTTAGGTGAGCTACACTGGTGGAGTCATACAATCTTACTGAACTGGTTACTGACTCTTTCTTCTGTGTGTCCAGTGGGATCGTGTCCTCACCACACCCGAAGGCGGGAGTTTATCTTAAACAGCATGCATAAGCATTATGGCAGACTGTTTTCACCTCCGATCTTTTGATGTTGCCTCTGGGCATTTGTTCCTTTTGCTAAATGACATCATCACTTGTTATAATCAACACAGAATAAAGAAAAGGAGGCTGCCACTAAGACAGTGATGCCCTCACATAGTATATACTGTATACCGTATTTTTCGGAGTATAAGACACACCTTCCCCCCCCCCCCAAAAAAAAGAGGGTGAAAATCTGGATGCATCTTATATGCTGAATACAGCATTTTTGCCTTCCTGAAATCCCGCAAAAATGGATGTGCAGAGGGTGGGGGGCTACTGACTGACAATCCATTAGTGCCAGTTTTGGCTTTTCTCCCGTATAGAAATTTGCATTTTCAGAGAGTCCACAGATGTCAACCAAGCAGAACCAACCGCAGCAGAATTATGATCCAATAATGGTCAACCAAACATCAGCCATAAGCGTCTTAGAAATGTGTATGTGATGGCTAGGATAGTTTGCCTAATGGGATATATATCACAATCAGTAACTCATATTAATATTCTGCATGATACAACATGACGCACGGAACCTATCACAATTAGTATATCACACTAACATCCTCTGTGATACAACAATAACATATGGAACCTACAGATATGACCAGCATCTAGTCACCCATCATGCAAAGGAAGAATAAATGCTAAAGATCTTGCTCAGAGATCGAATCAGAAATCAGGAAATTTGATGACAGAGTAATTTCAAAGGTGTCATGAAAATAAACACTAAAATGAAAATATAAATGGGCAGGACACATTGCACATTTATGCCAGGCCCCAAGAGCCAAGAAAAAACACGTGGAGTTACTTCTGAGCAATTTGGAGAACCATATTGTACCATCCGTAACATCCTTCCATGACTTTCTCTATCATGTTTGATCAGCTCTACTGACAGCTAAGCCAATGCCAATTTGCAAGGCATCCATACATCTATCAGAGAAATAGCTGCATAAACAGAGAGATAGAATCAAGATCTCGTGAAGTGTTAATGCCACTTTATAAGGCCTTGGTAAGGCCGCTCTTAGAATACTGCATCCACTTTTGGTCACCACGATATAAAAAGGATGTGGAGACTCTAGAAAGAGTGCAGAGAAGAGCAACAAAGATGATTAGGGGACTGGAGGCTAAAACATATGAAGAACGGTTGCAGGAACTAGGTATGTCTAGCTTAAGAGAAAGAAGGACTAGGGGAGACATTATAGCAGTCTTCCAATATCTCAGGGGTTGCCACAAAGAAGAGGGAGTGAAACTATCCCCCAAAGCACCTGAAGGCAGGACAAGAAGAAAATGGGTGGAAATGAATCAAGGAGAGAAGCAACTTAGAACTGAGGAGAAATTTCCTAACAGTTAGAACAATTAATCAGTGGAACAACTTGTTTCCAGAAGTTGTGAATGCTCCAACACTGGAGGTTTTTGAGAAGATGTTGGATAACCATTTGTCTGAAGTGGTGTAGGGTTTCCTGCCTAAGCAGAGGGTTAGTCTAGAAGACCTCCAAGGTCCCTTCCAACTCTGTTATTATTATTAATATTATTATTAAATATGGTAAACAATAAAAAACCCTCTATGGCAGGGGTGTCAAACCCGTGTAGTCAAGGCAGTGTCATGTGACATATTGGGACTCCCCCCCCCTTTGCTAAACTGGGCAGGGGCGGAGCCAGCAAGTGACAAATCCAACCTGCGAGTTTGACACCCCTGCTCTATGGGGTATAAAACTGATAAACTAATTCCCAAAATGGATGAGAAACTAAATCTCTTCAAAAAGAAAAACCAGAAACCAAGTTGCCTCTTGAAAAAGCACCTCTGGGACAACCAAGACCTGGATGATTGAGAATCTCCATAGACATAATTCCCAGAAGAGATTGACTAATATAGTCAACTACATCCTCTGAGGAAGAAGAGGCTAAATAAAAATCAAAACATCTAACTCCCAAACAAACAAACCAAAACAACTCCAAAATCATGAGAAAGTAAGGAAAGAAAAAAAAATAGGGTCATTTAATTGGAGCTCATTAGAAGGCTCAAGGCAGCTTTAGGGAGGTCGACCATTGCAAAATAAATAAATAAATAGAAAGATGGCAGCTATTGGATATTGCATTGCCGGAGAGCAACATGAAGTAACTTTTGGTTTCCCAACATCTGGAATTTCAATCCTCCCAGTGACATATGAACTTTGTCAGCTGTGAATATCCATCATTCTCGAGACATGGGAAGTGCCAATGCCTATTCTTAGTGGAGTTAAAAGGAGATCAGTTGCTGCTCCAGCAGAAATGCTGGAACACTGTAGGGACTTTCCACATTTCTCTCTCTCTCTCTCTCTCTCTCTCTCTCTCTGTGTGTGTGTGTGTGTGTGTGTGTGTGTGTGTGTGTGTCCTTGTGTCAAAATGCTTTCTGAGAATTTTCAGCTGTGGAGACAGCCAATGTTCCCTCTAATTTTTTTTCAGCGTGAGCAGAAAAGTATAGTGTTTGAGCGGCACATTTTCATGCCTGAGCACCTGAATTTTTTTCACAGATGTCGCCTAAGACAACAACTAAATCAATATTATTTGAAACTCAGTTATGTTTATTCAAGGTACCCGCTTAATTAAAAGTGTTATATAATATCAGTATCACTTAACAATGCTCCTGCTTACCAACCAAAATGTTGGCTCAGGAACTCTGGCATTGAAGTGTGCAAGTCTTAAAGCTGTCAAGTTACAAGATCCTTGCACCCCTAACCCTTTAGGGAAAAAAACCCCAGGGGTCTTCAAACCTGACAGCTTTAAGACTTGTGGACTTCAACTCCCAGAATTCCTCCTCCAGTCATGTTGCGGTGGCATCATCTGCGTGGATCTGCTCCATCTTCGGGGGTTTTTCACCAAAGGCAGGGCTGCCACTGAAGATGCCGACGAGCCCCCACCGCCACTAGAATAACTGCTGCCTCCTCCTCCTCCTCATCCTCCTCCAACAGCACCACCACATTTGCTGCCCGGCGCTGCGGCTGAGGTGAAGCTGCCAAAGCTCCCGCTGGCACCTCCGCCTGTGGCAGCAACGCCGCCGCCTCCCACTCTGCTCTGAGCACCTGAGCTGGGCCCCGCGTTACCCCTGCCGCCACCTCCTCCTCTGCCGTGCTTTTGAGAAGCCATGAGGCCTTTTTTTCCTGCTCCCACCCCCCCTGCCACCTTCCTACTGGCTCCCACGGCTTCATGGCTCCTCAAAAGCACAGCGGAGGAGGAGGGGGCGGGGGTATGGCGGCTTCACCTTAGCCGCAGTGTTGGGCAGCAAATGTGGTGGTGCTGTTGGAGGAGGAGGAGGAGGAGGAAGAGGAGGAGGCAGCAGCAGTTATTCTAGTGACGGTGGGGGCTTTGGGGGTTCACTTCAGGTGCAAGCGGCTAGGACTGGCTGCCCACAAAAGACCTCCCCAGGCTTGCTTTGCTGAACATGGGGCGACTGACAATAGTTTGAGCGGGCGCGGCCGGCGTAAACTACCATCAGTCGCCTCGCGCTCATCAAAACAAGTCCGGGGAGGTTCTTTGCAGGTGGCCAGTTCTAGCTGCCTGCAAAGGACCTCCCCAGCTTCCGGAGCCTGTGACAGTAGAAATCACTGCGTGGCAGTTGCAAACTGCTGCACGGTGTTTTTTTGCCACCTGCGCACCTGCGCACCTTAGAGGGAACATTGGAGACAGCCACAGGGCATTCATCGCCTAATCCATAAAATGGTTTCTTTTCAGCTTGAAACCCAAAGATAAGAAGTGTAGTCAAATGCATTATTAGAAATTACATGCAAAGGTGATGGCGAACGGAAACATCGTGTGCACATGCGCACGCTCATTGGGGCCGCACTCCGGAAAAGCTGAACTTCTGAGTTCTATCGCAGATGAATGCCCGGCATGCATGCACAGGGTGGTTTTTGGCACTGCCGTGTGCATGAAGAGATCACCCTGTGGAAAACCCAAAACCTCCGGGTTCTGGCATGCCTTCGCAACCGACAATCAGCTGGGTGGCATGCATGCGCACACTGGTTTTCGACACTGGTGTGCACGTGAAGGACAGATGAGCGTCACGTGCACCTGTGCGCAAGAAAGCTGGAAGTCAGCGCTGTCCAAAGACGTCTCCGTGGTCATGTGGCCGCATGACTAAATGCCGAAGGCGCACAGAACACTGTTACCTTCCCACCAAAGGTGGTTCCTATTTATCTACTTGCATTTTTACATGCTTTTGAACTGCTAGGTTGGCAGAAGCAGGGACAAGTAACGGGAGCTCACTCCATTACACGGTGCTAGAGATTCGAGCCGCCAACCTTTCTGATCGACAAACTCAGCATCTTAGCCACTGAGCCACCACATCCCCCTATTTTCTTTAAAGCTCTTAAAATTACATAAAGTTCCCCAAAACAAGACACACGCTTGCTCCCTTTGAAGCACCTGCTGCCTTCATGTCCTGGCTAAAACTGACAGTTCTGAGGGCACTGAAAGAAATGCTCAACTACAGTGAATTTCCCCTGGAGTGCATTTATGCTTGCTTAATCATAAGCAAGCTGCTGGAATTCCTGGGCACTGAGATATCCATGACTTTTAGGGCAGGAGGGAGGATAGCGCTCTGGGTCTCAGCCAAATATATTTGAATCTGCCAAGTTATTTTTTTTTTCCTGGCTTCCCAGAACAACTGACTAGAATCTGGGCAAAAGCAAAGCATTTGGAATGAAGCAATTCTATCAGGGTCGCGCTCCGGAAAAGTCATCTGGTTTCTAGCACATATGCGTGCCTGCCGATCAGCTGGCTGGCACACATGAGCAAGCTGGTTTTCAGCACTGCCGTGCACACGAAGGTATCACGCTCCAGAAAAGTTGAACTTCTGGGTTCTTGCATTCATGCGCACCCAACAATCAGCTAGCTGGCGCTCACACGCACACCGGTTTTCAGCACTGCCATGCACGCGAAGGGCAGCTTATCATTCGCACACATGCATGCCAAAACCTGGAAGACAAACAGGCAAGGCTGCGCATGCCAGGTGCCATGGCTTCACAGGCCAGTTTGGGCATGCGTGGCATAGGTTCGCCATCATGGATATAGGATAATGGCAGTGAAATTATTGTATGCACCAAGATGGAAAGATTTGGCAGCGCCTAAAATGGAGAATGTTTGGTTAAGATATCAGAGCTTGCTGAAATTTAAATTGACTTTCTTAATTGGAGGAAATATGAAAATATATATGTAGGACTGGAAGGTTTTTGAGGTCCCTTCCAGCGCTATGATTCTACATTCTATCTATGTAGTGTCATTTGTTTGAGACGTAATCATACTGTTGGCAGTGGTGGGTTGTAAATATTTTTACTACCGGTTCGGGTGCATGCAATGCTTCTGCACATGTGCAGAAGTCTCCAGATGGGTGGGCAGAGCCTCCCACTGCTGCTGCTACTACTGGTTCGGCTGAACTGGGATGAACTGGAAGCAACCCACCAGAGACTGTTGGACTGCAGCTGTGATGAATGCCATAAAATCACCTCCACCAAGGATTAAAGCAGCATCAGTGGGAGTTAAATTAAATCCCTAATTGACACACAGAGTTCACTATATGACCAGGGGGCTGGACTAGAAGACCTCCAAGGTCCCTTCCAGCTCTATTCTATTCAAGCTATTTGTTGGGAAGCAATCTGTTTAAACATTTTAGTCCAGACACCAGTATTCAGCTTAATCTTTCTCGCTGGGTTACTAATATAAGAAGAGTTCAATACAGGTAGCCCTCGAGTTACGACCACAATTGAGCCCAACATTTATGTTCCTAAGTAAAACATTTGTTAAGTGAATTTGCTCCATTTCACATTTTTTTCTTGCCACCGCTGTTAAGTGAATCTTAACAGTTGTTAAGTTAGTAACATGGTTGTTAAGTGAATCTTGCTCCCTCCATTGACTTTGCTCGTCAGGTGGTCGAAAAAGCTGATTGCAGGACATTGCAACCGTCACAAGTTTGGACCACTTGCCAAGCATCTGAATTTTGCTCAATGGGGATGCTGCCAAGGTCATAAGTGTGAAAAACGGTCATAAGTCTCTTTTTTTCAATGCTGTGGTAATTTTGAACGGTCACTAAATGAACTGTTGTAAGTCAAGGACTACCTGTACCATATCCGTTCTAAAAAGCTCTTGGAATAAAAATGAGATATGAATACATTTCCATCTGGGGGTAATTTTAGATTACAAAAAGTCCCAAACTGAATTCCCAAACTTCTCTAAGTAAATCTGGAAAAATACTTGCTTGAAATTCTGGATCATTTCACCTCTCAGTCAATTCTAATAATTTTGAGTCAGATGAGCTCAACATACAGGACATAGGCATACTTTCAACCTTAATTGGCCTAAATACCCAATTAAAACACACTGCACACCCTTAAAATTGAGCATAAAGTGGTACTTAGGCAGCCATTAAGAACAAGTAAATAGAAATAAATATGTTTTTCTTAAAGGTGTCCAATTGTGGTTGTAAGTCAAGGAACAACTGTAGTGATGCAGTTTCCAAACAACTACAAAAAAGCATAATGCAACTTCTTGGGCATCAATACTGTATTTTTTGGAGTATAAGACACAATGGAGTATAAGACGCACCAAGATTTTGAAGATGCAAATTTTTTAAAAAAAGGTTTTTGCACTCTGCAGATCAGAAAATGGGCCTGTTTTTTGTCCAAGAAAAAAAGGCATGCATAGCCTTTAGGAGGCTTATACAGTGCTTCTGGGGGCTGGGGGGACAAAAATGAGCAAAAAAACAGCCCATTTTTTGTTCATTTTGCCCTCCCCAGCCCCCAGAAGCATTCCGAAAGCCTCCTAAAGGCTATGCATGGCCATCTTGGTGAAGGGGGTAGGGTTTCGGGAGGCCAAAAAATGCTGTATTCAGTGTATAAGATGCACCCAGATATTCACCCTCTTTTTTTGAGGGAAAAGGGTGCGTCTTATACTCCAGAAAATATGGCAACTAAATATTTCTGATACCTGTTGATCAGTTCTGCACATCAGCTTGGAGGAATTTTAGTCCATTTCTCAAGACGGCAAGGAAGCAGCATGTAGATTTACCAGGGCAGCATGTAGATTTTTAATGCACTATGGTTTATAAAAAACCATGGTTTATGAGTTAGCACAAGGGTCAAGAACCTGCAACCTCAGGTCACATGCAGTTTTTTTCCCTGAAGAGCTTAAATGTCTTCTACAAACAGAAACTTGTGAAACCGAAAGCTGGTTCCCTTCATTTTGAAGTACGAAACGCTGTAAACTTTGTTGTGTGCCTCAATGTAGAATGATCTAATAGTAAAAATAGCCAGCCCAGCTGATGATCCCAACTACTTTGTGGCTCTTAATACTCACAAGTGTTAAATGCAACTCTTACTTACCACAATACTTCCCACCCTTGTGTTGGTTTAAACAGAATTCGAAACGTACCTAAGCTCTTATGAATGCCTTGCAAGAGAGAACAGGGTCAGGGCTAAAGAGCACATTTGCAGCACATAAACCCCATCTACAAAGAAATCCATCAGCACCACAACCACAAAGTCTGGAACATGTAAACTGCCCTTTTTTTTTGTTCTTCATTCTGTTCCTTGGCGTTTGCAAAAAGAGCGGCTCCAGGCATCCTAATATTCATCTGATTTAAAGTATGATCAAGTTAATCCAGCCCAATGTAGGCTAAACCTGGATATAATCATACCTTGTGCCATGGGCGATGTTCACTTGCTGATGGCAGAGCTACTGAAAGGCAGGTAACAGGCCCTGGACAGATCATTTCTTTAAGATGGGAAGAGTTTTTGGAAAAAGAACCTCCTAACAAATAATGAACTACAGCATCAGTTGGCATCAGCAGTAATAGTAAAAACAAGGACATCCTGCTTGTCAAAGTCCAACAGTTACAGGTAACTTATCAGCGGTCAATAAAACGTCTCTTATTATGGGAAAGCTGCAACTTCAAACTTGCCGCGTCTTGACACCTTGACTTTTTTCCCCTTCGCGGGGCTGTGGTGGGAGTGGCCTGCGTGTGACACATTGGCTGCCAGTCTGACACCCCTCCAGAGCAGTGGTGGGTTTCAATTTATTTTACTACTGGTTTGCTTGTGCATGCAGGCGCAGAAGCATCCTGGCAGATGGGGGAAGCCTCCCACTGCACCACTACCAATTCGCTCAATCCGGGACGACATGCAGAAACCCACTTCTGCTGCAGTCTCTCTGTAAACTTGTCAATGTGATATCTGGAGAAGGGGTGAAATCAACTTACCTTCGCTATTGGTTCGTAAATGTGAACGCACACACTACTTCCGCGCCTGTGCAGGATGTTGTGCGCATGCACAGAGCATCAAAAATGGGATGCAAAATCTTTCCTCTCCCACAGTCTTTCACGATAGCTCACAATTACCGACCTTTTTGAGGCTTGCAGTGTGGTTAGGCTGATATCTTTCAGATGCCCCAATACTTGACAAGAATGCAAGAATGAACTAATTGTCTCCTGCAAACACCCCTCTCCTTTCACTCCTCTTTTATTTCCTATGGGCGGGGGTCATTCACCGTCCACCTGTGATCTTACTCCCAAGTCGACCCCTGTTCTTTAGCTGTTCCCTTCCTCTGGCAACTCTTCACATTTCTGGGTGGGTGAGCGGAGCCCGCTACTGAGCGTACTTGCAAAGGTAAGTGGAACAGCAAGGGTGGGAGAAATCCGTTGTGTCACGCGATTTAGATTAGCTTGAAAGAAGGAAATCCAATGATACTAGCTAACATAAACTGTGTGTCACAGCTGATCGTCGGAAATATCAGTTCACTGGAAACAGTAGCAGTTTTACTACCAGTTCAGGCGAACCGGTAGCAATTTTAATACCGGTTCGAGCAAACCGGTCCGAACCAATAGCATTTCACCCCTGATCTGGAGTACTTCTGTATCAATCAATACTTTGGTGAAGTCACCACCAAAAAGGAAGATGGGTGGACTTCAACTCCCAAAATTCTCCATGAGCGGGTGGGGAATTCTGGGAGTTGAAGTCCACACATCTTCAAGTTGCTGAGGTGGTGAGATACTGGCATAGATAATGGTGATATTATGAATATATGCATTTAAGCCATTGAATGCAAATGAAATAGCTTGCATTTATTTAGATATACCGGCTGCCAAATGAAAAGACTGTAGGTGGCTTGCAGAGTCTAAATAGCATAGTAAATACAATGTAATCCTATATTCCCCCCCCCCCCTGTTTATTCTCAAAAGTGAGTGAGTGTTAAGATTCTCTTTGATTGGCTTACATTAACCCAATTTAATCAGGTTGGCCTCATCATCTGCAAGCAAGTCTAGCTTTTATAATGGGACTTCTGCCTTAATAAACTGGTTTAAGAGTGCAAGGTTTGGCTACCATCTTCTGCTCTAGAGATTTATCTATTTACTTAATTCCAACAAATCCTAGCAGAGTTTCAGCAAGTACTAACTTAATATAAGCTAAACAGCATTGTATAATTTTTATACTTATCCTTTTATACTCATCTGTCCTAAGTTTTATAGCATTTAGATTATATAGGTAAAGGCTCCCCCACACATGCATGCTAGTTGTTCCCGACTCTAGAGGGCAGTGCTCATCTCCATTTCTAAGCCCAAGAGCCTGCGCTGTCTGAAGACGTCTCTGTGGTCATGTGGCCGGCATGACTAAATGCCGAAGGTGCATTGAACGCTGTTACCTTCCCACCAAAGGTGGCTCCTTTTTTCTACTTGCATTTTTATATGCTTTCGAACTACTAGGTTGGCAGAAGCTGGGACAAGTAATGGGAGCTCACCCGATTCTGCGGCGTTAGGGATTCTAACCACTGAACTGCTGACCTTCTGATCGACAAGCTCAGCATCTTAGCCCCTGAGCCTCTGCATCCCTTAGATTATATATTAATTTTAATTTTATAGGATCTTCCCACATTTTAATTCCTGAATGCTGTAATTTTATGTTTATAATTTTAACTCTACCTTCTTTTATTCTAGCAACGTGATTTTATTATAAAACCACTCTGGAGGACATATATGGTGTTACCCTGAACCAACTTGCAGAGATTGAAAAGACTACTGGGATAATAAGCAGCAAAATGTTTCAAACCAGCAAGAAAATAAGTCCAGTTGCTGTGACTCAAATTTCCAGGTAACTCTACCTGGATGACTTAGAATCTTCATCAGCATGATTGTTATATATGTTTATGTTTCTACTTCCTAAAGAAATAATTGTGTTAATCTATGCTGGTCTATGACCAAAATGCAATTAAGTGATTGATGTTTACTTAATTTATATAGCTGCCCATCTCACACCCATCACATCCAGGCAGCTTACCATTAAAAAAAGGAGTAAAATACATACAATAGAATAGAGTACAGGTAGTCCTCAACTTACGACCACAATTGAACCCAAAATGTATGTTGCTAAGTAAGACATTTAAGTGAGCTCTGCCCCATGTTGCAACCTTTCGTTAAATGAATCGTTGCAGTGAAGTTAGTAACACGATTGTTAAGGGAATCTGATATACTCATTGACATTGCTTACCCATTTTGTGTCATAAGAGCACAAAAGTTGATCACATGACCCCAGGACATTGCGACCGTCGTAAGAGTCGGCTCCCAACTGTCTGAATTTTGATCGCTTGACCATGGGGATGGTTGCAACGGTCACAAGTGTGAAAAGTGACCTTAAGTCACTTTTTTCAGATGTAACTTTGTTGTAACTTTGAATGGTCACTAAATGAACTTTTGTAAGTCATGGGCTACCTATACTTTATTTAGCCAAGGGTGATTAGACACATTAGGAATTTGTCTCTGGTGCAGCAGCTCTCAGCGTACATGCAAAACAACAGAGTAATAAATAATTATTTCATGTTAATATATATTAATATAATATAATAATACCAATAAGAGGGGGGTAGCAAAGGAGATAAGGATAATACAGATAGTCCTTGACTTACGACCACAATTGAGCCCACAATTTATGATGGTAAGTGAAACATTTGTTAAGAGGATTTTGCCCCATTTTACAACCTTTCTTGCCCCAGTTGTTAAGTAAATCATCACAGTTGCTAAGTTAGCAACACAGTTGTTAAGTGAATCTGGCTTCCCCATTGACTTTCCTTGTCAGAAGGTTGCAAAAGCTGATCACATGACCCCGGGACAATGCAACCATCGTAAGTAGGAGTCAGTTGCCAAAAGTGTTCAAATTTTGATCACGTGACCATGGGGATGCTGAAAAGGTCCTAAGTGTCAAAAATGGTCATAAGTCACTTTTTCCCGTGCTGTTGTAACTTTGCACGGTCACTAAATGGACTGTTGTAAACTGAGGACTACCTGAAACAGAAGAACGTAATAAAAATAATACAGTACAAAAAGCACATAAACACAGCAGTGGAGTATCAGAAAGAAACGATGGAAAACAGGTTTCCACCCAAGGGACAAAAAATGAATCCTGCAGATCAGGTTGGGTGCCGCAGCCCCCAGAAACGGGGACAAGGGTGACCCAAGGCTCAGAAGGGTATTAGCAGTGCCTCACAATGGGTAGACTTTGGGGGTCCTCACCCCAAATTCACCCCCAGGCTGTGAGGCAGTCCGGTGGAACCAAACCAGCCTCCTTTCCAAACGTAGGACCGGAATGTCGCCACTTTGAATGGGTGACATCCTTCTTTCCCCGCAGGGAGACGGACAACTCTGGCTCACCCGTCTTTAACAGAATAATCAAGTTGGAAGGGACCTTGGAGGTCTTCTAGTCCAACCCCCTGCTCAGGCAGGAAACCCTATGCCACTTCAAGCAAATAGTTGCCCAATCTCTTCTTAAGAAGCTCCACTATTGGAGACTTTCAACTTCTGTTATTCCACTGATTCTATGTTCTCACTGTCAGGGGGATTTCTCCTTAGTTCTAAGTTGCTTCTCTCCTTGATTAGTTTCCATCCATTGCTTCTTGTCCTGCCCTCTGGTGCTTTGGAGAATAATTTAGAATATAGAATAACAAGAGTTGGAAGGGACCTTGGAGGCCTTCTAGTCCAACCCCCTGCTAAGGCAGGAAACCCTACACCACATTTGACCCCCACTTCTTTACGGCAGCCCCTATGATTTTGGAAGACTACTATCAAGTCACCCCTAGTCCTCCTTTTTAAAGTCTTGATTGGTTTGCCTTCAGGGAGCCTTTGAAAACTTGGGGAGACCCCCTGAGCATCTCATCCTTGGAAAGACCCCGCTCGGTCTTCACCCTACTCGGCTGAAAACAAGGCTCCCCAGCTCCCCATTTACTTTCTCCCCAAAGGCACCAAAACGGGGAGCGAGCGGGGCCTTTCCAGTGTACTCATTTTTATTTATTTATTTAGTCAAGCGTGAATTAGATAACAGATACACGTATAAACATGATTATGAATACGAATCCAAGGGAATATTAGGACAGAGACGGTAGGCACATTGGTGCGCTTATGCACGCCCCTCACAGACCTCTTAGGAATGGGGTGAGGTCCACGGTAGACAGTTTAAGGTTAAAGTTATGGGGGTTTGAGGATGTAACAACAGAGTCAGGTAGAGCATTCCAGGCATTGACCCCTCTGTTGCTGAAGTCCTATTTTCTGCAATCAAGTTTGGAGCGGTTTACCTTAAGTTTGCATCTATTGTGAGCTCCTGTGTTGAAGTTGAAGTACTCATTGACAATGTAGAAGATAATTTTATGTACTACGCTTAGGGTCGGATCTAAGTTCGAAGTTGTCCAAGGCCAAAATTTCAAGCCTGGTGGCATAAGGGTATACTGTTGCTAGCAGAGGAGCGGAGGACTCTTCTCATGAAGTATCTCTGGACTCACTCAATTGTATTAATGTCCGATAGGGTTTCCTGCCTAGGCAGGGGACTAGAAGACCTCCAAGGTCCCTTCCTCCGCTAACTCTGCTATTGTATAGTCTTGTATTGTATGCAGTGCGGCTTCCAGACAGACGAGCTGCATTGGAGAATTGGTCTAGCAAAGGTTTTGTATGCCCTAGTCTGCAGTTCGATATGAAAGGGAGAAGGAGCTAGGCATGAGCAACCCCCTCTAATATTGGAAGACTACTATCACCTCACCCCTTAGTCCTCCTTTTTAAAGCCTTGATTGCTTTGCCTTCAGGGAGCCTTGGAAAGCCTGGGGGAGACCCCCGTGAGCGTCTCATCCTTGGAAAGGCCCCGCTCGGTCTTTACCCTACTCGGCTGAAAACAAGGCTCCCCATCCTCCAAGGCGCCAAAACGGGGAGCGAAAGCCGGTCCTTTTCCTTAGCGAAATGGGGCTCTTCTCTGCCCCCCCCCCCCGCAGTCCCCACCCCCTCAGTCCGAGCCCCGGATAAGGACAGGCAGGCGGGCAGGCGCCCCCCCTCCCCAGGACAGCGCTGGGCTTACCTATGGAGATCTCCTGCGCGAAGGCGAGCGAGATGAGGAGCAGCGGCAGCCCGACGGCAATGCAGGTGACCAGCTTGTCGAGGGCCAGCTCCAGCCGCAGCCCCTTGTACCGGCTCTCCGACGGCTCCTTCAGCAAGAAGTCCGAGAAGACGTACTCGGTGGCGATGTGCGCGATGGCCATGGTCGCGGAGGAGGAGGAGGCGGCGGCGGCAGGGAGGACTTAGGCTACCAAACACCACCGGCACCTCAAGCGCGCGCAAACCCGGCCCGCTCCTCTGCGCCGCTTTAGCCGGGCAGCATCTCTAATTCCAGCCGCCGCCGCCGCCGCCTCCTCCTCCTCGTCGTCGTCCCCGGCACTTGGCCAGAGGGGAGTCTGGCCGCTGCAACGGCGTCCCCCGCCCGGCCGGGAGAGGCGAGGCGACCCGACCAGCCTTTGTTTGGCGCCCTCTCCGAAGGCAGCCGAGCATTGGCGGGGAGGGAGAGAGAGAGAGAGAGAGAGAGAGAGAGAGAGAGAGAGACAAACACACACACCCACACACCGCGCCGCCTCCGCCTCCGATTCCCCGCCGGCCTTTTGTCAAGGGGAGGCGGGGCCAGACGAGCTAGGGGGCGGGGTCGGTGAGGGGGGGTTTCCGAGAAGGCGGGGAAGGGGAACCCGGGGCCTGAGTACTGAGGTGGGGGGGGGAGGGAAGGCCCCGGCCTCGGAGCGAGCGAGCAGCAGGTAGTTCCTCGGACTTCATCCGAGGGAGGGTCCTTAAGTTATCTCGGCCTCGGGGGTGGAGGGGCTTGGCGGGATATCTGCAAGCAGCTGCGGATTGGCGTTTGTCGAGCGGGTTGCAACTGCACGGGACGGTTGCGTGCGTGTGTGTTTGTGTGTGTAAGAGAGAGAGAATACTAAGGAGACATTTCCTGACAGTGAGCACAATTAATCAGTGGAACAACCTGCCTCCAGAAGTTGGTTGTGCTCCAACAGTGGAGGTTTTTAAGAAGAGACTGGACGTCCACCTGTCTGAAATGGTGTAGGGTCTCCTGCTTGAGCAGGGGGCTGGACTTGAAGACCTCCAAGGTCCCTTCCAGCTCTATTCTGATTGATAACTTGGGTGGACTCCACAGTCTGAATGGGCTGTGTGTTTCCTCAAGTAGAGGTAGTAAAATAGTTCCAAGGCACCAGAAGGCAGGGCAAGAAACAAGGGATGGGAAATAATCAAGGAGGGAAGCAACCTGGAACTGAGGAGAAAATTCCTAACAAGTGAGGACAATTCACCAGTGGAACGGCTTGCCTCCAGAAGTTTTGGGTGCTCCATCGCCTGGAGGTTTTTAAGAAAAAAAAACTGGACAGCCACCTGTCTGAAATGGTTGGACTAGAAGACCCCCAAGGTCCATTCCAGCTGGATTCTGATCAAAAACATGTGGGCATAGGAATAAAATAACAGAGAATCAAACTTCTTTGAAGGAGACCTTATTATTGTAGGAACTCCAACACTGGAGGCTTTTAAGAAGAGACTGGGCAGCCACCTGTCTGAAATGGTACGTAGGGTCACCTGCTTGAGCAGACGGTTGGACTAGAGGACCTCCAAGGTCCCTTGCAGCTCTATTATTGAATTATGAATTGAATTGAATTCTTTATTGGCCAAGTGTGATTGGACACACAAGGAATTTGTCTTTGGTGCATATGCTCTCAGTGTACATAAAGAAAAATAAAATAAAATACATTCATCAAGAATCATAAGATCACAGTGATAGTCATAGGTTACTAATAAGCAATCAAATTATACTAGGAAACTAAACATAACTTTTAAAGATACAAGCAGCATGGTTATAGTCATAAGTGGGAAGAGATAGATACTAGGAAGGATGAGAAGAATAATAGTAATACAGTCTTAGTAGATAATTTGACAGTCTTGTGGAATTAGTTGTTTTAGCAGAGTGATGGCATTTGGGGGGGAAACTATCCTTGTGTCTAGTTTTTCTGGTGTATCTATAGCGTCGTTTTGAGGGTAGGAGTTGAAACAATTTATGCCCAGGATGCGAGGGGTCTGTAGATATTTTCACGGGCCTCTTTTTGACTCGTGCAGTGTACAGGGCCTCAATGGAAGGCAGGTTGGCAGCAATTGTTTTTTCTGCAGTTCTAATTACCCTCTGAAGTCTGCGTCTGTATTGTTGGGTTACAGAACCAAACCAGACAGTTCTAGAGGTGCAGATGACAGACTCAATAACTCCTCTGTAGAACAGAATCAGCAGCTCTTTGGGCTGTTTTGAACTTTTGGGGCAGTTTGAACAGTTTGAGTTGTGTCCCACTTTACGGCATTTTGTGCCCCAACTGTTAAGCAAACCATTGCAGTTGTTTAGTGACTTGTGTGGTTGTTAAAGGAATCTGGCTTCCCCCATTGAGTTTGCTTGTTGGAAGCCAGCTGAGGAAGTTGCAAATGGTGATCCCTTGACCTGGGTCACTGCAAATGTCTTCAATGCATGCCAGCTGTCAAGTGACTGAATTTTGATCACGTGGCTGTGGGGATGCTGCAACAGTTGTAATTGTGAAAAATGATCACAACTCTCTTGTTTCAGTGTAATTGCAAACAACCGCTAAACAAATGCTTGTAAGTCAAGAACTACTTATTGGTAAGAAAGTGGAAAGGCATTTGCTCTGTCGGGTTACTGCAGCATCTGGGTGAACTAGGCAGAATAGAATTGATCCTGGTTGGATGGGAGACCACCAGGAAACCTCAGGACAGTAAGATAGATGGAGAATTTTTTTAAATAAATCCTACAGGAAAAAGCAAGCTACTTAGATATTGTGGTCTGGCTAAGAAAATTGCCAAAACCTATCCATTTGGTCATGAGTAGCTTAGTTTAGAAGCCATTACCTTTTTTTGTGTGGTTCATGCACACCCCACTGATTGGCTTCATTTGTGGTTCAGCTCAGCTTGGGCAAAGCCAGGAAATGGGTTAATTCAATATCCCAATGTCAGAAGACATTTGTGTTTCTAAAGCATGGCTGCAAAACACATTTGCCCTAAGATTCTTAAATCCAGAATGTATTGATGACGCTATATTAGTAAATGCAGTATGTTTATTAATGCTGATGTGTTGAATTGTTTTGCCTTCATTTCATTTTTTAAAGACTTCCTAGTCATTTTTCCCTAGATCTTCAAATTAATAGCAATAGCACTTTGCAATAGCACTTTGACTTATATACCACTTCACAGTGCTTTTACAGCCCTCTCTAAGCAGTTGTAAACAGAGTCAGCCTGTTGCCCCCAACAATCTGGGTCCTCATTTTATTGACCTCGGAAGGATGGAAGGCTGAGTCAACCTTGAGCTGGTCAGAATTGAACTCCAGGTTGTGGGCAGTGTTTGCCTGCAATTCTAACCACTGTACTTTAAGCAAGACATTCGTTTTCCAAGCAATGTAAAGTTTACTTAAAATATTTTCTCCCTTTGGTCACTTGGTTATCCCATTTTTATTTCTCTTTTAGGTGGTTGACATTTTGCTGGTCTTGAGTAAGCCATCTGTAATGCAAACACACTCCAAGGGTGAAGCATAAATGTTTATATTAACAAACCAATAATGCTATATTATGCAGCCAGGTAATATAGCAAAAAGTATTAAGCAATATGTAGTAGATTAATAACCACAGTAATTACAGGAAATGCAGTCTGAAACATAATTCAAAGTATAATGCTTATAGTTTAAAATACATTAAATTGCTTGAAGAGACTACTTGAAGATGCAGTATAAAAAATTATCTGATGCCTTATGAATATTTTCCTCTCTTCCCGAAAGTAAAATGAAGGCCATGTGCCTGTGTTCTACTTTTCAAACCCTGTCTGCAATTGTTTGATTTTAGTATAGCCCCCTTATTTCAACTTTAGATGAAATTAGTTTAACTAGCCCTTGTTTGAACCTATTCACTCTTATCCATGATCTCAAGGCTTAACTTAGCCATAATTTGTTTTGAAACATGGTCTGTTAAATAAGAACTAATTGGTTCACAGATAAAGGTGATTGCTGAATCATATTATAAACTATGAATTACCAACTAACTATCCTGTGATGTGTAAATTTAACCAAAGTCTGAACTGGAACAACTGGATATAATTAAGAGATCACAACAGGCTCAGCAGTTTGAAAACCTTATTCATATTTCTAATCACAGCAGCTAAAGCTGCATAGAGAATTGCTCCTGTGTTTGCACAACATATAAAGGCAACATCAAACAAAGTAAATTATGGCTTAAGATGAAGCATGAACCAAAATTTATATTGCCAAAAGCTTTTAGTAGATGTAAATATTGAAATAAACCCAACCTTTGCCGAAATAGACCTTTGGATTGCAAGGGAATTAATAAGGATAATTAATACTAATAAGACAAAGTTTCAATTTGGAGATTAAATTTGAAGCTGATTCAGTCAAATCTTTGAATCTATGTCTACTTCTGAAGTGGAGCAGCAAACAGCATTGAAGTGGTAAACGAAATACTGAAGTGGACCAGGAAATAGCATTGAAGTTGTTTCTGAAATACTAGAAAAATCAAGTTGGCCTAATTTTCCAAATTATTGAGTTAACAATCGGTTCAAATTAGTTTCTTAATCTGCAGTTGATTCAAGTGGTTTTTTAATTAATCACGTTTAAATTTTAACATTACAATTCTATAGACAGCTGCTTTTATCACATTTGATAATTTTTGGTACTATATTTGATTATTATAACATTTTAGAACTCTGGGAGACTTTTATGGCTGAAAATAATGCATGGTTTAGAAACAATATACATTGTAATGATCATGGTTTTCAATGCTATGATAATATGTTGCACTAATAGTTATAAATTGATTCAAAATCTTGTAACAATGAACATATTTCTTTATCTTGTTATATTTTAACAGCTCTTATGATGGGGCAGGGCAACCTATAGTGTTTAATGCCATTTTTATAGCTGCCCATGTCAACCTGATTGACTGGTTACTAAACTTGAGCAGGGGCTGGCCTAGAAGACCTCCAAGGTACCTTCCAACTCTGTTATTACAAAATAATAAAGATTTTTTTGTTGTGGGGAGGTCCAAAGCTGGTGTTTTTTGGTAGGCATTTTATTCAGAACTTTCTATGGTAACCAATAAATAATTATGACTCTTTTTTTAATATATATAATTTTTTTTTTAATAAACACTAACAGACAAAACACAACAAACACCACAAAAATATCTTCCATTTCAAATTGTAAAAAGTGTGTCAATTGGTTACAAAGAGCTTTCGTGCATCCCTTCCACAGTCATCACCTACAATTCATATCAAGTTATATATTTTAAATCAAATCTATTTATATATATATTACTATCATCATACCTCAGCATCAAGGACATCTTGCCCTGCACCTGGAGTGGCGTGACTGGGAGGCATCTCTAGTTGGGATGGTGCCTGATTGGACCATGTGATGGAAAAATGGGTGATGGGCAAGGGTTTGAACTTTCTTTTGGATGGGGAAAACCTGGAAACTTTCAGATTCAGGTTTTCCCAGATGTGCCAATATGACATCTCTAATAAAATGGAACTTTGAGGGAACTCAAGCCTCAGAGTCTTCTTTCGTTAGGGGTGTTACCTGGAACCCTGACACCAGCTACTGACTGACAATCCATTAGTGCCAGTTTTGGCTCTTCTCCCGTATAGAAATTTGCATTTTCAGAGAGTCCACAGATGTCAACCAAGCAAAACCAACTGCAGCAGAATTATGATCCAATAATGGTCAACCAAACATCAACCAGGAGCCTATTTACAGGCCTCTCGTATCCTGGACGTAAATTGTTTCAACTCCTATCCTCAAAATGATGCTATAGAGCACTGCACCCTACAACCACAGTTTTCCTGAATGCCATCACTCTGCTAAACAACTAATTCCCACAACACACACAAACTGTTTACTAAGACTGAGTGTATTACTACTATTCTTCTCTTCCTTCCTAGTACCTATCTCTTCCCACTTATGACTATAACCATGTTGCTTGTATCTTTAAATTCTATATTGTTTTATTTGTTTCCTAGTATGATTTGCTTGCTTATTAGTAACCTACGACTATCACTAAGTGTTGTATTTTTTTATTCTTGAATGTATTCTATTTTATTTTTCTTTATGTACACTGAGAACTTATACACCAAAGACAAATTCCTTGTGTGTCCAATCACACTTGGCCAATAAAGAATTCTATTCTATTCTATTCTATTCTATTCTAATGACTATTCAAACTTACAGCAGCCCTGAAAAAAGTGTCTTATGACCATTTTTCATACTGCATTTCACACTGATCATTCAGCATCTCCATGGTCATGTGATCAAAATTCAGATGCTTGCCAACTGGTTCGCATTTATGACGGTTGCCATGTCCTGGGGTCATGTGATGACCTTTTGTGACCTCCTGACAAGCAAAGTCAATGGAGAAGCCAGATTCACTTAACAACCATGTTACTAACGGCAGTGATTCACTTAACAACTGTGACAAGAAAAGTCATAAGATGAGACAAAAAGCTTAACAAACGTCTCAGTAGCATAGAAATGTGGCTTAATTGTAGTCATACGTTTGGGGCTACAGGTATAGTGATGGGGAGCACAGGGTTGTCGTCCTCTTTTTTCACACCAGTTTGTTTATTGATACAAAGAAAGTACAAATAGTCTTTAAAACTTCTGGAACTGTTTTTTTTTTTGTGTGTGTGTACCAGCAGCCTTGCTCACCTTGAGGACGTTGAAGTGGAAGGTCTTGCTGATGGGGGTGACATTTTCCCACCATCACGATATCCCCAATCTGCACATCCCTGAAGCAGGGAGACAGGTGCACTGACATGTTCTTGTGTCGCTTCTTAAAGCGGTTGTATTTGAGGATGTAGTGCAGGTAGTCCCTGAGGATGACAATGGTGTGCTGCATCTCCATCTTGATGGCCACCCCGGACAGGATCTGGCCCCAGATGGAGATGTTGCCGGTGAAGGGACCCTTCTTGTCAATGTAGGAGCCCTCGATGGCCTGAGGGGCCTTGAAGCCTAGGTCGAAGTTCTTGTAGTAGCGGGCAGCTTCTCCTTGCCGCCGGCGTCCAGCAGCACCCACTTCTTGTTCTGGAAGATGGTGGGCTGCTTCTGTTAGGCCCGCTCTGTCCGCGCGGGCCTAACCTTGGCCGCATGGAATGAAAAGAGCAGGATCTTCTTTCTTTTGGGGTTCAATTATTCTCCAGAACTGGCCTCATGAAACTGGAGGGGCAGGGGAATCTGTGTGGTAAGAACTGGGGAGCTCCCTACAAAAAATCCACACCTAAATCTGGAGTCAATTCTCATAAAACTTCTTCAATATTTCTTGACGTGTGGAAGAGGCAAATGAGTCTGATGGGAAGTTGGTAGAAGAGGACTATTGATATGGCCTTGAAGAAAATCAACAACCATCACGTAAACATTAGCTTAGCCCAGAAAGATATGAAGAGGTTAGTGGGGGGAAATCAAGATTACCCTACTTTTATTTTCTTTAATATAAGAAGCAATGGAAAGAATTTATGTCAGGCATTCAAGATTCTGCTATTAAACCCCATAACAATAGTATTATACTGTGTGTCAGGCAGCTTCTTGACATGGTTTACCTCAAAAGGTTAACTTGGCATGAACTGAGCTGCTGATTTTGTTTTCCTTGGTATTATCCTTAGGCAAATAAGATTTTGGAACATGGTCAAAATGCTCAAAAGTTGCTTGCTACTAGAAAAGTATACACATGCAAGATACCTTGTTCTTATGTCAGTTGCTGGATCTCTTCCAGCCATAACACAAAGTTCATAATCATTGTTATTTTCTTTTAAAGAAATCAAGATAGCAGTGGCTCTCATGAAACTTCAGATATTGGTTTATGAAAAGGCAGCCTGTATAAATCTCGGGTTCAGACCACACCTGACATTGTTTGTAATAAAATGAAGAAGAAAAAAACCCTTGTCGTTTTTGAAGTAATCACAGCTTCCTTTTCCATCAACTCTTTGGAAAACTCTATTGCTTTAGATGCTAATTAAATAATAAGTAAACCATGATTCATCTGTAATTTCTGATCCCGTTTATTAAAAGGGGGCATTTATTATGAATAATAAATCATTATTTTCTGACACGAAATAGAGGAGAAACTGGTTGGTTCAAAAAATAGAAGTGGAAGCTTTTGGTTCCTCTATTGAACACAGAAAGAACATGTGAATCCAATTTTTTTTGCAGGCTCATTCCTGTTCTGGCAAAATATAATTTATTATGACCTCTGAGTTGAGATAGTCCTTGACTTATATCTGGTTGCTTAGAGAGTGTTCCTGTTCTGACCTAGGCTTCAGAAAATCAAACCTCTTTTTATTTAAGCTAAAGTGAATTCCTCTCGTTCACATTCACCAAAGTCCCGGCAAACAGTCTTTCAAGGGTGAATTGACAACCACAGACCTTATCAGGCTTGGAGAGCTACCAGGCCAATATCTTCCAAACGCAATCCTGTACAAGAAAATACTTGGCAAGGAGTCTCTGAGGGTCACAAACAAATCTTCACACTAATTAAGCGAACTAATTGTCTCCTGCAAACTCCCCTCCCCTTTTGCTCCTCTTTATTTCCTGTGGGAGGGGCCATTCACCATCCACCTGCGCCTTTACTCCCAAGTTGGCCCATGTTCCTTAACTGTTCCCTTCTCCTGGCATGCACACACTGGGAACAGGCTCCAGCTGTTCTTCTGCCCCACTGATCTCCGACTCCGAAGGCAGCTGATAACTGTTGGATGGCCCTGGCTCCATCTCTGCCTCCAATGCAGAGCCCTCCTCAGAGCCTTCCCCAAACTCCAATACTGGCCCATGTTCCTCCCCAACCTCCTTACTGTCTGAGTCTGCCACAGCTTCGCTGGTCGCTGGTGGCCACAACAGTTCCAAGTTATGACAAACCCCCAAAAGGTACTTACCCCCCCAGTTCTGAAGTTCCAATGATGAGGCACCTCCCCACTGCAGTCACATGACTGCATTTCAGGTACTTGGTTTCCTTCTTTGATCACATGACCACAATTTATAATGTTTTTGCTGGAAATCACTGTTTATTTCCAGTTTTCAGCAAAAACATGTCATGGTGAAAAATGCTGGTATTTGCCTAACGACTGCAGTGATTCATTTAACCCAGTGTTTCTCAACGTTGGCGACTTTAAGTCCTGTGGACTTCAACTCCCAGAATTCCCCAGCCAGCTGGCTGGGGGAATTCTGGGAGTTGAAGTCCACAGGACTTAAAGTGGCCAAGGTTGAGAAATACTGACTTAACCACTTCCTTAAAAAATGGTCAATCAGATTGATAACATGGGTGATCCGTTTTATGGCCGTGATGACTTACAACCAAAATGGGGAGGCATAACAATCATAAGCCGAGAGCTACCTGTGACCAAGATTTTTTTTTGGGGGGGGGGGTTGCTATTTTTTTTTCTTCCATGTTTTTTACTTTTATTTATATAACATTTTCATCAAACCGTGTGGTCTGGGTATAATTATGTTTTTTTAAATAAAGTTTTTTTATTTTTTCATTTTCATAACAAATAACCACATGTATACTATTACATAACAGACATCATATTGTATTATTAAATGTTTACATGACTTCATCTTACCATCAACTCCCAAAAATAATTATTGGCTCTTCTGCTCTCCATACACCATATTTGTACCCTATCCATCACTTTCTTCTCCCTCTCTCTTCCTCCTCCCTACCTTCTTTCTTCCCTCTGTCATCCTTCTCTTCTCTACTACCCCTTCCTCTCTCCTTCTCCAGTCATATTATCTTTGTTATGATATTCATCACCATCTTATTGATAATATAGTAACATAATCTTATAATAACATTAATACTTAACATCCTCTTCTTTGCAATTTTCCACTTAACCATTTCCTCTTTTGATATCTCCTCCTTTCTACTTCTATTTCTATTATCTAGCCATTGATAAAATATGTCCCATATCAAAAATATCCATTTCTTCTTTATCCTTAATAGTAAGAGTTAATCTGTCCATTTCTGCACATTTTAGTATTTTCTTAATTACATCCTTCTTGGATGGAATCCTATCATTTTCCCACTGTTGCATAAATACAATTCTTGTTGCTGTTAATATGTGCAAAATACAATGGCAGAGTTGGAAGGGACCTTGGAGGTCTTCTAGTCCAACCCCCTGCCTAGGCAGGAAAAAATCAAGTATATAGTCTTTTTATCATATTTTTCTGGTAGAATGCCCAACAGAAATAATTCTGGTTTCAGATCTATATGTTGTTTTATCATTTTTTTCCAGCCACGTATGTATTTTCGTCCAGTATTTTTTTTTTTGCTTTTGGGCATGTCCACCACATATGGTAATATGAACCAGATGATTGATTACATTTGGGGCTTTCTGGCGAAGGTTGTTGAGAATGTGGTGGCGCAGCAATTTCCACGTCACCTCGATGAATCCGACTATCTAGACCCACGCCAGTCCGGCTTCCGACCCGGGCACAGCACAGAGACAGCCTTGGTCGCGTTGGTTGATGATCTCTGGAGGGCCAGAGATAGAGGTTGTTCCTCTATCCTGGTCCTATTAGATCTCTCAGCGGCTTTTCATACCATCGACCATGGTATCCTATTGCGCCGGCTGGAGGGGATGGGAGTCAGAGGCACCGCTCTATGGTGGTTCGGCTCTTACCTCTCCGGCCGGATGCAATATGTGTTGACAGGGGGGCAGAGATCGACCCTGAGGCAACTCTCTTGTGGAGTGCCGCAGGGGTCGGTCCTCTCGCCCCTTCTGTTCAATGCATATGTGAAGCCGCTGGGCGAGATCATCCGTGGTTTTGGGGTTGAATACCATCTGTACGCTGATGATACTCAGCTGTACATTTCAACCCCAAGCTACCCCAACGAGGCTGTCGAAGTGATGTCCCGGTGTTTGGAAGCCGTCGGGGTCTGGATGGGGGACAACAGACTCAAACTCAACCCCTCCAAGACTGAGTGGCTGTGGCTACCGGCACCTCGGTTCAGCCAGCTGACCCCATCGCTGGCCATAGGGGACGAGCAATTGCCCCCTGTGGAACGGGCGCACAATTTGGGCGTCCTCCTAGATGCCCGGCTGTCAATGGATGACCATGTGGCAGCCGTGGCAAGGGGGGCGTTCCACCAGGTTCGCCTGGTGCGCCAATTGCGCCCCCTACTGGACCGGGATGCCCTACGCACAGTCACTCATGCGCTGGTGACGTCTCGCCTAGACTACTGTAATGCTCTCTACATGGGGCTTCCCTTGGGACATGCCCGGAGACTGCAGCTAGTCCAGAACGCGGCCGCGCGGGTTGTCATGGGGAGTTCCAAATACTCCCACGTAACACCACTCCTGCGCGAGCTGCACTGGCTGCCTGTGGTTTTTCGGGTGCGTTTCAAGGTTCTGATTACCATCTTTAAAGCGCTCCATGGCACAGGACCTAGTTACTTGCGGGATCGCATCCTCCCACACACATCCCTGCGGCCAATCCGCTCTCACAGGGAGGGGCTTCTCCAGGTGCCGTCCACTAGGCAATGCCAGCGGGCGGCGCCAAGGAATAGGGCCTTCTCTGTGATGGGCCCAACCCTCTGGAATGACCTCCCCCCCGATATCAGAACCACCACGGACTTCCGCTCCTTCCGACAAAAATTGAAGACTCACCTGTTTCGATTAGCTGGCCTGGCATAATTATAACTGTTACAACTGTTACCTCCTGGAAATATACTCTCAATTGGTATTTTAAGGGTATTGTTTTAAATCTAATTGATTTTAGGGCTTTCAGAGCCATATTCATATTCTTCTGTACAGTTCTTTTAATTTTTTAACCTCCTCCATATGCATATTTATATTTATATTTGTATTTATTATTTGTTATTTGCTGTGTGGACTGTACACCGCCCCGAGTCCTTTTTGGGAGAGGGGGCGGTCTAGAAGTGCGAAGAATAAATAAATAAATAAATACACTTCCAACATTTCGCAGATCTGTCTTTATACATTTTTGCCAATCTTGCTGGTGCAAAGTGCCATCTATAAAATATTTTATACAAGTTTTCTTTATATGCAGTCAACATTGTCAATTTAATATTTCTATCCCACAATTTCTGCCATTTGTCTAGTTCTATTGCATATCCAATTTTTTTTGATCCAGGTAGTCATAGTCTCCTTTACTTGCTCGCTTTCATACTTACCTGGCAGGGGAGACACCCTGATCACAGAAAGCTAATTTACAATTGAGAAAATTACTGCTTTTCTTGGGGCAATCAATAAAATTCAATTGATATCTAGTTTTTTCCTAACTTGCCCAGTGGTGGGTTCCTACTGGTTCGGCTGAACTGGTAGTGGCTTGGCATGGGTCGCTGGAACTGGCTGTGACCCAGGCCTGCCACGCCTCTGAACTGGTTCCCCGGGCAGCACCATAGGTGCCACCATCTTATTTTTGAGTTCTGCGCAGGAGGGATCACATCTTGCCAGAATCTCAAGACGCAAAAGAAAAAGTCTTCCTGGGGTTACTCAGTGAGATTTATAACAGAACTGAAACAAGCTCAAAATGTGACTTTCTTTATTCAATAGTATGTAGAAGAAATAAAACAAGGAGAGATTGTATTACAGCACGGTTCCTTTAACCATGTTTTATTCTTAAATGTTAAGTACAGGTAGTCCTCAACTTACAACAATTGATTTAGTGACTGTTCCACCGTTTTTCACACTTGACGACCATTGTAGCATTCCCAGGGTCACATGACCAAAATTTAGATGCTTGGCAACGGATTCATGTTTATGACGGCGGCAGGGTCCCGGAGTCACATGTCCCCCTTTGACACTTTCAGACAAGCAAACTCAATGGGGAAGACACATTCACTTACTAACAATAGGGATTCACTTATCAACTGTGGCAAGAAAGGTTGCAAAACGGGGCAAAATTCACTTAAATGTTTCATTTAGCAACAAAAATTTGGGGTTCAATTCTGGCCATAAGTTGAGGACTACTTATATTGTTAAACGTTGAAAAAGCACCTTTGAGATATGTTTTATTATATAAATCAAAATTGACTGGATTCACACCCCATGTTATATAAACAAATCACAGTGTTTGGTTTGTACAGTACTACATATAATAAAAATCGAGCAAGACAGAGTATTGAAAGAAGCTAAAATGTCATTCTTGATGTTAATTCTACTTTTCTTCCAACCTTCGTTCAGCTGGTTCGGAGTTCTAGCTGAAACTTCACCCTGCCTTCTTTCCTTAAACTATCATGATAAACGCCCCTAAGACACAAAACTAAGGCACAAACAAACAAACCAATTTATGGCAAAGCATGTTAGGCTATTATATAATACTGGTTTATATTTGTCTTGTTTAGATGCGGTAGACTATGAGGTCAAGGATCATAAAGGATTGCTATTTTGGAATAGAAATTATACTTTTGGCAGAAAACGTTGGAAAATTGTAAATATATTTATGCATCTAGGATGACTACGGTAATTGAAAACCAGCAGGCTTGGATATGTACTTTTTAAATTACATAAAGAAGCCTTTGACGTCATGTTCAATTAATATTCTCCAGGTGTTTTCTACCTGTTCGAGCAAGTCTTCTGGATTTTTACTTTGTGCTTTCCCATTTATTTCCATGTAGTTTGGCCATACAAACAAATCTAGCCTGCTTTGTGAATAATACGCTTAAGGATATGATCACAGCAGTGGTGGGTTTTAAAATTTTGTAGAACCTCTTCTGTAGGTGTGGCCTGCTTTGTGGGAGTGGCTTGCCGGCCATGTGACCGGGTGGGAGTGGCTTGCCAGCCATGTGACTGAGTGGGAGTGGTCAACTTGTAAAATGTGAAACTCACTTAACAACGCTCTTGCTTAGCAACCAAAATGTTGGCTCAGGAACTCTGGCATTGAAGTGTGCAAGTCTTAAAGCTGTCAAGTTACAAGACCCTTGCACCCCTAACCCTTTAGAAAAAAACCCCAGGGGTGTTCAAACTTGACAGCTTTAAGACTTGTGGACTTCCTCCTCTCGGTCTTCATCTTGATGATGTGCGGACAGGTGGGGGGAGGGAGCTGGAACTGGTTCTAAACAGCACTGTAGATTTGTGGGACCTCTTCTATAGAAGAGGTTAGAACTGGCAGGAACCTACCCCTGGATCAGAGATTGGGATCTGCCCAGCTCCTGTTAGCTACTATATTTTTCAGAGTATAAGATGCTCCGGAGTATAAGACGTGCCTTAGTTTTTGGGGAGGAAAATAAGAAAAAAAATCTGCCTTTGCCTACCAGTATCCATCAGTATTCATCTGGATAGCATCCTTAGGAAACAGCCTGGTCAGCTTCAGCACATTAGTTTGCTGGTTGGGAGTGTGCACGAGCATGCTCGCCTTGCTCGTACATGACTCATTGGGGCTGATAAGCAGTTTCAAAAACACAGCTGATCATCGCAGGGAGCTGCACCCAAATTTTCACTCTCTTTTAGGGGGGGAAATGCATCTTATATTCTGAAAAATAAGGTACTTTAAACTATTGTGAGCTTCACTCTGATCACCAAGACTGTTCTGCAGAAGCTTTGGCTGCTTAAGACTGATTAAGGCTAAACTCCTGGCTGCTACATAGGCATTGCCCATGTAGTCGCGGGCTCTTTTTTAAAAATTATACCCAATTAGATTTATCCAAGGGAGGTGTGATGGCTAGCAGTTAAAGATGATGAGCTTGACAGCTGGCTGACAGCCCCAGGTTCGAGACCGGAGTGCTGCACAATGGGATGAGCTCCAGTCTTGCCCACCTAGCAGTTCGAAAGCATGCAAATGCAATTAGATTAATAGGTACCACTTCGGTAGGAAGATAACGGTGTTCTGTATGCCTTTGGTGTATAGTCATGCTGGCCACCTAACCAGAGAAGATACCTTCAGACAACACTGGCCCCTGCAGGTTAAAAATGGAGAGGAGCAACGCGCCCTAGAGACAGACATGACTGGACAGGGAAAACCTTTATCTCAGATTGATCCAAATTCAAAAGAGCCAGAAAAACACAGGTAGTTTTCTGTCTCTTCCTATAATGGTTGAGGAATTGTAAGCAAGCTATAAAAGAGAAATGTAAAATACACACATCTAAATGTACTTTCTCTCTATCCTACATTCTATTCTATTGCTATTATTTCTATGCTAATGATTATTGCTACAATAATTACTCTGTTATACTACTATTCAATGATTATGGCAATATATCCTCTTTATCACTATATTATATTCTATTGTATTATTAGAATAGCAATAGCAATTTTTGCTATTATATTATATTATAATGGTTCAGTGGCTAAGACGCTGAGCTTGTCAATCAGAAAGGTCAGCAGTTCGACAGTTCGAATCCCTAGCGCCGCATAATGGAGTGAGCTCCCGTTACTTGTCCCAGCTTCTGCCAACCTAGCAGTTTGAAAGCATGTAAAAATGCAAGTAGAAAAATAGGGACCACCTTTGGTGGGAAGGCTCCGTGCGCCTTTGGCGTTTAGTCATGCTGGCCACATGACCACGGAGTCCTCTTTGGACAGCACTGGCTCTTTGGCTTTGAAATGGAGATGAGCACCGTCCCCTAGAGTCGGGAACGACTAGTACATATGTGCGAGGGTAACCTTTACCTTTACTAGGAATAGCACTTATATATTGCTTCATAGTACTTTTACAGTCCTCTCTAAGCAGTTTGCAGAGTCAGCATATTGCCCTCCCATAATCTGGGTCCTCATTTTACCCACCCCAGAAAGATGGAAGGCTGAATCAATGCTGAATATTTTCAAGGTTGAATAATAATAATATTTTCTTCTTCCAAATCCCGATTTGCCTTCTGCCTTGACTTACAATTGCAATTGGAATCATAAATGTTTAGTTATGAGTCAAGGCAACCATTTGACAGGAAGTGAGTATATAATTGTTTTTGAAGTGATCATTAGGTAAACATGGATACAGATAATTCTCGAATTACGGCCAATTGTTTAGTGATTGTTTGAAGTTACAACCACACTAAAAAAATTACTTTATGACCATTTTTCACACTTATGATGGTGGCGGCATCCCCATGCTCACACAATCAAAAGTCAGATGCTCGGCAAGAGGCATGTATTTATCACAATTTCAGTGTGCTGGGGACAAGCCATGACTTCCTGACAAGCAAAGTCAATGGGGAAGCCAGATTCATTTAACAACTGTGTTATTAACTTAACAACTGAAGGGATTCACTTAACAACCATGGCAAGAAAGAAATGGGGACAAGCGCATTGAATAACTGTCTTGCTTAGCAACAGAAATGTTAGGCTCAATTGCGGTCGTAAATCAAGGACTACCTCAGTGGTGGGATCCAATATTTTTTACTAACGATTCTGTGGGCGTAGCGTAGCTTTGTGGGTGTGGTCTGGCTTGGTGGGCGTGGTCTGGCTTGGTGGGCGTGGCAGTGGAAGGATACTGTAAGATCTCCATTCCCTCCCCACTCCAGGGGAAGGTTACTGCAAAATCCTCATTTCCTCCCGATCAGCTGGGACTCGGGAGGCAGAGAATAGATGGGGGCAGGGCCAGTCAGAGGTGGTATTTACCGGTTCTCCGAACTACTCAAAATTTCTGCTTCCCGTTCTCTAGAACTGCTCAGAACCTGCTGAATACCCACCTCTAGACTACCTATATAAGTGTGAATCCATTCATTCAAATGGATGGATGGGTGGGTGGTTTTATTTTTGGCCAGAAAACAAGCATAAAACATCACGAACCCTGTCATGTGAGTGCAGTCATAAAGCTAATTGGTTGTCAAGCACCTGATATGCAGTCATGTGACCATGGGGGGGGAGGGTCAAGTGACTATTTACAATGAGTGTGTGTGTGTTTGTGTGTGCGTGCGTGCGTGCGTGTGCTCCATGTGCTATAAAGCCCACACTCCATGAGCATCATAAATGCAATCAGTCATTAAGTGATCTCTCGTAAATTATCTGTAATTCCTCTCTCTGGAATTTCTTTTACTTTTTTCTTCTCTCTTAATGACCAGTTGAGGGGTGTTTGATGTGCTCACTGAGCTTTGGCTGTTTTCTTGCAGTCGTTAACATTACCCAAACTGATGCACTGATGATGTTACCTAGTTCGGTAATGAAACATCTGCAAGAAAATAACCAAACTCAGAGAGCATCAAGGACCTCTCATTTCAATCCTGAGCTACAAATATTCTCTTGTATTGACATAGACTACTTACACCTTTTCACATTGTTCTGAACTGTTCACTCACTTACTTTTGAAAGACAAATGCCTTCTTTTACTCTGGCAACTTCGTTAGTGGTGGGATCCAATTTTTTTTACTAACGGTTCTGTGGGCATAGCGTGGCTTGGTGGGCGTGGCAGCGGAAGGATACTGTAAATCTTGGTGGTGATTTATGCAGTAATATTTTTACACCAGCCCTTATTCTATTCAATTCTATTCTATTCCTTCTTTATTCTATTCTATTCTCTACTTTTTATTCTATTCTATTCTATTCCTTCTTTATTCTATTCTATTCTCTATTTCTTATTCTATTCTATTCCTTCTTTATCCTATTCTATTCTCTACTTTTTATTCTATTCTATTCTCCAGTTCTTATTCTATTCTATTCTATTCCTTCTTTATTCTATTCTATTCCTCTTTATTCTATTCTATTCTATTCCTTCTTTATTCTATTCTATTCTATTCTCTACTTCTTATTTTATTCTATTCTATTCTCTACTTATTCTATTTTATTCTATTCTATTCCTTCTTTATTCTATTCTATTCTATTCTCTACTTCTTATTTTATTCTATTCTATCCCTTCTTTATTCTATTCTGTTCTATTCTCTACTTCTTATTCTATTCTATTCTACTCTATTCTATTCGTAGTCCTCAAATTAGTTCATTTAGTGACCGTTCAGTTTTACAACGTCACTGAAAAAAGTCACTTATGATCATTATTCACAGTTACAACCTTTGTAACATCCCCATGATCATGTGATCAAAATTCAAGTGCTTGGCAACTGGCTCATACTTATGACCATCGCTGTGTCCTAATCCCAAGGTCATGTAATTAACTTTTGCAACCTTTTGGCAAGCAAAGTCAATGAAGGAGCCAGAGTCACTTAACAACCTGGTCGCTCACTTACCAACTGCAGTGATTCCCTGAACAACTGTTGCAAGAAATGTCGTAAAATGGGCCAAAACTCACTTAACAAAAGAAATGTTGGGCTCAGTTGTGGTCGTAAGTCGAGGACTACCTGGAGTTTGGGTAATGAAGCATCTGCAGGAAAACAAGCAAGCTCAGAGAGCCCCAAGGGCCCCTCATTTCAACACTGAGCTTCAAATATTCCTCTTTGTTAATAATAGAGTAGAAGTAAAAGTCCTACTGAAAGTCCAGTTAGAGCAGTGTTTCTCAAACTTGGCGACTTTAAGTCCTGTGGACTTCAACTCCCAGAATCCCCCAGCCAGCATAGCTGGCTGGGGAATTCTGGGAGTTGAAGTCCACAGGACTTAAAGTCGCCAAGTTTGAGAAACACTGAGTTAGAGGGACTCTGTTGATCTGTGCCCAATGAAGTGGTAATAGGCCTTTTTTTCTGGCAAACTACAATAGACATGAATGTCAAAACAATGAACAGAATTCCTCAATGAACAATGAGGAAAAGCACTTGGAGGATTGAACCGGCATCTTCCAGGTCCAGCCAATGGCCAAAGAACTCTATTTCTGTTCTTCCGTTACCTATTGAAAGAGAAAAATATGGTCATCCTGGACAGTTCATAAATACCAATAGCACTTAGACTTATATACCATTTCACAGTGCTTTACAGCCCTCTCTAAGCAGTTTACAGAATCAGCCTCTTGCCCCCAACAATCTGGGTCCTCATTTTACCGACTTCGGAAGGATGGAAGGCTGAGTCAACCTTGAGCCTGGTCAGATTTGAACTGCCGAACTGCTGGCAACTGGCAATCAGCAGAATTAGTCTGCAATACTGCACTCTAACCACTGCGCCACCACGGCTCTTGTCAGAATCATAAAAAGGGTTTTGGAAATCAAGATCTTTTTTGCTTTTATTTAGTACCTGCAAGTTGAAGCAAAATCTCATAGTGAGACCTACTCCCTGAGAATATTGCTATTTTTTCAACTATATCAAGTTGTTGTGTGAGCAAAGTATGGTGCACAAGAACGAGATGAGCCATGAGGCGCAGTAGTTAGAGTGCAGTATTGCAGGCTACCTCTGCTGACTTCTGGCTGCCTGCAATTTGGCAGATCGAATCTCACCAGGCTCAAGCTTGACTCAGCCTCCCATCCTTCCGAGGTGGGTAAAATGAGGAGCCAGATTGTTGGGGGCAACAGGCTGACTCTGTAAACCACTTAGAGAGGGCTGTAAAGCACTGTAAAGCAGCATATACCATATTTTTTAGAGTACAAAATGCACCTTTTTCCCTCAAAAAAGAGGGTGAAAATCTGGGTGCGTCTTATACACTGAATTCAACATTTTTGTCCTCCCAAAACCCTACCCCCTTTGCAAAAATGGCCGTGCATAGCCTTTAGGAGGCTTCCAGAGTGCTCCTGGGGGATGGGAAGAGCAAAAATGAGTGAAAAACAGGCCATTTTTGCTCTTTTTGCCCCCCCCCCAACCCACAGGAGCACTCTACAAGCCTCCTAAAAGCTATGCGTGCCCTACCCTTTTTTTTTTTTACAAAAACGGGCCCGTTTTTGTGAAAATGGGTCATTTTTGGGAGGTCTGCAGAGTGCAAAAATCTTTTTTAAAAATTTGCCTCTTCAAAATCTTGGTGGGTCTTATACGCCAAAAAATATGGTAAGTCTAAGTGCTATGTAAAGATGAAATGAGGAAAGCTAAGGCTCACAATGAAGAAAGGCTTGCCACAAAAATAAAAAATAACAAAAAAAGCTTCTTCCAACATGTTAAAAAAAGAAAAAAGTTAAGGAAACAATTGGTCCATTGCTGGGAGAAAGTGGCAAGAAGGTGACAAGCAACAGGGAGAAAGCAGAACTATTTAACTCACGTTTTGCATCTGTCTTTACACAAAGGGATAAAACAGTCCAACCTATCAAAAACAGCATCACAAAAATCAGATTAGGAACACAAGTTGAAATAGGGAAGAAAATGGTAAGTGAGCACCTGTCTACCCTTAGACGAGTTCAAATCACCAGGACCGGATGGATTACACCCCAGGGTTCTGAAGGAACTGGCAGACGAGATCTCAGAACCACTGAATTATATCTTTCAGAGATCCTGGAACACCGGGGAACTACTAGAGGACTGGGAAAGAGCTGATGTGGTTCCCATCTTCAAAAAAGGGAAAAAAATAGATCCAGGAAACTACAGACCTATCAGCCTGACCTCAATACCAGGAAAGATTCTGGAAAAAATAATCAAGCAACGAATTCGCGAACACCTAGAAGCAAACAAAGTAATAGCCAAAAGCCAACATGGGTTTGTCAAAAACAGATCATGCCAGACTAATCTTATTGCATTCTTTGATAATGTGACAAAATTAGTGGACCAGAGGAATGCCGTCGATATAGTTTACTTGGACTTCAGTAAGGCTTTTGATAAGGTAGACCATAACCTACTACTAGATAAAGTAGAAGAATGTGCATCACCACCAGATGGATTCGTAAGTGGCTGACCAACCGCACTCAACGTGTAGTTCTCAATGGAACTACATCTTCATGAGGGGAAGTATGCAGTGGAGTACCCCAAGGCTCTGATTTGGGCCCAGTACTCTTCAACATCTTCATCAATGATTTGGATGAGGGAATAAATGGGGAACTCATCAAATTTGCAGATGACACCAAGCTGGCAGGAATAGCCAACACTCCAGAAAACAGGCTAAAGATACAGAAGGATCTTGACAAACTTGAACATTGGGCTCTATCTAATAAAATGAAATTCAATGGTGAAAAGAGTAAGGTTCTACATTTAGGCAACAAAAATGGAATGCACAGGTACAGTATAGGTGATACCTTGCTCAGTAGTAGTAACTGTGAAAGGGATCTTGGAGTCCTAGTGGACAGCCATTTAAATAGGAGCCAGCCGTGTGCAGCAGCTGCCAAAAAAGCCAACACAGTTCTAGGCTGCATCAACAGAGGGATAGAATCAAGATCACGTGAAGGGTTAATACCACTTTATAAGGCCTTGGTAAGGCCACACTTGGAACACTGCATTCAGTTCTGGTCGCCACGATGTAAAAAAGATGTGGAGACTCTAGAAAGAGTGCAGAGAAGAGCAACAAAGATGATTAGGGGACTGGAGGCTAAAACATGAGGAACGGTTGCAGGAACTGGGAATGTCTAGTTTAATGAAAAGAAGGACTAGGGGAGACATGATAGCAATGTTCCAGTGTCTCAGGGGCTGCCCCAAAGAAGAGGAAGTCAAACGATTCTCCAAGGCACCTGAGGGCAGAACAAGAAGCAATGGGTGGAAACTAATCAATGAGAGAAGCAACTTAGAACTGAGGAGAAATTTCCTGACAGTTAGAACAATTAATCAGTAGAACAACTTGCCTCCAGAAGTTGTGAATGCCCCAACACTGGAAATCTTTAAGAAGATGTTGGATAGCCATCTGTCTGAAACGGTATAGGTTTCCTACCTAGGTAGGGGGTTGGACTAGAAGACCTCCAAGGTCCCTTCCCACTCTGCTATTGTATTGTACTGTAAGATTCTTGTTTGCAGTGTGGGTAGACTTGCAACAGTTGATTTAGTGACCATTCAAAGTTACAACAATGATTTATGACTGTTTTTCGCACTTATGACCATTGCAGCATCCTTATGATCATATGATCAAAATTCAGAGGCTTGGCAACTGTCTCATATTTATGACGGTCATAGTGTCCCAGAGTCAAATAACCACCTTTTGCGACCTTCTGACAAGAAAAGTCAATGGGGAAGCCAGATTCACTTAACAACCGTGTTTCTACCTTAGCAACTGCAGTGATTCACTTAACCACTGTGACAAAAATGTTGTAAAATGGGGCAAAACTCACCTAACAACTGTCTTGCTTAGCAATTTTGGGCTCAATTGAGATCATTAATCAAGGACTATCTGTAGTCACTGGTTGCCAGAAGGAATATCTAGACTTTATATAAGAGCCATAGTGGAGCAGTGGTTAGAATGCAGTATTGCAGGCTACCGTATTTTTCGGACTATAAGACGCACCGGAGTATAAGACGCACTGTGATTTTGAAGAGGTAAATAAAAAGAAAGTTTTTGCACTCTGCAGGCCTCCCAAACCCTCTGCATGGCTCATATTTCGCAAAAAAAAAAAGAGGGGGGGGGGCATGCAGAGCTTTGGGAGGCTCTTAAGAGTGCTCCTGATGGAGGGGGGGATACGAGCAGAAAACAGCCCATTTTTTTTGTAAAAATGGGCTGTTTTTTTGCAAAAAAAAGGGGGGAATGCAGAGGCTTTAGGAGGCTTATAGAGTGCTCCTGGGCGCTGCGGGGGGCAAAAACAGCCTGTTTTTTTGCTCGTTTTTGCCCTCCCCAGCCCTCAAGAGCACTTTGCAAGCCTTCCTAACCCTCTGCACGTCCATTTTTGCAAAGGGGGTGGGGTTTCGGTACGCCAAAAATGCTGTATTCAGTGTATAAGACTCACCCAGATTTTCATCCTCTTTTTTGAGGGGAAAAAAGTGCTTCTTATACTCCAAAACATACGGTTATTCTGCCGACTGCCAGCAGTTCAATGCTGACTGTCTCCAGGTTGACTCAGCCTTCCATCCTCCCAAGGTCAGTGAAATGAGGACCCAGAATGTTGCAGACAATATGCTGACTCTATAAACCGCCTAGAGCGGGCTGTAAAGCACTGTGAAGCAGTGTATAAGTCTAAGTGCTATTGTTCTTATCAGAAGGCTAGATACCATCCTTCTTCCCTTAAGCTCCCAGACCACAGAGAGATGCAGATATTATATTAGGTCAATACCCATGTACAGGTTTTTGCATGACTTCCATCGCTCCCTCCTTTGGAGAGGGGAAATTATATATTTTTATATCCTGGATGTTATTTTCCAGCATCAGAAGATCACTTTCATCCTCATGAAATTCTCATGAGTCCCAACAAGGACAAAATCAGTCTCGTGGTGCCTCCTGGTGGTATATACTGTAGAATTGATTTGCAAGGAAATCCTATGATCTTGAGATCGTGCATTTTCTCAGGTCTTCATTGTTCTCCAAAGCACGAGTCAGTGCTCGGTTCTTACCTACGACTGAATTAAGGACTCCTTCAGAAGGGAGTGGCACCTCTGGTGGCACCTTCTCATACTGACAAATTGTGTTAAAAAGTGAACGGTTTTGGAGTTGAAGCTCATTTGATCAGGTGCAATGGAGTGTAGATCTCCAGAAGTCCCACCAGATTCCTTCTGATTTTTGGCTTCTGGCCCTTGAATCAACAGGCAACTATACTGAGAAGAAATTATGTGACCTTACTGTGGTCTGCTTCAATTGCTGCTACTGCTGCGGTAATCAATTTCCCTCCAAATGTATAAGGGACTTCCCTCCAAATGTATAAGGGACTAAGCCTATCAGATTTTCTATGCTTGAAGGCTGATGTTGGAGGGTGAATGAATAAAAGGGAAAAGATTTCAAGATTACGGAAAATGACTGTTGACTTACCTGAACAGTCGTTCTCTGGGCGCTGCGGGAGAATCCAAGCATGGGTTAACACAGCCTATCTGCCCTAGGACTGAGTAGATTTTTCTTTGGCCTCTTTTGCCTCATTGAGGTCAGTATAAAAACGAAGTCTTGTCTGCTGTATCCTAATCGTAATGCCGAACCATGGACCTTGTAATAAACCCTGGGTGGGTTTGGACTCTCCCGCAGCGCCCAGAGAACAACCGTTCAGGTAAACCAATGGTCATTCTCCTGTGCGCTGCTTGGAGAGTCCAAGCATGGGACATACCCAAGCCATTTTGTCCCAAAGAGGGCCGAAGTCATGTCCAGATTGTCCAGAGCTGAGACAACTTGCTGCAAAACACGTCTTCCAAAGGAGGCTGAGGCAAAGGTGTCAATTTCATAATTTCTGATGAAGGCTGTGGGGGATGCCCACGTAGCAGCTCTGCAAATGTCAATGATGGATGCTTGGGTCGCCCAGGCTGCTGTAGTGGCGGCACTCCTTGTGGAGTGTACCGTCACACCACCTGGCACAGTCCTGCCCTGATGTTCATAAACCATTTTGATGCAGGCCTGCAGCCAACGCCCAATGGTTGAGGATGAGAACTTACGACCCAGGCTGAAATGACACAAAGAGTGACTCTGAATGTCTGAAGTCCTAAGTCCTTTTCATATATACGTGGACTGCTTGTTGAACGTCCAGCTTGTGCAAGGTGCGTTCCTTGGGGTTCTTAGGCCTGGGGCAAAAGTTCAGGAGGATCACCTCCTGAGATCTGTGAAAGTGAGAATTCATTTTTGGTATGAAAGAGGGATCGAGACGCAGGGTGACCCAATCATGATGGACGATACACAGTTCCTCCCTGACAGAGAACGCCGCAATCTCTGATACCCTCCTAGCAGAAGTAATTGCTACTAAGAAGGTAGTTTTAAGAGTCAAGTGCCGAAGACTGGCAGTTCTCATCGGTTCGAAGGGTGAGGTGGTCAGAGCTCGCAGAACATATGGTAAGTTCCAGGACGGGTACCTGTGTATCACCTGAGGTCAAATATTGGTCAGAAAACTTCTGACCTGAGGGTGTTGACTCAAGGACTGATGAGTGCCTCTAGCCAGTATAGCTGACAAGGCCGCAACCTGGTGACGGAGGGTGTTGGGCGCCAAGCTCTTGTCCAGCCCCTCCTGAAGGAAGTCCAGAAGTTGAGGTATGGACGCTGAAACATCTACAATGTCATGCCGCTTGCACCAAGTGGAGAACGCGGTCCAGGTCGCATCGTAGATGAGTATTGTAGATGGTCTTCTGGACACTTGAATGGTCTGGATGACCTTGTTGGATAGGTTTTGTTTCCTCAGGAGCTCCCCTTCAAGTGCCATATGGCTAGTTGGAGCCACTGGGGCTCTGGATGACTGATGACCCCCTGGCTGAGGGAGATCTGCTCCTGAGGAATTCTCCACGACTTCTGTGTGGACAGATCGACCAGATCCGTATACCAGGACCTCCTGGGCCAATGCGGAGCTACCAGTATGAGTTCTGCCTCCTCCGCCAGGAGTTTGATGATTACCTGCGGAATGAGCGGCAGGGGTGGGAAGGCATACAGGAGACCTGGGGGCCACCTGGACCTCAGCGCATCCGTCCCCTCTGCCTGGGGCGAGTGGTAGCATGAGAAGAATCTCGGGACCTGCGTGTTGATTGTAGTTGCGAACAGATCGACTTGTGGATCGCCAGCTGATCGTCGTGCATGCCTGCAAACCACAAGACTAGCTAGCCAGCACATATGCACACATCAGAAACCGGATGTTTATTTTTTAGTGTGCCTGCCCCCTACACAGCTCTTCTTCCGGGTTACAGGCTCGATCAACGTGTTCGCATGCACGCATGGGCATTCTCCCTTTTCAGCACTCGATACCGAAAAGGTTCGCCATCACTGTCCTATGAGAAGCAAGTTTGCTCACTTTTGAGCACATTTTCTGCCCTGCTAGGAAAGTTGCACAAGGAAAACATGCAGGATTCATTATTATTATTTTTATTTCTTTTTGACTTTCTTTAACTAAGCAAAATCTAATAGAAGGAAATAAAACAATAGAAAAAACAAGATCGAGTCATATATGCAAATATAGACACATACACATGCATACACAAACACATATCTACATATATAAGGGTTCTTCAAATATACAACACGGGATTGGTTTTTTTTTTTTTTTTGCTTGTCAAAACGGTAGAACGCCGTCATTTCTCCACTCGAGATAAGGGGAGAAATGGTGCACGAGTCTGACGATGCTCTGGTCACTCAGGAGCACCAAAAGTGTGTTAGAGATGAACAGCGGATTAAAAAGATGAGTGTACGCCAAGACAAGGCCAAAGAATAGGCAGCAGGCAAACAGGAACATCATCAGAATTTTGGCTGTCGTCCATAACGAATGAAGGACCTTCCTTTCCTTTGACCTGTCCCCCATCAGCCTGTCTTCCACTTGTTCCTGCATCAGGATGCCCGTTGGCATTTGCTTCTCCTGGTCCAACTGCACGGAGGAGGCCTGCTGCACACAGAGGTCCTGTTGGGTCTGCAGGTCTTTGATGCGCTTCCTCCTGTTTTCTTGGACCGTCTGAAGATTTGTGACTTTCTCCTTCAGTTGGTTAGAGTGGATCCTCTCCACGTGGTAGCTGTGCTCCATCTTAGCCAGCTTATCCTCCAGGTTACGGAGGTACTTTTGAACCTCCAACGGAAGGTTGCGCATTTCCTCGAGGTTGTTCTCTTGGGCAGGTTTGTCGTCTTTGAGGACGGCCACCTGGCTGGTGACCTGGTGCATTTCCTGGTTGAGGTCTTCGTTGGCTTTCATCAAAGTCTTGTTCTGCAGCGCTAATTCTTGGATCACAGTGTTGGCGCGGTCCAACTTCTCTCTGATGTTCTCCACAGTTACCTGCAGATGTTCTATGGTGGACTTAAGGTAATCCATTGTGTCCCAGAGAGACTTCTGTTGCCCTTTGATGCATTCCCTGTCTTTGAGAAACATCTTGTTCTCAGCGTCCAAGCAGGCTAAAGTCCCCCTGAGTTCTTCTACTTGGAGACGGAGACTTTTGTGGGTTGCTGAGATATCTTCCAGGGGTTCTGGCTGCTTCTGAGTTTTCTTCAAGATGCCGGGCTGTTTGAGAAATGGAGAGACACAATCAGCTTTTCCTCACACATGCATGCTAGTCATTCCCGACTCTAGGGGGCAGTGCTCATCTCCATTTCAAAGCCGAAAAGCCAGCGCTGTCCGAAGATGTCTCCATGGTCATGGGGCTGGCATTACTAAGCGCTGTTATCTTCCCACCAAAGGTGGTCCCTATTTTTCAATTTCCATTTTTTACGTCCTTTCGAACTGCTAGGTTAGCAGAAGCTGGGACAAATAATGGGAGCTCACTCCATTACGCGGCACTAGGGATTCAAACCACCGACCTTTCTGATCGACAAGCTCAGTGTCTTAGCCACTGAGCCATTTAAGACACAATCACACCCTCTCCTCAGTTCTGGGGGCTGAATTTGCTAACCTGCTTTGGTGCATTCCCTTTTTCTCTCTCTCTCTTTCAGCCCAATCCACCTCTCATAGGGTTGGTGTGGTGGGGAAAATTGGAGTAGGAAGAAGCATTAGATCAGGGCAGTGGTGAAATTCAATTTTTTTTACTACCAGTTCTGTGGGCGTGGCTTGGTGGGCATGGCAGGGGAAGGATACTGCAAAATCTCCATTCCCACCACCCTTTGGGGCCATCCGGAGGTGGTATTTGCCGGTTCACCAAACTACTTAAAATGTCCACTACCGGTTCTCCAGAACCTGTCAGAACCTGCTGAATTTTACCTATGGATCAGGGGGTGTCAAACTCAACTTCATTGAGGGCCACATCAGGGTTGTGGTTGACTCTGGGGGGTTGGCATGGCTGACTGGGTGGGTGTAACTGACTAGGTGGGTGTGGTGTGGCTGACTGGGTGGGTGTGGCTGACTGGGTGGGCGTGGTCAGCTTGACGCCACTCATTGGAGATGGCTGACTGGGTGGACGTGGCTGGCTAGGTGGGTGGCTGACTGGGTGGGTGTGGCTGACTGGGTGGGCGTGGTCAGCTTGATGCCACTCATTGGAGATGGCTGACTTGGTGGACGTGGCTGGCTAGGTGGGTAGGTGGCTGGGTGGGTGTGGCTGACTGGGTGGGCATGGTCAGCTTGACGCCACTCATTGGAGATGGCTGACTGAGTGGGTGTAACTGACTAGGTGGGTGTGGTGTGGCTGACTGGGTGGGTGTGGCTGACTAGGTGGGTGTGGCCAGCTCGATACTCCTCCCCAAACTGCTGGCATGTTTCCTCTTCATACTGGACAGACCAGGCCGAAGCCACATGGGCCCGGTGTTTCCTCTTTGAATTGGGTAGACTGGGCAGAAGCGATGCGGGCCGGCCCCTTACATTTTCCAGGTGTGTCCACATTGCAGGCCGCATCCGGCCTATGGGCTTTGCATTTGACACCCCTGCATTAGACATTTCACTTCCTTGAGTTATTTATAAAAATGGAGTTGGGATTAAAAATCGAATAATTAAAAAATAAAAATGAATAGTTCAGGGTGAGTCCTTTGGGAAATAATTTTGACAGGATACCAGAGGTTTTACTTTTGTTTCTAATTAACGTACAACAGTCACTTTTAAAGTTTTTTTTAAAAAATTAAAATACAAAATAAAGAAAAAGAAGAAGAAACAAACTAACAACCATCAGATACTAATAATAAAAATAAGAAACCTTTGTACAAATAAAAGGATAACGAATTGCAAATATGTCATTCACACTGACATTAAACATAGAAAATCCAGCCTGGCTGAATGCTGACAAATATATCAAAATGATCTGATGTGTTCTCCTCCCCTTACATAACTTGTCTACAAATAGTTATACATTTTCCCATCTACCATATTTTTTGGAATATAGACGTACCGGAGTATAAGACGCACCAAGATTTTGAAGAGGCAAATTTTAAAAAAAGTTTTTGCGTTCTGCAGACCTCCCAAAAATGGCCCATTTTTTGCAAAAACGGGCCCTTTTTTTGCCAAAAAAAAAAAGGGCATGCATATTCTTTAGGACGCTTATAGACTGCTCCTGGGGGCTGGGGGGGCAAAAACAAGAAAAAAACGGCCCATTTCCCATTCATTTTTGCCTTCCCCAGCCCCCAGGAGCATTCTGGAAGCCTCTTAAAGAATATGCATGGCCATTTTTGCAAAGGGGGCGGGGCTTCGGGAGGCCAAAAATGCTGTATTCAGTGTATAAGATGCATCAAGATTTTCACCCTCTTTTTTGAGGGAAAAAGGTACGTCTTATACTCTGAAAAATATGGTATATTTGATACAAATGCTATGTCACATAAAAAATGTGGAAATTTGTTTATGTAGCAATCCAATGAACCGAACCTCTATTTGCTACATATTAAAAAAAGAAGTCCACAGATAACCCCAAAGGTAAAACTAATCTTCCAAACCCTCCATTCCCCACCACCCTTTAATGACTCTGCAATCCTTTGCATCAGGGTGAGTCAGGACAACTGAATGTAGCTGAGCATTTACTGTCCAGATGCCCTTCCTGACACCTACGTGGGGTTCACAGCAAATATTTTAAAGACAGAAATATCTGTCACTACCGATGATCGAACTCACAAGCCCCTTGATTGTAGGGTAAGAGTTCCACCTCTAGGCCACCATGCTGCTCTTCAAAGCCCTCCATTAATCATCAGTTATTGTGTTCGACATACAGAAAGTCCACAAATGGCTTCCAGTCTCTTATAAACTTATCTAATCCATTATCTCTAATCAATGCAGTTAAATTCGCCATCTCTACCAGTTCAATTATTTTTAAAGTCCACTCTTCAACCGTCAGCGTCCCCTTTTCCTTCCAGTTCCTTCCAGGACAATAGTCACTTTTGACAATAATTGTCATAAAAAGAAGGTGTCAGCAGTTTAGAAGCAGGACTTGATATGCAATGGATTGATAGTTTTAACAAATGTGCAATAACATTGGAAGTATATCTGATCAATGGAGTATCTTTTTAGGTTAACTTCCTCAAATCACTGAGCCAGAACAATTTCTATCTTTGGGGTCACCATAGCCAAAAAAACTAGGATATCTGAAAGCCAATTTTTGGCTCCTAACTCCTACAGATGTTTCTTAGTCTATGTTATTGTTAGCCGGCCAACCCCTTAGGCAGGTGTGTACCTTTGCCATTTCAGATGGTGAGATTCAGTCCCAGGTGTGGAGGTTGCTAGTGAAGCAGGTATGACCACTTCTCTAGTGTAGTGTTGAACCCCACTTTTCTAACCTCACCCCCAATATAAATAAATACTTAATAAAACAATTTTGCAGTTGCTTTTCTTCAGATCCAGGTATTTTGAACCTGATCTAGCCAGTGCTGCTATCCAGAATAGCCAACAAAGCTGGAAATGTTGACACTTGCCATGGTCCTCCAGCCAATGAGATTCGAAGGAGCAAATGATGTCACAAACAATGGCTTGGATTTGGCTTGGACCTGAAGTTTGGGAAAAATCAGTCCTCCAGTTGCATTCACATTAGGGCCTGGCCCATTAATTTTAGTAGCCAACGAAGAAAGAACTTTTTACAAGCGAGCCATGAATTAGCTTCAACCAGAACTAGTCCACCTAAATCATTCTATCTAAACTTTGACTGAACAGAGCCGTTCTTAACATCAGCTGGCAGTTAACATCTACGTTAATAACTATCCAAAGATGCTAAAGAGCTGAACATCTATGGAGATTATCATTCATCCAAGTCATGGTTATCCCAATAGTGCTTTTTCTTTCTTTTTTTTCAAGAGGCAACTGTACCAAAAAAGCCTAGAATCGAGCAGCCAGTGGAAACACTCCAAAGAGGTCAATTCGAGTTGCTCTAAGTATTACAAATTACTTAAGAATTGCTGAGTTGCTCTTTGCACTTTTTCCAAAATCAATGAGACTTTTTTTTGGGGGGGGGGAGTGCAAAGAAGAGCAACTAAGATGATTAAAGGCCCAGAGAGTAAAACATATGAAGAACGGCTGCAGAAACTGGGTTCGAATGGTCTAGAAAAAATAAGGACCAAGAGGGACATAATAGCAGCATTTGAAGGGTTACCACAAAGAAGAGGGAGTCAAGCTATTCTCCAAAGCACCTGAGGGCAGGACAAGAACCAATGGGTGGAAACTAATCAAGGAAAGAAGCAACCTGGAACTAAGGAGAAACTTCCTAACCGTGAGGACAATTAACCAATGGAACAGAGGTTGCTTTCAGAAGTTGTGGTTGCATCATCACTGGAGGCTTTTGAGAAGAGACTAGACCGCCACTTGTCTGATATAGTATAGTGCAGTGGTTCTCAACCTTCCCAATGCCACGACCCTTTAATACAGTTCCTCATGTTGTGGTGACCCCCAACCATCAAATTGGTGTCTCGGTTCCTAAGACCATCGAAAATATGTGTTTTCCGATGGTCTTAGGCGACCCCTGTGAAAGGATCGTTCGACCCCCAAAGGCGGTAATCGGTCGAATCAGACGTGTCCAGATATCTGCGATCAAAGCATCAAACCATGTTGCAGAATTACATGCATCTGAAACACTGAAGCATATTCAGCTTCAGTAGATGAACAAGAAACAAAATTCTGTTTTCTCACTTGCCAGTAAACAGGACATCCATTCAGGAACATCATGTAACCTGAAGTACTTTTGCGTGATTTCTTATCACTTGCCCAATCAGAATCTGCATAACAACATAATTCTGCATAATCAGTATGTGTTGGTTCTAGCAGTAACTTCATGTGTTTAGTGTGTTTCAGGTATGTCAATAACTTCTTAACGGCATGTCCAATGAAATTGTTTTGCCTTACCTACGTGTCGTGATAAGAGATTAACACTAAGTGCAATGTCGGGTCTGGTCCAACTACTAATGTACAACAGTGACCCAATGACCGAACGATAAAGTGTTTGATCTTCGAACTCAGGACTTGATTCATGTGTCAAGTTCTGAAAATCTGTTTGCATGGGTGTCTTTGTTGTGTTAGCATCCTTCATGTTGCAATGTTTTCCAATGGTCTTAGGCGACCCGTGAAAGGATCGTTCAACCCCCCAAAGGGGTCCTGACCCACAGGTTGAGAACCGCTGGTATAGTGAGTGTCCTGTTTATTCTAGCTGCCAAGCACTTGTTCTGGGAAGCATCCAAGCTGGGCAGAAAGCCAACAACCCTCTCCTTTTGTTATATCCCATTTGAGTAACAGCTCCTACACATGGAGGTTTCTTTTTAGCATTAGCACTTATATACCTCTTCACAGTTCTTTTACAGCCCACTCTAAGCAGTTTTACATAGTTCAGCTTGTTGCCCCCACAACAATCTAGGTCCTCATTTTACCCGCCTCAAAGGCCGAGTCAACTTTGAGCCTGGTGAGAATCGAACTGCAGGCAGCCGCCAGTCAGCAGAATTAGCCTGCAATACTGCCTTCTAACCAGTGCGCCACCCCAGCTCTTTTGTTCTTTTGTTCCTAGGTAGGGTTTCCTATCTGAGCAGGGGGTTGGACTAGTAGAGATCCAATGTCCCTCCCAGCTCTATTCTGAATTGAATTGAAGGCCGACCGGCTGCATTCAAACGACAGGAGGAAGAAGTACAGTCATCCCTGAAAGAGAGACGGACTATCCATTTATTCAAGGAGTAGTTAAGGTGGAGTGAACCGTGTGTATTGCGCAAACCCAACGCCCTGGGCTTGCCTTAGGGATCAATTTTGCAAGCGAAGAAGTCACTTCTGCACGCAGGCGAACGGGTCGCGGGGAAGATGGTCTCGGCTAAATGCTAGCCCCGGTTACCGGATCGCAAACCCCTTCGTCGACAGCCAACGCGCAAGCATAGCACCGGCGCAGCAAGGACGGGCTCTCTGCAGCCCCCGCCTGGCCGGGACAGGAAGGATCGGCGGGGGGGGCGGAGCTTGGGTGTCCCCGCCCCGGAGTTCCCCGGAAGAGATGACGTCACTCGTTGCTCCGAAGGCTTCCGTGGCCGCAGCTGCTTCCGCGACGGCAATGGAGGAAGAGGAGGAGGAGGAAGCATGGTTGATGGACTCCCTGAGGCTGTGAGTCTCCTTCCCTGGCCCGGGGGAGAATGCAGCTTCCATCCTCCCCAGCCAATTGCCCTCCCCAGGACTTGCCCCAGCGTGATGGGGCTTCCAGCTCGAAGCCTCTGGGCGAGCCAGTGGCTGGAGCTGCGTTTGCAACCCTTTGCATCTTTGCCCAAGATGGAGGGGCTCTTGGGGTGTGGGGGTGTGAAGCCCCCCCCCCCCAAGCCTGCCCCTCCCGCCTCTCCTCCCTCCACCGACTTCAGTCCCTCCTTTTAGCCACGCCGGGTTTCGTTTTCCTAACTCAAGCAATCTTGGATTCTTTTATGATCCATGGGCAACCCTGAGAAAGAACAGGCGGGTGCGGGGGGGGAGGGTTTGGCTTTCCCATTGCATTAATCGTTGCAGTATCATGTGATTGTTAAACCCAAGGAACGGGGTGCTTTTAAAGCGCCTCCCACCCCCAAACCCCGATTGCCACTGGAGTGGGTCCCACCAAGTAGTACAAGCCAAGATCAGCTGTCTCTAGAGAGATTCTCAGTCATCCAGGTCACGGTTGTCCCAAAGGTGTTTTTTTCCCCTTTCTTTCTTTTTTTAATTTTTAAACTTTTTATTTTGTTTGTACAAACTTCACATCTTTGCAACACACTACTTTTTTTTTACATATCTGTTGTGATTCTTTTATCTATACAATTAAATCTTTTATAACTATAACTTTATATATATGCGCATTTATATTATTTCATACATTTTTTTCACTCTGTATATAATATTCTATATCAGGGGTGTCCAAACTTGGCAACTTTAAGACTTGTGGACTTCAACTCCCAGAATTCACCCATTTGCATGGCTGGCTGGCTGGGAATGTGAGAACTTTTTCCAGTGCCGTGGTGACTTCAAATGATTGCTCAATGAATGGTTGTAAGTGGAGGATTACCTGTAGCATGGCTGTTCGCCTGTTTGCAATGCCGAAATTGATTGTGATTTTCTCCCCAGGCATTTGTGTCGCTGGCTGGAGAATTCTGGGAGTTGAAGTCCACAAGTCTTAAAGTTGCCAAGTTTGGACACCCCTGTTCTATATATTCTATGCATAACAGTCTTTACTACCTTTGAGTCGTTTTGTATAATTATTTGCTACAGTCTATCTCGCATTTCTACCTTTTAATCATTTTCCGGTTTTGTAGTTGTTTATTAATGTGTTGATCTTTCTTCCTTTCTTTTTTGCATTCCTGCTACCCCTCCCCCCCCTTTTCCTCTAGCCAATTATATCATAAATCCCATACGGAGTAATATTCAGATTCTCCTTTCTCTTTTAGTTCTTTCGTGAGCCTATCCATCTCTGCACATTCCAATATATATATTTTTATTACATTTTCTTCTGTTGGTGTATAATTATTTTTCCAATTTTGTGCGAATGTAATTCCCACTGCTGTGATTATGTGTAGGATTAAGTATCTAATATTTTTTTCATAAATTTCCTTTTATAATTCCTAAGAAAAATAATTTAGTGTAATTTGGTGTGTAGTAATCTCCTCTAGCCAATCTTATTTTTTCCCCAATATTTTGTCGCAGATGTGCACGTCCACCACATATGGTAGTATGTTCCATGTTGTTGGTTGCATTTCCAACAGATAGGTGAGAACTCCCGGAACAGGTGCTTTTTCTTTTCTTTTCAAGAGGCAGTTGGACTTTCTGGTTTTGCTTTGAAAAGGTTTCACTTCTCACCCAAGAAGCTTCTTCAGCTCTGACTGAATGGTGGGGAAATGGAAGGATTTCACCATCCCGTCAAAGCTGAAGAAGCTTCTTGGGTGAGAAGTGAAACCTTTTCAAAGCAAAACGAGAAAGTCCAGTTGCCTCCTGAAAAAAGCACCTTTGGGATGAAGGTCAGTTGCAAACCAGCTTTCCTCACCGAGTGGTAACCTTGACTGGCCTCTGCTTTCTGTGCTGCCAATCTGGCTTGTTGGCATTTTCATTCATTATCAAGTCCATGTATGTAGGCCGTTAGCTGCTACATGGTAGATTTTTCTCATGACAAATCAGGTTATGTTGCGGTTTATTGGTAGTGTGTGAACTCAGAAAGTGGCTTAATTCGGGGACCAGTTTTAAAGTATTATGTAAGCTCCGCTATAGGTGATCCTAGACTTACAACCACAATAGAGACCAGAATTTCCCTTGCTAATCAAGGCAGTTGTTATGCGAGTCAATTTTAGCAAATCGCTGCAATTGCTAACTGAATCACGTGATCATTAAGCAAATCTGAGTCCCCCCATTGATCCTGCTTGTCCGAAGATAGATGGGAAGGTTGCAAACGATGATCACTTGACCCTCATCCAGTGCAATGCCAATTGCTAATCCTAAATTGCATTAACGGGGATACAATTAAGATCAAGTGAGGTACTAGTACCACTTTATAAGGCCTTGGTAAGGTCACACCTAGAATATTGCATCCAGCTTTGGTCACCACGATGTAGAAAAGATGTGGAGACTCTAGAAAGAGTGCAGAGAAGAGCAACAAAGATGATTAGGGGACTGAAGACTAAAACATGTGAAGAACAGTTACAGGAACTGGAAATGGCTAGTCTAGTGAAGAGAAGGACCAGGGGAGACATGAGAGAAGTCTTCCAATATTTGAGGGGCTACCACAGAGAGGAGAGCGTCAAGCTATTTTCCAAAGCACCTGAAGGCCAGACAAGGAATAATGGATGGAAACTAATCAAGGAGAGATTCAACCTAGAAACAAGGAGACATTTTCTGACAGAACTATCAACCAATGGAACAGGAGTTGCCTTCAGAAGTTGTGGGAGCTTCATCACTGGAGGCTTTCAAGAAGAGACTGGACTGCCATCTGTCAGAAATGGTGTAGGGTCTCCTGCTTGAGCGGTGGGGTTGGACTAGATGACCTACAAGGTCCCTTCTAACTCTGTTAATCTGTTACTGGGGATGCTGTTATGGCTGTAAATTTGAGGACTGGTCATAAGGCCTTTTGTTAGTGCCATTGTCATTTTAAATGGTTGTAAGCCGAGAACTATCTGTAATTATCTCCCTATCATGGGTCTTGGATGCTTCATCCAACGATGACCTTGCTTGTTATTGCGCTCTTCAGACAATCCCAAGGTTTGCAGGGTCAGGCAACGTTCCCTCTATTTTTGCCTTAAAATGGAGCATTGCTGCCTTCATTGGGATACAGACCATTGGCCATTTCCTTTCCCCTTCTTGAATGTGCCCTCCCCCTCCCCATTTATCTTGCTTAGATACAACGACCTGCATCTCTTTGAACTTCCCGGGCCCACCAGAGTCATCGAATGGACAGGAGACCAACGTGAGTGACTCCTCATTGCCTTGCAAGGTTTGACCTGGATGAGTTGGGGGTAGCTGCAGTGGGAAGAGTCTCCTGAGGAGAGTTTTTTCCCCTCCTGGGCTCCACATTTCCACACCATGGAGAAGGATCGTGATTTCCACCAAGATTTCCACTTTATTTCATTGAGGGCTGCATCACGGTTGTGTTTGACCTCTGGGGGGGCGTGATATCACTCATGTCAGGGGTACCTGTGGCAGCCTGAGTACTCTGTCAGAGAAAATGGGCTCCCGAGCTCCGTTTTTGGCTGCGACGGCCTCCTGCAGCCCTCTGCCAGACAAAATGGGCTCCTGAGCTCCATTTTCGGCTGTGACAGCCTCCTGCAGCCCTCTGCCAGTGAAAATGGCGCTCCATTTTCACTGGCAGATGCATCACGGGCCGGTCCTTTGCTATTTTCAGGCCAGTCCCGCGGGCCAGATCTAAGCATCCCTCAGGCCAGATTCGGCTCACAGGCCTTGAGTTTGACACCCCTGCTCCAAGAGAACCATCAGCCTTTCTGGTGGAGCAGATCAGGAAACCAACTTTGTGGGAAGGCTAAGTTGAAAATAATTGCTCCAATGGGGTAGGTAGGGAAAGGACTTTTTTTTAAAAAAGTGGGTTCCAGTAAGTACAGGTATTCCTCAACGTACGACCAAAATTGAATCCCTCACAACCGTTGCTAAGCAAGGCAGTGTTAAGTGAGGGACGCCTGATTTTATGAACTTTTTTTTTTTGTTAAGTGAATCACTCTAGTTGTTCAGTGAATTATGCAATGGTTCAATGAATATGGCAGGGGTGTCCAAACTTGGCAACTTTAAGACTTGTGGACTTCAACTCCCAGAATTCCCTAGCCAGCAGAGCAGAGTCCAAACTTGGCAACTTTAAGACTTGTGGACTTCAACTCCCAGAATTCCCCAGCCAGCAGAGCAGAGCTGGCTGGGGAATTCTGGGAGTTGAAGTCCACAAGTCTTAAAGTTGCCAAGTTTGGACACCCCTGGAATATGGCTTCGCCCATTTGCATGGCTGGCTGGCTGGGAATGTGAGAACTTTTTCCAGTGCCGTGGTGACTTCGAATGATTGCTCAATGAATGGTTGTAAGTGGAGGATTACCTGTAGCATGGCTGTTCGCCTGTTTGCAATGCCGAAATTGATTGTGATTTTCTCCCCAGGCATTTGTGTCGCTGGATACGAGAAGGGGAGCAGGAACGAAATTCTGCAGCTCCTTCTGCCTCCGAGGCTGCTTGCAAAACAGAATAAGGTAAAGTAGAGATCACACTGGCAGGGTTATCTGCAAGCTGGTGGCTCTCTCCGGTGCAAAAGTATCCTGTGGAACTCACTTCCACTAGATGTAGGGACTGCTGTTAACTAAGCTGTTCGCTTAGTTGGTTTTCTAAGGAGATTGGACAAATTCACCCGGGATAAGAGAATCCAATATCTGGATTTGTATTACATGGCGGTTCTCGACTTTCGACCGCAATGCAATGGAGCCCAAAATTTCTGTGGTTGTCAAGACATTTGCTAAGTGAGTTTTGCCCCATTTTATGATGTTTCTTGCCACGGTTGTTTTTTGTTTTTTTAAATAATTTTTTTTCTTTAAAAAACAAAAGACAACGCATACAGAACAAAAGCAAGGAGAAAAAACATCTTTCCTCAATTTCATCAAGCATGTCGTTTGGTTACAGGTTTTTGTGCAACAGTTTTTACAATTAAAAATAAAGTCACTGGTTATCCATTAAACATAACTAAATATTTCATTGAGCATTGTGTTCAGATTACCATTAATATTCTTTCATTTGTGACAGCCCTTATTTTCTTAAATCCATAATTATCTATTAAGTAACAATAAGTCTTTGTAGAATTATAATATCGCCTATCTCTAGAGAGTAAAAACAAAGATTAAAACAAAAGATTCCCATTAATTCATATTGCATATTTATACTTTCAATTAACCATAATGTCATCAATCATCCGCAACTCCAAATATAATTTTCCATTATTAATTATTCATCCACATAGTCTTTAGGTATTTCAGTTCATATATGTATCCATTGTTCATTACATCATCATTAGTCCATTTAGTATAGCAAAAATCTTTATAGTATAGAACAGGGGTGTCCAAACTTGAGAACTTTAAGACTTGTGGACTTCAACTCCCAGAATTCCCCAGCCAGGCTGGCTGGGGAATTCTGGGAGTTGAAGTCCACAAGTCTTAAAGTTCCCAAGTTTGGACACCCCTGGTATAGAATGATCACTACCTACAGTAATACCTAGAGGTTCAAATCATCCCACTCTGATACATTAGGTTCATTATTGTTCTTCATGTATTGTGTAGATAAGTGCTCTTATTGCATAATAAAAAATAAAAAGTAAAAAAAAAAACCTTTCACAACAGTAAATATAACTTTCTATTATTGCATAAGAAAACAATTTCATTTCCAGATGTGTTCATTTCCACGGTTCTTAAGTGAATCACTGCAGTTGAGGTGGTTAATATGTTTCTTAAGTGAATCTGGCTTCCCCCTTGATTTTGTTTTGTCAAAAGTTTGCAAAAGGCGATCACATGACCTTGGGATGCAGCAACGGGCATAAGTATGAACCGGTTGCCAAGCATCTGAATTTTGATCACATGATCATGCGGCAGCTACAAAAGTTGTAAGAGTGAAAAAATGATTGTCAGTCACTTTTTTCGGTGCCATTATAAGTTTGAGCGGTCACTAAGAGAATTGTCGTAAGTCGAGGACTACCTGTATATAGGAAGTATAAGAAGCATCACCCCAAACTTAGCTGCATCCCAGAGCCTCTTGCCTACCCTGACCGTCTCCAAATCTGAGGATTACAACTGCCATCATGCTGAACGGTTATTGGACCTGTGTGTAGCCCAGGGTAGATATAATAGTCCCCGTGGTCATGTGATCAAAACTTGGGTCCTGTGTGTATTTATGACAGTTGCAGCATCCGTGTGATTGTCGTTTGCATCCTTCCCAACTGATCTCTTGACAAGCAATGTCCACAGGGGAAGGCAGATCCACTTAACACGCAGATGATTCACTTAGCAACACAGTGATTCCCTTGACCATGGCAAGAAAATCCACCGTGACTTGCTCGTCAACCCGCTTACTTGAATATAAAGAGTATCAATCCATCCATTCCCCGCCATTCGGTTAGGACCGAAGTGTCAGGTTTCCTAAAAATGCCCTAATTGATTCGTGAGTATCGAGGCAACATTCAATACAAAACTAGTCATTTATTAGGAGCACCATAGGCAAGATCTTTTCATAGTCAGGTCTAAGCTTACTTTGATTTTATAGCTGAACTTTACCCCTGTTCCTTCCCTCCCCTCAGTCTGTGTCATAAATCACATTCCCCTATGAGTTGCACCCCTCCCAAGCCTGCTGCAGTGATCTGAGATCCGACTTCAGCCGACAGTATGCGTGGAATGCACTACCCCCTCTTCTCTCACTGGCAATGTTAGGAATTGACACGAAGAAGCGTCTTGAATGAGAAGCGAAACATTTTCAAGAAAAAAAGCCATGCAAGCCCAGTTGCCTTTTGAAAAAGTACCTTTGGGACAACCTTGCTTAGCAACAGAAAATCTGCTCTCGGTGGTGGTCGTAAGTCGAGGAATAGCTGTACTCAACCGTCCCAGTGATCCAAGGCTGACTCGGCTTCTCTTTTCCACAATCAGCTGAATGCTACCAGGGAGCTGGGCACTGGCCAGTAGCTTCAGCAGGGTGCAGGCAGTGCAAATGCTAACTTTTCCCTTTATTTGTTTTGTTTTTAAAAAGTTGTGGCCAATGTTATCTTGTTGTTCTGGTCTGTTTTATTTTCTTTCAATGTGACGAGTGGATCCTTGGAGCTTTTTGTTTTTGCAGGGCTTATGTCCGGAGAGAGATTTCAAGGTCGAAAGGGGTGGAATCTGTGATCGGCCCATCTACAGACTCAAACATGTCCCAGGAACCAGGTAGGAAGTTAAAAGCCTTGTTGATGACTTAAGTTAAGGTAAAGATAAAGGTTCCCCTTGCACAGGTGTGCTAGTCGTTCCCAACTCTAGGGGGCAATGCTCCTCTTCCCTTCAAAGCTGAAGAGCCAGCGCTCTCCGAAGACCTCTCTGTGGTAATGTGGCTGGCATGAGTAAATGCCGAAGGCGCCCAGAACGCTGTTACCTTCCCTCCAAAGTGGTCCCTATTTTTCTACTTGCATTTTTTACGTGCTTTCGAACTGCTAGGTTAGCAGAAGCTGGGACAAGTAATGGGATCTCACTCCGTTATGCGGCACTAGGGATTTAAACTGCTGAACTGACAACCTTCTGATCGACAAGCTCAGCATCTTAGCCACTGAGCCACCGCGTCCCGCTTAAGTTGAGTTAGGAAGGCCTAAAAGGAGAAGCAAAAACTATATTTCAAAGAAACGTTACTGCCTCATTGACAGCCGACTTTAGCGCTAATCTGGGCCATAGATACAGTTTTCTTGTCTTTATAATTTTTTTTGACAATGCTTTTTATTAGATCATAATATAAAATACAGAAATACAAAAGCAAGTAATAGGAAATATGGGAGAGGGAAAAGGGAAGAGCAAAGTGTAGAGAAGAGAAAAAGGAAGAAAAGGCATTGACTTTTGACTCCCTTTAGTGCAGTAGAATAAGAAGTGACATCGATCCTCGACTTTTTACCTTTACATAGAGGTATAAACTAACCCTCTATACAATCAGTAAAACCCAAAATCAAAGTTTCCTTTTTTCCCACCTGAAGCACAAAGTCCAGAAGCGGTTTCCACAATAGTACTTGTGGGGTTCCCCCCTCCCCCACCTTGTTTAAAGCAGTCAATTTAGCCATCTCTGCCAACTCCATCAGCTTTTGCAACCATTCCTCCATTGAAGCATCCTACCATTTTTGTGCGTGAAATAATTTTGCCGCAGGGGTCTCTTGTGAACACACTGATGAGTTTCACACATTGCACACACCCTTGATGTGGATGATGGGACTGTGATTTTTTTTTAGGGTCTGAAGCATTCAGGATAGCAATAACACTTAGACTTACGTACCGCTTCACAGCGCTTTTACAGCCCTCTCTAAGCGGTTTACAGAGTCAGCCTATTGCCCCCCAACAATCTGGGTCCTCATTTAACCCACCTTGGAAGGACGGAAGGCTGAGTCAACCTGGTGAGATTTGAGCTGCTAAATTGCAGGCAGCTGGCAGTCAGCAGAACTAGCCTGCAGTACTGCACTCTGACCACTGCGCCACTGCAGCTCTCATTAGGATGCTAATGTACAATCAAACACAGGAGCCCAAAAACCAATAATCAAGGCTTGCTGTAGTATTTATTTAACACGGTGCACTGTAGGAACTCCTACAGACAAAAGAATGCACTGATATATTTCAAAAAAGGAGGAGAAAATGATACAGTCACAAATGTGCACAGGTAATAGATGGTGTAAGCATCAACATTCATAATCAGCAAACCTCAAGTTACAGGTAAACAACAGTTCATTTAGTGACTGAAGTTACAATGGCAATGAAAAAAGTAACTTATGATTGTTTCTCACACAACTGTTCAGCAGCCTTGTGATCACTTGATTAAAATTCAGATGCTTGGCAATTGACTCATATTTATGACGGTTTCAGTGTCCCTAGGTCATGTGTGATCACTTTTTGCAACCTTCTGACAAGCAAAAATCAATAATGGGGAAGCCAGATTCACTTAGCAGTCATTTTGCTGCCTTAATAACTGCAGTGATTCACTCAACCGTGACAAGAAAGGTGATAAGATGGGGGGAAATGCACTTAACAAATGTTTCATTTAGAAACAGAAGTTTTGGTTTCAATTGTAGTTGGAAGTTGGGGACTATCTCTGTTTCTCCAGCCTTCTGCTGTTACTAATCTCAAGCAAGAGTTGTAGTCTTAATGAAAAAAAAACTTTTACTACATTGCCCTAGAAGTTTTGATAAACTGTAGAGAGAAATAAGAACTTCAAGATTGCCTCAGTTCCCGCACATTCCTTCTATGTGTCTTATCTGTTTTCCTCATACTCATCCTGGTTCAAGGATACCTAGCATGAGTCTCTATGGCTATCTCTGAATTCAACAGACACCACGTCAAGTTTTTCTGGGGCCCCTTTAGAAGGTCACCAAATTCTCAAATTTCACGGAACAGAAGTGGGTCGTTATGAAGGAGATAAGTTGGTTTCCCACCGTTTCCTGAACTCAAAGCTCACATTAACCTGAAATCTATTGAGTCTGTCATCTGCACCTCTATAACTGTCTGGCTTGGTTCTGCAACCCAACAAGACAGACGCAGACTTCAGAGGATAATTAGAACTGCAGAAAAAACAATGGCTACCAACCTGCCTTCCATCGAGGACCTGTATACTGCACGAGTCAAAAAGAGGGCTGTGAAAATATCTACAGACCCCTCACATCCTGGATGTAAATTATTTCAACTTCTGCCCTCAAAACGACACTATAGGGCACTGCACACCAGACAACTAGAAACAAGGACAGTTTTTTCCCGAATGCCATCACTCTGCTAAACAAATAATTCCCTCACCACTGTCAAACCGTTCACTAAAGCTGCATTACAATTACTATTAGTTTTCTCATCGTTCCTATCATCCATCTCCTCCCACTTATGACTGCAGGACAGTAACTTTGTTGCTTGTATCCTTACGATTTATATTGATATTGTTTCCTGATTGCTTATTTGTACCCTATGGCTATCATTAAGTGTTGTACCTTATGATTCTTGACGAATGTATCTTGTCTTTTTATGTACAGTGAGAGCATATGCACCAAAGACAAATTCCTTGTGGGTCCAATCACACTTGGCCAATAAAGAATTCTATTCTATTCCATTCCAACCCAACCCAACCCATTCCATTCCATCCCATTCCATTCTAAATTGTTGCCACATTCACATGTTTCTGAATAATATTGGTCCTAGTGACTCTCTACCACATCATTGCCTGTGGAATTCATTGCCACAAGACCTGAGGATGCCTTCCATTGGATAGCTGAGGATGCCTTCCTTGGATAGCTTTGAGAGATGTGCAACCAAGGAAAACCTATGCTGAACCTATTGCATTCAGACAAGAGCTGTTCCCACCATCATCCTGCCCCACCAACTCAGTTTAGTCTTGTTTATAGTAGCGTTTCTCAACTTCACGAACTTTAAGATGGATGGACTTCAACTTCCAGAATTCTGGGAGCTGTAGTCCATCCATCTTAAAATGGATTTTTTGTGTGATGGAGAGAAAATTATTTTTCACTGCTCTATTTCTTCTTGATTTGTGCTTTCAGCTTGTTGGTAACCAGTGGGCCACCGGACAGCAGACTTCAGATTTGGAGAATGGAATCGGATGAAACAGGTGTGCCTCCAAGAAAGTACTTCACTTCCCAACCGGGTTTCAACTTTAGGACGGCCAGACCCAACTCACAGTTTGCAGGGACAAGGACGAAAAGTTTTTTCGCTTCCACAATTTAATTAGTTGCTCTTCTAAAGAAGATACCCGAGTCCTTTTCCGTAATGTAAATTCCTCACAACTGTTAGCATAAACCAGTGTGAGAAACTGAAAAATGAGTAGACTTCAATTCCCAGAATTCCCCAGCTAACTATGAGACACACTGGCACAAACAATGCTAATTCTGTGAATTTTGAAGGAATATCTGGTTTGATTAAATGAAAGCCACCTTTAAAAAAAAGTTTAACTGATTGCAGATTAACATAGTTGGAAGGGACCTTGTAGGTCATCTAGTACAACCCCCCCCCTCTGTTTTGACGATAAAGAGGTTTCATAACGTTTGTACATCTCTGGCATCTTTGCCATTCTACTCCTTTGAAGACACAAAGAAAGAAGGAATTGCTTTTCTTCTAACTTTCCCTTTATAATTCTTGACTTTGAGACAAAGGTACAGCTCACCAATGCTCAGAGGCTGACATTTCTCTCTCTTTTTTAAAATAAATTTTATTTATATAGTTTTTTTAAAATAAATTTTATTTATATAGTTTTTTTTAAAATAAATTTTATTTATATAGTTTCTCTTTGTATACAATAAGTGCTTAGTGAGCAGTGTACTGTCTGAGTCATTTTGTTTACATAACAATATTAAACACCTACTGTAGTTTCTACCTCTAATATCTAACCATTGGTAAAACAAGTCCCAAGTTTGAAACTATTCTGTGTCTTCCTTTTCTTTTATCTTCAATGTTAGTCTATCCATTACTGCTCAGTCTAATATTTTTTAAAATTATTTCTTCTTCTGTGGGTGTTTCCTCATTTTTCCACTGTTGCGCAAAGTGCAATTCTTGCTGGTGTCAAAACATGTAAAATGAAATATATATTCCCTTCATCATATTTCTCTGGTAATATGCCTTAACAAAAATAATTCTGGCTTATAAGCTATATATGGTGCCTTAACATTTTTTCTAACCATAACCATTTTGTCCAAAATATTTTTGCTTTTGGACATGTCCACCACATGTGATAATATGTACCCAGAGTTTGATTACATTTCCAACATTTAGTGGACTTGTTTTTAAACATTTTGTCAGTAGTAAGTACCACCTATAAAACATTTTATACAGGTTTTCCTTATATGTAATGCCAGAGGCTGGCGTTTTCTTTGATGCCAGTATGATTTCAACCAGGCACCCGGTAGAATACCCAGGAAAAAAAAGCTGAGTTTATGATCTCTAAAGTGAGAGAAATTACAGAAAAGTGATGCTTTGGAAACTATAGGCAGTTTTTAACTTACAAGCATGTGTTTGGTGACCATTCAACATTACAATGGCCCTGAAAAAGGTTATGTACAACCGCTCTTCACACTTACGGCCATCGCAGCATCCCCAAAGTTACATGATCCAAATTTGGATGCTTGGCAGCTGGTGTGTATTCATAACAGTTGCGGTGTCCCAGTGATTGCCAATTGCGACTTTGCCACAGAGCTTGTGACAAGCAAAGTCAATGGGGGAAGCTGGATTTGCTTAATGACCTTGCGATTCGCTTAACAACATTGCAAAAACTATCGTAAAATTGAGCACTTAATAACCACTTTTCTTAACAGGAAGTTCGGGTCCCAACTGCGTTCGTACGCTGAGGAGTACTTATAGATGGAAATGAAGGTCTTGTGGAAGTTCTTATTTCTTTCCTCTCTTCCATCCTAGATATGATTAAGCTACTGAGTGTCATCTCTCCCACAAAGACAGAAGATACTTCCTGGTCCAAAATTGCAACCAGCTGTGCCAAACCGGCCTGCGTCCTCCACGGGCAAAGAATCTGCAATCTCCAAATGACGGAAATTGAATCAGAGAAAAGTCCTTGGGTGGCTGGTAGGCAGTTTGAAAACCCTCTTCAAAACCCTTTCTTAGGAAGAGAGCTTCCCAAAGGGTTAGAAATAGGGAGAGATGCTGATTTTTTTCCTTCTTATTTCTGTTCCTCTCTGCTTTTTTATCATCATCTTTTAACGACCCCGTAATCCCTGGCGGAATGGAATCTGGGCAACTGAATGGAGCTAGCAGTGTTTACTGGCCAGATGCCCTTCCTGTCACCAATGCGGATTTCTGTTCAGCAGATATATTCTCATTGTACCCAGAGAGAGAAATATCTGCATCTACCTAGGACCGAACCCATACCCTCCTTATTGTGAGGCGAGCAGGAAGGGGATTTATAAATGCGTGATTTATAGATTTATTTCTTTATTTGATTCTTATCCCACCTTTTTTGCTTTATAAGTAATTCATGAAACAAACAGAGGCAAGACATCTTTCTCCTATTCTCCCCCCAACGATCCTTTGAGGTGGGTTGGGCTGAGAGACAGTGACTAGGCCAAAGTCATCCATCCGACTTTTCTGCCTAAGGCAGGATTCGAACTCAGAGTCTCCTGGTGATGTGGCCCAAAGATATCCAGCCGGTTTTCTCACCTAATGTGGAACTAGAATTCACAGCCTCCTGGTGATTGCTCAAAAATCACCCATCTGGCTTTCATGTCTTAAGAGAGACTGGAACCTATCATCTCCTCATGATTGGCTCAAAATTACCATACTTTTCGGACTATAAGTCGCACCTTAGTTTTTGGGGAGGAAAATAAGAAAAAAAATATTCTGCCTCTGCCTACCAGCATCCATGGCATTCATCTGGCTAGCGTCCTGTCAGTGTGTGAGAGAGTTGAGGGCTGTTTGGAAACAAACAGTATTTGCTGTGTGAACAACAAGGAAGGAGACAGCAAGAAGCCTGGGCGTGACTTGTTCTGTATTAAAGCTGCATGCTGTGCTGATACCTGAAACTAAAACTGAAAGTTTAACTTCTCTGCTCAACTACCACATTGGAAAACCTGCTTTTGGTATTGAATATTTATATATAAAGAGAAGTTATTGAATCCTGCTGAATCAGTTACTTGTGTGTGATTGCTGCTGCAGACTCTCATACGTCCTTGCAGCAAATAGCAAACAGCCAGGTCAGCTTCAGCACATTATTGCAGCCTGATGAGCAGCTGATTGGTGGGTGGAATGGCTTCCTGGAATGCCCCCAATCAGCTGTTCCAGATTGCAGGGATTGCCACAGGCCATCGCCGCCTCCGTGCCTCACATTTGTGGCTACATTTGGTATATAAGACGCACCCAAATTTTCACCCTCTTTTAAGGGTGGGGGGAGGTGTCTTATACGCTGAAAAATACGGTAGTTTTTTTGGGGAGGCATCATTTGAACTCCAGTTCCTTGTGGCAGAATTCTCTCTCACAACCCAACTCAAATTTTTATTCTTTCCTCTTTAGCTTCTGCCAGCCCTGACAAAATTGCCAGTCTGGACTTCCTGGATGAAGCCACCGCCGTGGTGTGTGGTGCCAAAGGGCAGCTGTTCCTTGTGGACTTCCGGCAACAGCAGGGGATTCTGGGAGCGCTCGAGGAGGCTTGGGCCCCGACGCAGGGGCTGAGCTGGTGTGCAGGAGTCGGCTCTGGAGAGACTCCACTGATTGCCCGTCTCTCCTCGGGCGGCCTCGTTGTGTTGACGGACATCAGGCACCCTTCCCACCCCTTGAAAATGGCCCAATGCTGTGTTCCCATCCCTAATCTCTGTGGGGCAGACTTCCTGTCCATCAGCTTGGCTCCGGTATTGGGCAACAACCTGGCGGTGTCAGGTAAGATGTGATGGTCCTTAACCTTTGCAATGCCGCTTGCCGCCATCAGCCTTAGGGGGCTGCAGGGGTGGTTGGTGTGCAAAGGGGAGGCCGGCCCAAGGAACAACCTATATGAAAAGCAGGCACAATTTGCAGAGGGTGTTCTGACTGAGGTCTCCCAAGAGCATGAAGCAAACACCTTGTCCTCACAAAAAAAACCTTTTATTGATTTACTGTGAATTCTGCTCATTCACATCCAGCAAAGTCTCTCAAAGGAGGATTTACAGTCACAGACCTTATCTGGCTTGGAGAGCTGCCAGGCCGATATCTGCAAAACTTGGCAAGGAGCCACGGAGAGTCACGAACCAATTAAGCAAACTAATTGTCTCCTGCAAACTCCACTCTGCCTTCACTCCTCTTTTATTTCCTCTGGGAGGGGCCATTCATCGTCCACCTGTGGCCTTACTCCCAAGTCAACCCCTGTTCTTTAGCTGTTCCCTTCGTCTGGCAACTCTGCGCATGCGCACACTGGGAACAGGCCGTTATCTGCAAAACTTGGCATGACCCCCCCCACCTGACCCCTGCCCCGCCATGCATGCACATCTCCCGCATGCTCCACGCCCCCCGTGCATGCGTGGCAGAGACCCAAAAATCAGCTAGCTGGCGGAAGGCACGCACGCATACACGGTGGAGTTGAGGTCACATGGCAGGTGACATGGCTCTGTGTGCCACTTCGGGCAGGCGTGCCATAGGTTTGCCATCACGGGTCTAAGTGCTATTGCTATTTACTTGCATTTCTCATTTCTTCAAGGTTTTGATGGGACAGTTCACGTCTACAACGCACAGGAATGGGACTCCTCAGGCCAGGAAGCCAAGCCGGTGTTCATTCACAAAGGACACATCTTTGGCATCCCCGGCAAGGATGGGAGCAGTCCAGTGGTCACTAGCCACACTTGGCACCCGTGGAAGGCCCAGACATTACTCTCGGCTGCAAGCGATGGATCACTGCACGTGTGGGACTGGTCTGACCCTGGAGCAAGGGAGCCAGTCTGACACCCTCTGCCTGTCCCTCCCTTGGAGACTGTCCTCTGAAGTCCCCTGCAATCTCCACCCCCTTCACAGCACATCCTGGAGTCTCTGGATTTCATGATATTTATGAATAACCTTGGGAGACAGAAGGAAGAACTGCAGAATTGCAGCCAGATAAGAGGCAGCTGAGCCCACAGCAAGGAACAAGGATGTGGGAAGCATCTCAAAAAGGGACTCTCTAGTTTCTTGGTTTGTAAAAGTGAGGGGGGTCAGAAATTATCTTTATCTTGCAAGTTGCTGTTAATGTAACCTTCAAAGAAAGAAGGAAAGCCAATATTTCTGGGTATGCATCTTGTTTGGGCTACCTCGCAAAGCTGACCTCAGTCTTGCGGGTCTGAATGTAGAACAATCCCTGCGCGAGCGCCCCCTCCCCTCTTTTCTAGGGAAGTCTCTTCTGACATGTTTGCCGCTTCCATTTCAAAATTAGTTTACCAAAATATGAAATGCAGAAATACGAAGAAAAATGAAAATAAGGGTATAATAAAGGTGGAAACGGGGGAGGAAGAAAAGTGTAGGATAGAGGGAAAAAAAAAAAAAAGGCATTGACTTCCGACTCCTTTTGGGGCAGTAGAATAAGGTAACAACATGAAGCACCAATGTTTACTTTTATATAATAATATATACTAGCCATTTCTATAACGACAAGCCTATTTAGCCAACACAACATAAAATCAAAGTTGTTGGAGATTGGAGATAGATGTCATATAACACACACACACCAATTAAGAGAAGGCTGTTCAATTTGACATAGATCAAAATAGATCAAGAGGGGTCAAAGGGGCCATCTAGATCAAAATTAAACAGCCTTCTCATAACAGAGGGGGAGGGATATGACATCATCCATCTCCAGTCTACAACACAGTCCTTTCAACAGTTCCAAGAAGGTTCCACACCCATTTGCCACACTCAGGTGACCCTGAGGACACAGATACACCCCCAGGTGGCCTTAACAACTAGCTAGAAGGATGCAAAGGACCAGCTGTCTGCAAGGAGTATCAATCCTTCCATTCCCCACCATGCAGCCAGAGCTGAAGAAGCTTCTTGGATGAGAAGCTAAACGTCTTCAAAGAAAAAAAAATCAGTAAATTCAGGTGCCTCTTGGAAAAAAAAAGCACTTTGAGGACATTCCCTTTGAGATAGCTAAGATTCCCCAAACTTAACTGGTACTACGAGCTAGATAGGTTCTCATGCAACTGATTTCTTCAAGTGAATTGGAAGCTATAAGAATTGATTCTTGATTTGCTCCCTTTTGAGCATCTTCTCACTTTGGAAAACTGTAAAAGGAAAACACAATGGATTCATTCAATGGCTTTTTGATTTTCTTTAATTAAGCAAAAACCGAAAGAAGAAACAATAAAACAATGGGGGGGGGGGAGAAGATAGGGCCAACAATAGAAAAAAGAAGATCTATATACACATATCGATGGATTATGTGTTTCCAATGCTGGAAACCAAGACACAAGAATCTATTTTTGTTGTTCCACCACATTCAATGACCAGGTACGCTCCTCTCCTCCTTGCATCCTAGGTAACAAGTCAACGAAGGGAGAGATGGAATTTCATTTCTCAATACGGCAAAAGGCCATTGTTTCTCTGTTCGAGATACGGGGAGAAACGATGCACAAGTCTCTGAATACTCTGGTCACTGAGGAGTCCCACAAGTGCGTCAGAGATGAACAAGGGATTAAAAAAGCAAGTGTACGCCAAGACAAGGCCAAGGATTACACAGCAGCCAAACAGCAATAACATCAGAACTTTGACTGCCACCCATAACCAACGTAGAATCTTCCTTTCCTTTGACCTGTCCCGAGCCACCCCTACCAGCCTGGCCTCCACGAGTTCATGCATCAGAATGCCCGCTGGCATCTGATTCTCCTGGTCCAACCGCAGAAACGTGGCCTGCTGCACGCAGAGGTCCTGTTGGTTCTGGAGGTCTTTGATGCGTGTCCTCAGGAGTTCTCTGGCTTTCTGAATAGTCGTGACTTTCTCCTTCAGTTGGCCTGATTGGGTTTTCTCCACGTGGTAGTTGTTCTCCATCTCGGACAGCTTATCCTCCAGGTTATGGACATACTTTTGAACCTCGGATGGAAGGTTCCGCATCTCCTTGAGGTCGTTCTCGTGGGTAGGTTTGTCGTTTTTGAAGACGGCCACTTGGCTGGTGACCTCGTGCATTTCCTGGTTGAGGTCGTTGTTGGCTGTCACCAAAGACTTGTTCTGCAGTGCTAATTCGTGGATCGCCATGTTGACGTGGTCCAAGCTTTCTCTGATGTCCTCCACAGTTTTCTGCAGGTGTTCCATGGTGGACTTAAGGTGATCCACAGTCTCCCGAAGACACCTATGCTGCTCTTTGATGTATTCCTTGTCGTGGAGAAACTCCTGGTTCTCGGAATCCAAGGCAGCTACGTGCTCTCTTAGTTCCTCTACCTGGAGACGGAATTTCCTATTGGTTGACGACAGATCCTCCAATGACATCGTCTGCTTTTTCTGACCTTGCCCCTTATTTAAATAAATACCCCCCCAAAAAATAATTTTGGAGTCGCTTTTCTTCTGATCCAGGAATTTTGACTGGGTCTTGCGCTGCTGCTGTCCAAAAGAATCAACGATGCCAGAAATGTTGACGTTTGCTATGGCAACCTCCAGCCAATGAGGTTAGGAGGAGCCCATGATGTCATTAAGAATGGCTTTGCTTTGGTTTGGACATGGAGTTTGAAAAAAAACAAAACACAGTCGTCTGATGGCCTGGCCCTTTAATTTATTATAGTGCAGTGATGGCTAACCTTTTTTTTTTTGGATCATGTTCCAAAAGCGGGGGGAGTGAGGAGGGTTGTGCGCGGACATGCCACACCCATAATGCTATGCACGTGACCCCTCTCCTGTGCATGTGCACATGACCAGCACTCCCCCCCCCTGCTTTTGGGGCAAGTGACTTCTGGATTGCCTGTAGGGCCGGTTTTTTGCGCTCTGGATGCTTCAAGGAAGCCTCTGGAGGGTGAAAAACGGGCTTAAAAGAAGGCCAAAGTCAGCTGAGCTGGCGCAGCAATGTCTCGTGTACCCTAACATATGGCTCTATGTGCCACAGGTGGCACGCATGCCATAGGTTCGCCATCACGGGTATAGTATGCTATTTCAGATAAGAAAAAAGAGAAAGAAAGATTGAAATACAAACTTCTAGCCAGTCACAAGGAACAAGCTTGAAAATAGCTTCTAGCCCAAGGCTCTCCAATCTTGGGAACTTTAAGACTTGTGGACTTCAACTGCCAGAGTTGAAGTTGCTGGCTGAAGAATTCTGGGAGTTGAAGTCCACAAGCTGACTGAGAAATTCTGGGAGTTGAAGTCCACAAGTCTTAAAGTTGCCAAGGTTGGAGACCCCTGCTCTGGACCTAAGGTGGAACAGTCCAATCAGTGTCAGGTGGATCTGCAGCCTTCGGAATGGAAGACAGGTAGTCCTCAACTTACAACAGTTCCTTTAGTGACTGTTCAAAGTTACAACGGCGCTGGGAAAAAGTGGCATGACTATCTTTCACACTTAACAACCTTTGTAGCATCCCCATGATCACGGGATCAAAAATCAGATGCTTGGCAACTAGTTCGTATTTATGACAATTGCAGGGTCCTGGGGTCACACAATCCCCTTTTGCAATCTTTTGACAAGCAAAGGCAATAGGAAAGCCAGATTCACTTAACAACCAGGTGACTAACTTATGAACTGCAGTGATTCCCTGAACAACCGTGGCAAGAAAGGTCGTAAAATGGGGCAAAAAACCCAACAGATGTCTCACTTAACAACAGAAATGTTGGGCTCAATCTGGTCATAAGTCGAGGACTACCTGTAGGGAACCCAGGATCTAATTCCTTGAACTTTCTACATGGGAGTGTAGAACATGAAGATCAATATACTTTCAAATACACCCAAGTTGGTCCAATCCAACAAATGCAGCTTCTTACAAATATTTAATAAGAGGGAGGTGAGAATCACAGCAGAGAACTGTTCCACACAAGTGCCCCTAACACATTTTGCAATTTGAGGTGGATCAGAAACTAAGACAGGAAAAAAAAAAAGACCAGGAAAAAAAAAGAAAATACATTATGGCTGAATACGATCTCATTTTAAAAACGAAACAAAACCAGATCTAACTTTATCCACTTCCTATGAAGAAATATATTGGCGGATAAATTTGGAACACCCAACTCAGCAGCAAAAGAATAATCCTTATCTAACATTCAAGGACCCGAGAAATTGTTATGTCTAGGGAAGAAATGACTGTCTCTATCACAAGGTCTGCATGGGTGATACAAGGCCAGGGAGTATTCCCTAAGACTCTTCTGGCCGGCTAGCATCGCTTGCTTGCTCCCCGGGTCCATTTTCAGTCCATTCTTGACATTTTATGAAAAAATGGCTTTGAATATCAGTGGCTTAGTAGCTCTGCTTTTATTCTATGCCCTGACTTTAGCTGTTGGAATATGGGCTTCTCGGAAAACCAGACCGAAGGAACACCAGAAGCCCAGTGAAGTAGCCATGGTGGGAGGCAGGAACATGAATTTTTGCATTGGGTTGATCACGGCAACTGGTAAGTACGAAGGCTTCGGAATTATAAATAACATCCGCTAATGCTTGCTTTGGATGGGGGTAATATGATAGCAAGTGTTCTTACATCTAAGGGGCTGAAATAAGAGTAGAGCAGAGCAGAGTTTAGCGAATAGAGTAGAGTAGAGTAGAACAAAGTAGAATTTAGAGTAGAGTTTAGGATAGGATAGGATAGGATAGGACAGGACAGGACAGACAGGACAGGACAGGACAGGACAGGAGGAGAGAACAGAACAGAACAACAGAATAGAATAGAATAATAGAATAGAATAGAATAGAATAGAATAGAATAGAATAGAATAGAATAGAATAGAAATCTTTATTGGCCAAGTGTGATTGGATACACAAGGAATTTGTCTTCAGTGAATAAACTCTCGTACATAAAAAGAAGGGGTCATTAATTCCCAAAGCACTTGAAGGCAGGACAAAAAGCAGTGGATGGTAACTAATGAGGGAGAAAACTTGAAAAAGAAGGAGAAAAGAGAACAATTAACTAGAGAAACAGTTTGCTTTCAGGAGCTGTGGCTGCTCCAACACTGGAGGTTGGAGGAGGAGAAAATTCCCGACCGAACAATTAATCAGCGGAACAACTTTCCTCCAAAAGTTATGGGTGCCCCAACACTGGAGGTTTTTAAGACGGGATTGGACAACCATCTGTCTGGAATAGTATAGGGCAGTGGTTCTCAACTTGTGGGTCGTGACCCCTTTGAGGGTCGAACAACCCTTTCACAGGGGTCGCCTAAGACCATCGGAAAACACATATTTTCAATGGTCTTAAGAACCGAGACACCAATTTTATGGTTGGGGGTCACCACAACATGAGGAACTGTGTTAAAGGGTCATGGCATTGGGAAAGTTGAGAACCACTGGTATAGGGTCTCCTGCTTGAGCAGAGGGTTGGACTGGAAGACCTCCAAGGTCCCTTCCAACTCTGCTATTCTGTTATTCTCTTACAGTGAATGCAAGGCTGGTGTGCCAACAGTAAATGAGCTAAAGCAGGTTTAGTCAAAGATCGAATGTTCCTCCCCAGCTGACTTAAGAACATCCCAACTTAATAATGGCAGTGATTCACTTAGCAACTGTGGCAAGAATTGTTGTAAAATGGGGTGACATTCACGTAACAACTGCCAACAAAACTTTGGGAATTTGGTCGTAAGTCAAGGACTGCCTGAATTTATCCATGCATCTTTTATTAATTTCATTCTCCCTTTCCTCGGTGCCTTTCAGCGACATGGGTTGGAGGAGCCTACATCAATGGCACGGCTGAAATTGTCTATCACCCTTCCAGAGGACTGGTGTGGGTTCAGGCTCCAGTTGGCTTTGCTTTGTCTCTCCTTGCTGGTAAAGATTTTAAAAGATTCTAAAACTAACCGTGGTGATGTGGTGCGGGAGGGGGGACGGGACGGACGGACGACAAATGAATAGATGCTAGAATCAAAATTAGCATATTTTTTAGAGTATAAGATGCACCTTTCTCCCTCAAAAAAGAGGCTGAAAATCTGGGCATGTTTTATACACTGAATGCAGCATTTTTTGCCTCCTGAAACTCTGCCCCCTTCACCAAAATGGTTGTGCATAGCTTTTAGGAGGCTTTCAGAGAGTTCCTGGGAGCTGGAGAGGGCAGAAATGAGCAAAAAACAGCCCATTTTTGCCCCTCCAGCCCCCAGCAGCACTCTATAAGCTTCCTAAAGGCCATCCATGCCCCCTTTTTTAACAAAACAGGCCTGTTTTCATGAAAAATGGGCCATTTTTTGCTCATTTTGGGCCTCCTATCCCCTCTACAAGCCTCCTATGAGCTATTCATGCCCTTTTTGGGAGGGGGGAAACGGGCCATTTTTGGGAGGTTTGCAGAGTGCAACAACTTTTAAAAAAAATTTCCTCTTCAAAACCTTGCTGCGTCTTATACTCCAAAAAATACGGTAAGTGAGGTACTAATACCATTCTATAAATCCCTAGTAAGACCACAGCTAGACTACTGCATCCAGTTTTGGTCACCACACTCTGAAAATGATGTTGAGACTCTAGAAAGAGAGGAGCAACCAAGATGATTAGGGGACTGGAGCCTAAAACATACAATGGTTTCAGGAACTGGGCATGGCTAGTCCAGTGAAGAGAAGGACCAGGGGAGACATGATATCAGTCTTCCAATATTTGAGGGGCTGCCATAGAGAGGAAGGGGTTAAGCTATTTGCCAAAGCACCTGAAGGCCAGACAAAGAATAATGGATGGAAACTGATCAAGGACTGATTAATCACCTAAAATAAGGATAAATTTTCTGACAGAACAATCAACCAATGGGACAGAAATTGCCTTCCAAAGTTGTGGGAGCTTCACCACGGGAAGCTTTCAAGAAGAGACTGGACTGCTATCTGACAGAAATGGTGTAGGGTCTCTTGCTTGGGCGCAGGGTTGGACTAGATGACCTACAGGGTCCCTTCCAACTCTGTTCTTCTGTTCTATTAAAAATACTTAAATATCTCTCCATGTTTAATTTTACCTCAAGTTATCTACTCCGGTTTGTGCATTTGTCAATGATCCGAAACATAATTGGTTGGGAAGTACATGAGTGGCTTGCACCCTTTGCTCAGAATGGTAGAATATCTCTTTAGTTATCAGTAAAGGAGAATATTTGTATCTCAGGGTTGAAATGCAGGGTCTTCGGTGGTCTCTGAGTTTGGTTGTTTTCTTGTGGACATTTCATTACCCGAACTAGGGAACATCATCAGTGCTAGTAGAGAGTGGTGTTGGTTGTCTTTTTACTGTATATTATAGTGGCGTAAGCTGCAAATGGTGGTGGTGGTGGTGGGGAAGTTCTTTGGTTGAGCTGTTTACTATTAGCTTGTTTGGCAGTTCCTTGATTGATTGATTGTCTCCTTTGTTAATAAATAAGACTTCTTATGGAATAAGAGGGAGCCTGGGGTACACTCCATCTGTCAAATCTGATGGGATGAACAGAAACACTTGGGGAATGATGTCCCTGGAGGAAACCTGATCTTGTCCCTTGCAGGATAATAATCACCATCTTGTACTGCAAAAAATGGGTGCAGCAGCCTCATGGTTAAGATACTCAGCTGTCAACCAGAAGGCTGGCAGTTTGAGATCCAAGTACACACAATGGGGTGAGCTCCAGTGGTGGGTTCCGGATCCCGATGCAACTGGTAGTGTGCAACGGGGCCCGGCGTCCACCACATGAATGCATGCAGCATGCGTGCACAAGCACGCAGCGCGTGCATGCGTACTTACCACCTGTGATGCTCCGCAACGCCTCCGTAACGCTTCAGCTGCTCGGCGGAGCGTCGGCGGAGCGTCGCTCAGGTGCTGTATGCTCCGTGCGCAGAATCCCCGAAGAGCTCAAATATCAGTAAGGAGCGCGGGTGGGCGGGCCCTCCGGAGCACCGTACCGTACCAGTACTGCGGCGTACCGGTCGTAACCCAGCACTGGTGAGCTCCCATCCTTACCTCAGCTCCTGCCAACCTATCAGTTTGAAAGCCTGCAAATGCAAGTGGATAAATAGGTTACCACTTTGGTGGGAAGGTAACAGTGTTCTGTGCACCTCGGGGTATAGTCATGCCAGTCACATGACCACAGAAATGTCTTGGGACAACGCTGGCTCCCTCAGCTAGGAAACGGAGTCGGACACAACACGGCAGAGGCATTTACCTTTACCTGAACTGCGAAACCCTATGATGGCCTTCATTTCATAAAGATAACTGATTGTAATCAACTTTGTTTTTTTAAAAAAACAGGAGGGTTCTTCTTTGTCAATCCAATGAGAAGGAGAAATTACGTGACTCTGATGGATCCAATCCAAGAGATGTATGGGAATGTGATGGGAGGTCTACTTTTTATTCCTCCATTGATCGCGGACATATTCTGGTTTGCTGCTGTTCTTGCCTCTTTAGGTAATATTTGTGTCTTTCACCTGTCTTGGCAGAAACTAAATTTAGAAACCAAGGGGAGACAGCTGAGATTAGTTTTCCATCCTACAAATGGTTTATTACAGGGGTGTCCAAACTTGGGAACTTTAAGACTTGTGGACTTCAACTCCCAGAATTCCCCAGCCAGCCATGCTGGCTGGGGAATTCTGGGAGTTGAAGTCCACAAGTCTTAAAGTTCTCAAGTTTGGACATCCCTGGTTTATTATTAACTGAAGGCATGTTCTGAATAACTACTTTAACAGTCATCCTCTTTTAACAACCCCATAATCCCTTATAGGGTGGAGTCTGGGCAACTGAATGGAGCTAGCAGTGTTTACTGGCCAGATGCCCTTCCTGTCGCCAATGCGGAGTTTTGTCCAATAGATATATTCTCTGTGTGCCCAGAGAGAGAAATATCTGCTTCTACCTAGGATCGAACTCACAGTCTGCTGATTGTGAGGCAAGAGCTCTACCTGTAGGCCAGTGGGTCTCAACCTTCTTAATGCCGCGACCCTTTAATACAGTTCCTCATGTTGTGGTGACCCCCAACCATAACATTATTTTATGTTTTCCGTATTTTTTCAAAAATATGTGTTTTCCAATGGTCTTAGGTGACCCCTGTAAAAGGGTCGTTCGACCCCCAAAGGGGTCCCGACGCACAGGTTGAGCACCACTGCTCTAGGCCATTGTACCACTCCAATAACTAACTGTGAACTGAGGATATTTGTAGCTCCAATCTCCATCTGCTTCACACTTCTGAAGTCTGGTATATAAACAGGAGATGAGGAGATGATAGGAGGATTTTCTCTAAATAGTTTAGAAACGCCACAGAAATCTGTAGTTCAAATCTAGAGGTGAGGTGAGAACACTCTTACGTACGCATAAAGTCAGAAGTTTTACTTTATTTCCAACACTAGTATTTTAAAGGAATATTTAGTTATGCTGAAATTCCTCCCTGCACTCTTTGAGTGTAAGAATAGTTTTGAACAGTTTACTTGCTGATTGATGTGAAGTACCCTGTTTCCCTGAAAATAGGACCTCCCTGGATAATAAGCCCAATCAGGCTTTTGAGCGCATGCGCTGAAATAAGCCCTCCCCTGAAAATAAGCCCTCCCCGAAAATATTGCAACACCGCAGTGACCATGCTTGCTGCCTCCTGCAGCTCAAAAATAATAAGACCTCCCCGAAAATAAGGCCAAGTGCTTATTTCGGGGGTCAAAAGAAAATAAGACCCTGTCTTATTTTGGGGGAAACACGGTATGAATATACAGAATAGGCATTCGAATATTTCATCTAAGTCTATTCAATATGACAACCATTTTAGGGGCGGAGACCATAGAATATGATGTCCATTTAACCTATGAAAATAGAATTGGTGTATGACTCTTTGACACCAGAGATTCATAATTCATAGATCAACCTGGTCCCCTCCTAATGGGTCAGCTTCACCTTCCAGAATTTCAGTGGAATGGCCAAAGTGTGATAATCCTGGGAACATATAATATTTATGCTTTTGTTACAAATGGAACAGTTATTTTGTATATCTACAAGTAGTCCTCCACTTAAAACAGCTCATTTAGTGATTGTTTAAAGTTAAGAGAGCACTAAAAAAAAGTGACCTATGGCCATATTTCACACTTACGACTGTTGCAGCATTCCCAAGGTCACCTGATCAAAATTTGGATGCTTGGTAACTGGCATGTACTTATGACCGTTGCAGTGTCCCCGGGGTCATGTGATCACCTTTTGCAAACTTCTGACAAGCAAAGTCAATGGGGAAGCCATATTCAGTTAACAGCCATGTTACTAACTGAATTGCAGTGATTTACTTAACAATTGTTGCAAGAGTTTGTAAAATGCAGGGGGTGGAATTCACTTAATAACTGTCTCACTTGGCAACATAAATTTTGAGCTCATCAGCTAGAACTAATATTAATTCCAAATGAAAAGGCCTTAATGCCTTGGTCTGTATAACATAAGCCTAGAAGAGATCTATCTATCTATCTATCTATCTATCTATCTATCTATCTATCTATCTATCTATCTATCTATCTATCTATCCATCCATCCATCCATCCATCCATCCATCCATCCATCCATCCATCCATCCATCCATCCATCCATCCATCCATCTATCTATCTATCTATCTATCTATCTATCTATCTATCTATCTGGTGTGTGTGTGTGTGTGTGTGTGTTCCAGCATAACTCTGGAATGCCTTGAGCAATTTCAACCGAACTTGGTACAAGATGACTTACTCTCTAGAAACAAATACTGTGGGGGTAAGACACCCCTAACACTCCTCGGGGTTTGTGTTCGGTTAAGATACAGCCTGTTGTGCCTTAAAATGGCTTCTACTGTACAGCGCAGTGGAATTGCTGTGGTAACGGCTTCACAGTCCTCCACAAGGGGGTACCCTTTGGTAAGAGGGAAAATCCAATATTAGAAATTACACTTCTGGGAGCACACGGAAAACATTTTTAACTAATTTAATTGTCGCCGAAATCAGGGCTCAGGGAGAAGTTGCTCTTGCAGGCTTCATAGTACTCCATAAGGGGGCTCTCTCTGGTAAGGAGGAAAAAATCCAATATTAGAAATTACATTTGGTCCGAACATTTTCCCCCTATAAATAAATACCTGGGCAACGCCAGATTATCGGCTAGTAAATTAATATATTTAGGTAAGAGAAATAGCACAGCACAAAATGTATTACTGAATTTAAATAGTAATTACTGCATCTTTTCCTAGGAGCAACCATGAAGGTCATTTTGGACATCCAGGGTTATGTTGCCATCATTATTTCTGCATGTACGGTGATATTGTATACTTTGCTAGGAGGTCTGTATTCAGTGGCCTATACAGATGTGGTGCAACTGATCTTTATATCGCTCAGTCTGGTAAGTTCCTATCTCGTTATATTCCACACACTTGGAATTTATTGAAAATCCAGAATGAAACACCAGCATATTTTCATTGATTATGATTTTATCAACTTTAAAATACAATATATGGACTTCAACTCCCAGAATTCCTCAGCTAGCACGCTGGCTGGAGGATTCTGGAAGTCGAAATCCACATAGCTTACAGTAGCTAAGGTTGAGAAGTGTTAGGAATGTAAGCTAACAGTTGGGTCAGCAATATATAAACCATGATGGTAGTACTGTAGCTTTAAGTACTGCTATAATGTGATTGGTTGCTGTTACCTCAAGCAGCCATAAGATGGAGCCAGAATGACTGTTAGCTCTCTGTTTGTTAGATGCTGATCAGTGGATATATCCTGAGTTACTGTGAGTTTCGCTACTGTTAGCTGCTTTGTGTGCTGAACTGATTATATGATATTGGACTGTGTTCGATGAGATTCCAATAGATTACAAATTTGAGGACATGCTATTCAATGAATTTGGAGATAATCTGAACCAATAAAGAAGAATATTTATAGCTCAGGGCTGAAATGAGGTGTTCTTATTGTTCTTTGAGCTTGTTTTTTATTTTCTTGCAGATGTTTCATTACCCAAACTATGCTCCTGATGATGTTACCAAGTTTGGATAATGAAGCATCAATAACAAGAAATCTCAGAGACCAAGGATAATCTGAACACATTCAATAGCCTGAACCACGGGTGGGCTGCTACGGGCTAATCCGTGTTGGGGAGAACCCGTAGCTAACGTTATGGCTGACTTGGAGAACCTCCAAATCCCTCCCCTGGCTGGGCCCTCCCACTGCGTCCCTCCCACCCTGCCCCGCTCCTCCCAGGAGTCTCCACGCAGCCTATTTTGGATGAGAGGTAAGTGCAGGACTCAGGGAGGGGGGGAAACAGACCTCCCGGAAGTTCTGGAAGGCTGGAGCCCAAGGGAGGCAGTTTTCACCCTCCTAGAGGGTCGAGGAAAGCTTCCGGAGTCTGAGGAAGGCGAAAACGCCCCCACCGCTGTGGTGCAGGAGACCGGCTAGGCCATGCTCACTCTGGCCACGCCCACCCAGCAACCGGGTAGAGAACCCGTTGATGAAATTTTTGAAGCCCACCCCTGGCCTGAACCCCATAGAAGACAATAGAGCACTATACATTGAAAAGGGGACACTGCGTGAGTAAAACAGTGAAGTAGCCATGATACACTCAAGAGTTGAGACAGGATCTCATTTAAGTGGGAGGGGCAAGTACAAAGAAGTGGGCAGAGTCATAACACAGAAGTAGGTGGGACTAAGACATGAAAGCAGCAAGTGATGTTATTTCAATTCATTCGCATTTTTAAAAATAATTCAGTATTGTGACTGTGGGGCACACGGAATATTTTGACTACCAGAAACCCATCAGAAAACATTTTTTAATTCTAACGTTTCTGGGTTTGTTTGTTTTTTGCTGCCAGTGGATTTGCATCCCTTTCGCCATCATGAACCCTGCTACAGAAAACATTTTTTATACAGCTACCTACAATATATCCCGAACCCCTTGGACCGGAAAAATAGAGCCAGAGTTTTATGGAAGATGGTTTGATGATTTCTTATACTTGGTAAGATCTATTCCTGAAATGGATGGGAAATTGGGGGCTTGGCGCACTTACTGTATCCAACAAAAATAATAAAAACAATGGTCCTTCTAAATTAAGGACAAGATATGTTCTTCTCACCACAGATGATAGATAGATAGATAGATAGATAGATAGATGATAGATGATAGATAGATAGATAGATGATAGATAACCACTGGGTATGTTGCTGAAATGGTAAATTCACCCTACAAGGAGTGATGAAAAATAAATAGCAGTGTAATATAGACAATACACCCCAGGTCCGTGTTGGAGAACTGATGGCATGCAGAGCCCTCTCTGCCGGCACGCGAGCCATTGCCCAGCTCTGCTCTACCGCACATGCGCCTGCACCTCCTAGCAGCCAGCTGATTTTCAGGTATCTGTCGTGCATGTGGGAGACATACGCACATACACGGGGGAGCGCGGGTGTGTGTGGCATCCCCTGCACATCCCGTTTTTGGTCACAGCAGGCTTTAGGGAAGCCTGCTAGGCCCAAAATGGGGCGGGGGTCATGCACCGGGGTCGGGAGCATGGGGGGGTCACATGTATGCACGGGGGAGTCTCACACCCATGTGCAGGGGGTAGGGTACATTGCATTATGGGTGTGGGCAGGCAGACGTGCTGACATGCGTGCATGCACACTTTTGGCATGCAAGGACAAAAAGGTTGACGTGGGGTCATTTCTGAGGGCACGTGAGGCGTTGTTCTGTCAGCTCCAGTGTGCATGATTGTGCTGGCCAGCTGATTTTTGGGCTTGATTTTCTGCTTCTGGAGGGCGAAAAACAATCCAACGCGCAAACCAGAAGTTCGGGAATAGACTGTTTTTCTCTGAGGCCTGCAGGGAAGCCTCCTGAAGCCCCCGGAGGGAGAAAAATGGCCCAATGGCAGGGGGGGGGGGGTTCCTGCCAGTTCTAACCTCTTCTATAGAAGAGGTTCCACAAATCTACAGTGCTGCTTAGAACCGGTTCCAGCTCCCTCCCCCTGCCAGTCCACACATCATCAAGATGAAGAGCGAGAGGAGGAATTCTGGGAGTTGAAGTCCACAAGTCTTAAAGCTGTCAAGTTTGAACACTCCTGAGTTTTTTTCTAAAGGGTTGGGGGGGCAAGGGTCTTGCAACTTGACAGCTTTAAGACTTGCACACTTCAATGCTAGAGTCCCCGAGCCAACGTGACAGGAGGAGGAATTCTGGGAGTTGAAGTCCACAAGTCTTAAAGCTGTCAAGTTTGAACACCCCTGGGTTTTTTTTTCTAAAGGGTTAGGGGCGCAAGGGTCTTGTAACTTGACAGCTTTAAGACTTCTGTGCTTCAAATGCCAGAGTTTCTGAGCCAACATTTTGGTTGCTAAGCAAGAGCGTTGTTAAGTGAGTTTCACCACACTTTACAAGTTGGCCACGCCCACCCAGTCACATGGCTGGTAAGCCACTCCCACCCGGTCACATGGCGGGCAAGCAACTCCCACCCAGTCACATGGCCGGAAAGTCACTCCCACAAAGCAGGCCACACCTACAAGAAGAGGTTCTAAAAAATTTTAAAACCTACCACTGCCCAACGGACAGTCCGGAAGTCAGTTTCCGAACTTCCAGTTTGCGCATTGGGCTGTTTTTCGCCCTTCGGAGGCTTTTGGCACCCGAGGCGAAAAAGGTTCACTATCACTGCCCTTGGTGGAATGGAAAGAGAAATACACATGTGGCCCATTCTCTTCCATATGGGTGGAAAACTGCTTTTCCACAGGACAATAAGAAAAATACACTGCTAAATTATAAGATGGAATGCAATAATGTCAGGTCTGACATAATGCACATCAGACTGGGATGATAACTTAAGGTGGCCGATGTTGGAATGCTATTTCTTTGGTTTAAGAAAGGCAAAGGGAGCCCAGAAAGTCTAGAATGATCCAGAGAGAAAGCTATGGAGATGCTCCCAAGAGTGGCCTATCATGCTTTATGTTAAGTAAACTTTCCAGAGTCATCCCCGTTGTTAGGTTAAAGGCAACCTGGTTTAAATTTAAGTTTTGACTTTTTGGCTATGATCAAACATACCATCATGTCTTGTTTTTATTTCAGTTCAGTTCAAGGTTCTCCTTTCCTTCCAGGTGCTTGGGTCCATCCCATGGCAAACCTATTTCCAGCGAGTTCTCGCAGCTTCCTCCCACAAAGAAGCCAGATTAATTTCCTATTTTTCTGGACTGGGCTGCTTCATCATGGCTATCCCTTCTGTATTGATAGGAGCAGTTGCTGCCTCCACAGGTAACCATGGCTGGACAAGAATTGGAAAGGTAGAGCCACAATTTGGGTGGCTCAGCCCTAGTAGTGCCTTTGCCATTCTATGGGAGGGTCGTTCCTCTAGGCCAGTGTTTCTTGACCTCAAGAACTTTAAGATGTGAGAACTTCAACTCCCAGAATCCCCCAGAATTCTTCTCCGATTCTTGGAGTTGAAATCTTTACTCCAAGATTTTAAAGTTGCTGAGATCAAGAAACATTTGAATAAAGGTTGAATAAACTCTTACATCCAGGGATGGGCTCCGGCTTCTTCTACTGCCGGTTCGCTCAGGAACGTGCTTCAGGCCCGCATGTGCTTCGGGCATGCACACGCATGCGCAGTAGGTAGAAAATGCTTCTGCGCATGCACAGAAAAACAAGATGAACCAGTTCAGTGGCGTGGATGGCCGAGTTACTACCTACTCAGCTGAACCGGGCCAAACCGGTAGGAACCCACCTCTGCTTACATCCTAAGTTCAAAGCAGTGGTGGGATATGACTGGTATACGACTGCTGGGAGCACCAGGTACCGTTCCGGTATGGTGTTCCGGAGGGCCCACCTGCCTGCCCTCTTACCTGTATTTGAGCTGATCAGGGCTTATGTGCACGGAGTGTACGGCTCCTGTGCGACGCTCGGCCAAGCAGCTGGAGCGTCGCAGGCAGTAAGTACGCAGGCGTGTGTGCATGTGGTGGACGTCCGGCCCCGTTGCAATGGGATCTGGAACCCACCACTGGTTCAAGGATCCCTGGTATAAAAATAATTATTAACACAAAGCAGTATCACCAGGAGTGGGCTGGTGCGGGTTTGCACGGGTTCAGGAGAACCTCTAGCTAAGAATCTGCCCAGTTCAGAGAATCTGCAAATCCCACCCTTGGCTGCCCCCGCCCACCCCGCCCCACCCCTCCCACCCCGCCTCTCCCAGGAGACCCACGTGGGATGCCACGTAAGTACAGGGCCTGTGCAGATGCTCGGGGAGGGCGAAAAACAGGCATCCCGGAAATTCTGGAAAACCGGAAACAGGCCCATTTCTGGCCTCCTGAGGGCTTCCGGAGCCCAGGGGAGGCCATTTTCACCCTCCTGGAGGCTCAAAAAAACCTCCCGGAGTCCAGGGAGGGTGGAAAAAAATCCTCCAATGTGATGTAGGAGGCCGACTAGGTCATGCCTACCATTGCCACGCCCACCATGGCCAGCCAGCAACCAGGCCGAGAACCCGTTGCTAAAATTTTTGAAGCCCACCCCTGAATACCATATATAAAGGAATATAGAGCTATAGCCTTGAGGAAGCTAAAAATACTTTTCATAGTTTGCATTAGGTTTTTTTTTAATCTTTTTGAGTAATGCGGTAGCCTAGAGGTGGAGCTCTCGCCTGACAATCAGGAGGCTGTGAGTTCAAGGGGGATGTTTCTCTCTCTGGGTACAATGAGAATACATCTGCTGAACAAAGCTCCGCATTGGCGACAGGAAGGGCATCCGGCCAGTAAACACTCAGCTCCATTCATTTGCACAGACCCCACCCTGCAAGGGATTATGGGATCATTAAAAGAAGCTGATGATGATTAGTTTTTTATCTTTGTATTTTTAAACCTCAATTTTAAAAAAAAACAGGATCAAGAACATAGAATCTCTGAGAGAGCTGGCCTACCCATTTCACCTCTGGTCAGCTCACAACATTTTTTTAAAAAAATTAATCCTGTTTTGCCATTGCTTTCACTAATGAAAAAAGTGGGTAAGAAATTACACACACCTCACATGGGCAAATCCCACATTTCCACAAGGTTTCCACTTTCTTTGATGAAGCTTTGTTTGACATGGTGCATGACTTGTAATATCTCATGTAAAAATGCAAATTTTAGCATTCTTGACAGAATCTACATGCTCGGAGGTACAAGAACATGTTATCTGTGAAATGTCGATCATTTTGTAAAAATAATTTTGGGAAGATGCTTAAGCCACCATGCATATCATCTTGGGTAGCTGCCCAGAAATCTGCTCAATGTGTATATAATATTTCACAAAATATATTCAAAGCAGCATATACAAAATACAATATTAAAACTACTATACCTCAATCAATAAAAGTAGACAATAAATAGAATAACCTACATCAAAAATGAACTTCAAAGTCACCTAGCACAGCTGTACCCATACAGAAGCTAGGCTTTTGGTTCAAATATTGATCAAATATGAATAAATATATATTCAAACAACTGTAACCTTGACCCTAATTCAACATTTCTGTAGTCAGATTAAATTTAATCCTCAATTCCCCCAAAGTTGATTTTTTCCCTCCTTATCTTCTCTTTAAGTCAAAAGAAATTTATTCATGTTATTGTCTCTCAGTAAAACAATCAGTTTTTGCCATCCATTTAAAAGTCCATACTTCCATTGTGAAAATATACTGTAGGTACCCTGTTTCCCCCAAAATAAGACCTTCCTGGATAATAAGCCCAATTGGGCTTTTGAGTGCATGCGCTAAAATAAACCCTCCCCTGAAAATAAGCCCTCCCCCAAAATATTGCAACATAGCAGCAGCCATGAGGTGACCACGCTCGCCACTTCCCGCACCTCAAAAATAATAAGACCTCCCCAAAAATAAGGCCAAGCACTTATTTCAGGGATCAAAAGAAAATAAGACCCTGTCTTATTTTGGGGAAAACAAGGTAGTGCTCAATTTACAACCACAGTGGAGCACAACGTTTTTGTTACTAAGCAAGACAGTTGTTAAGTGAGTTGTGCCGCATTTTACAACCTTTTTGCCGCAATTGTTAAGTGAATCACTACCGTTGTTAACTGAATCACTACAGTTGTTAAGTGAATCACTACCGTTGTTAAGTGAATCACTACCATTGTTAAGTGAATTGCTACTGTTGTTAAGTGAATCGCTACTGTTGTTAAGTGAATCACTACCGTTGTTAAGTGAATCATGTGGACTCTGCTTGTAGAAAGCCACCTAGAAAGGTTAGAAATGGTGATCAATCACCCTGGGACAGTGAAACTGTCATAAATATACATGCCAGTTGTCAAATGCAGTTGTTGTTGATCAGTTTTTAAGTGAATCTGGCTTCCCCACTGACTTTGCTTGCCAGATGGCCGCAAAAGGTGATCACCTGATCCCGAGACATAGCAACCGTCATAAATATGAACATTTGCCAAGCATCCAAATTTTGATCATGTGACCGTCAGGGTTCTACAATGGTTGTTAAGTGTGAAAACTGGTAATAAGAGCCGTGGTGGCGCAGTGGTTAGAATGCAGTACTGCAGGCTATTTCTGCTGACTGCCGGCTGCCTGCAATTTGGCAGTCCGATTCTCACCGGCTCAAGGTTGACTCAGCCTTCCATCCATCCGAGGTTGGTAAAATGAGGACCCAGATTATTGGGGGTGATAGGCTGACTCTGTAAACCACTTAGAGACAGCTGTAAAGTGGTATATAAGTCTGAGTGCTAGTGCTATTAAATCATTTTTTAGGGGTGCCATTGTAACTTTGAACAGTCACTAAATGTATGGTTGTAATTGAGGTCTACCATTATTCTTTCCCTTTTTGGGCATATAATAGGGGTGTCAAACTTCCAGCCCATGTCATGTGCCCATGCCCAGTTTAGCAAAGGGGGAAAAAGTCGCAATATGTCATGTGATGCCGCCCTGACAACACTAGTTTGACACCCCTGGTGTTCTGACCTAGGCTTCCCAAGAGCATGGAGCCAATTCCTCGTCCCGATAAAACCCCTTTTATTTAGTTTAAAGGGAATCCCTCTCCATCAAAGTCCCGGCAAACAGTCTTTCATGAGATTTCACAACTACAGACCTTTATCAGGCTTGGAGAGTTGCCAGGCCGATATCTTCCAAACTCCATGCTGTAGCAGCAATTACTTGGCAAGCAGTGAGGAACAGGTCTTCACCCTAATGAATTGAACTAATTGTCTCTTGCAAACTCCCCTCCCCTTTCGCTCCTCTTTATTCCCTATGGGAGGGGCCATTCACCATCCACCTGTACCATTTCTCCTGAGTCGGCCCTTGTTCCTTAACTATTCCCTTCTCCTGGCAGCTCTGCACATGCGCACATTGGGAACAGGCTCCAGCTGTTCTTCTGCCCCACTGATGTCTGACTCCGAAGGCAGCTGATAACTGTCAGATGGCCCTGGCCCCATCTCTGCCTCTGACACAGAGCCCTCATCAGAGCTTTCCCCAGATTCCAGGACTGGCCCATGTTCCTCCCCAACCTCCTCACTGTCTGAGTCTCCCACCAGCTCCACTGGCCGCTGGCGGGCCACAACACCTAGCATATAAGAACCTTAGAGCCGATGTCACGTATAAAAACAAAGCCCACCGCTGATTGAATTCTGAAGCAACCTTTGAAAATGACACTTCTGTGTTTCCTTTTTGAGACTGGAACCAGACCGACTACGGCCTCCCCACCCCGTACGAAAGAAACGAGTCCGCTCTCATACTCCCGCTAGTCCTTCAGCATCTCTGCCCGGTGTACGTCTCCATCGGTGGTTTGGGTGCCATCGCAGCCGCTGTGATGTCCTCAGGTGATTCTGCTCTGCTCTCTGCCGGTTCCATGTATGCTCACAACATCTATAAGAAAATATTCCGGAGAAAGGTAAAGAGTGGATAGTCAATGCTTGTCTACCACAAATGATGCAGGACCATTATTATAGCACTAGCAATAGCACTTAGACTTACCCTATTTTTCGGAGTATAAGACGCACCTTTCCCCCTAAAAGAGCGTGGAAATGTTGGTGCATCTAATACACCGAATACAGCTATTTTTGGCCTCCCAAAGCCCTGCTCCCGCATCCCATTTTTGTGAAAAACGGGCAAAAAATGAGTCTTTTTCACAAAAACAGGGGCGTTTTTGCCTTCCCCCACCCCCCGAGAAGCACTCTGCAGGCTTCAGCAGGGCTGGGGAAAGGGAAAAATGCTCCTGTTTTGGTGAAAAATGAGGGCATTTTTGCCTTCCCCAAGCCCTGCTGAAGCCTGCAGAGTGCTCCTGGGGGCTAGGGAAACAAAAACTTTTTTTAACCAATTTACCTCTTTGAAATCTTGGTGTGTCTTATACACCGGTGCGTCTTATAGTCTGAAAAATACGGTATGTACCTCTTCACAGTGCTTTACAGCCCTCTCTAAGCGGTTTCCAGAGTCAGCTTCTTGCCCCCAACAATCCGGGTCCTCATTTTACCCACCTCGGAAGGACGGAAGGCTGAGTTAACCTGGAGCCTGGTGAGATTTGAACTGCCGAACTGCAGCTGGCAGTCAGCTGAAGTGGCCTGCAGTACTGCACTCTAACCACTATGCCAGCTCAGCACTATACGTAGTTCTCGACTTGCAATCATTCGTCTAGTGACTATTCGAAGTCACAATGACACTGAAAAAAGTAACTTATGACCATTTTCCACGTGTATGGCCGTTGTAACATCTCCAGGGTCCTGTGATCAAAATTCAGATGCTTGGCAACTGACTCATGTTTATGACGTGTTGCAGTATCCCGGGGTGATGTTTGGCCCCTTTGACAATCTTCTAACAAACAAAATCAATGGGGAAACCAGATTAATTTTACAAGTATAGTACTAATTTAATAACTGCAGTGAATCACTTAACAATGGTGGCAAGAAAAGTCATCAAATGAGACACAACTCACTTAACCACTGACTCACTTAGCAACAAAAATTTTGAGCTCAATTGTGATCGCAAGTTGAGGACTACATGTAGAGCAGGGTAAGAGAAATTCCTTTTTCAAAAAAAAGTATCTCCTGATATTTAAAGGTTCCTCAATAGTCATATCTTTTGTGTCTGAGAAGAAAGAATTTAAAATGGCCATAAATGTTGGATGTCGTCCCTAACCTCTACCTTTTTTTCAATTCTTCTTTCCTTCATAAACATTTGCACTAATTACAAACCTGATGTGTACAGATCAACTTCGACTTACGGCCAATATTGACCCCAAATTTAAATGGGGTTGTTAAATGGGAAACCACTACTGAACTTTTTGCTTGGGACAGAAAAAAAAAGAACTCCTGGTTTTGGGTTTTGCTGATTAGACTAGTGCTAGTTTGTTATGGACATGGCTAGTAATTACTAAGTACGTAAACAAAAAAAAAGGTGAAGCTGTAATTTGATTTTGTATTTTACTGCAATGAAAATAATTGGAAATCAATGCCTTTTCCCCCTCCTTTGCTCTATACCTCTCTCCCTTTCTTATCCTTTCCCATGTCCTTATTATCTTTGCTTTCATTTGCATTTTACACTACTACAATTTCAATCAAAACTGAACGGTCATTTTTTAAACGGTCATTAATTGGAAGCAAAGCCCAACCTGCAAAATGGCAGGCAAAGTATCACATTCAAAACCCTTCCATGGACAAAAAGGAAGAGGCTTCAACCACAATACCACAACCACCTTCATACAGGCTTTGATCCTCCCCTCTGGGAACCTATGACTAGTATGTCCACTACACACAGGTGCAATGAATCTAGTTGTGGAGTTTGATAATAATTCAAAATAAAGAGGCAAGCCAAGACCGTGTCTCTAGAAGCCTCAATTTATCTTCCGATTCCTTTCTTCTGCTTTTCGCAATTTCCTAGTGCCCTGATTGCAAACCTATGGCACGGGTGCCAGAGGTGGCAGGCAGAGTCCTCTCTGTGGGCATGCGCGCCATCGCCAGCTGCTCTTCATGCACGCCGACCAGCTGGTCTTCACGGCCTGAAAATGACCCCCAAAACATCCATTTTCCAGGCTGTTTTGGGGGCTTTTGGGGGCTTTATCAGGCCTGAAAAATGACCGAAAAACAGCCTGAAAAAGGCCAAAAAAAATGGCCAAAAAACAAGCATGTGCGCACTGGCCAGCTGATCTTCAGCTTTGTGGCACTCCGGCATGCGCATATGCATGCAAGTTCCGGTATGGGCACTTGGTGCCTGTTAGATACTTCCTCTAACTACAGTGGTTTCCACCAAGATCCTCTGTTCCGGTGGGAACAGAGGTTTAATCCTATTGGTCGAAGGGTCTGACAGCTCCCTATAAAAGGGCTGATGTCAGACTCAGCCTTCGCTGGATTGTTCTCACTTGTTGTACTTAATAAAGAGCTGTTGTTACCTGTTAAGTCTGTGTGTGCCTATGCATCACCTAATCTAACAGTGCCGAAAAGGTTCACCATCACTGTCCTAGTGGAACTCTTATTTTTAATAATTTATAAATAATAGTAAGAATATTTTTTTAAAAAAATGTAGAGCCATTCTTTTTTATGAGATTAGGGCCAACTGTTAATGAATTTGCACCTATTTTAATTTGGAGGCAATTTCCCCTCCCTTTCCCTCTTTGATTTTCTACAGGCCCCAGAGAAAGAAGTCCTGTGGGCCATGAGAATCTCCATGGTGGTGTTTGGGATAATTTCAGCCATTCTGGCTTTCTACTCCCCTTCGATTTATGACCTCTGGTTCTTGAGCGGCGAGCTAGTGTACACCCTCCTTTTCCCCCAGTTGTGTTGTGCTCTGTTCCTTCCCAGCACCAACACCTACGGCTCAGCGGTTGGGTTCTCCCTCGGCTTTCTTCTTCGGTTATTGGCAGGAGAGCCATCCCTGAAGATTCCTCCTGTCATCCGCTACCCGGGATGTTCAGTTGTAGAAGGTGTCTACGTCCAGCTCTTCCCATTCAAGGTGGTCACCATGCTGCTCACGCTATTCACCATCTTCTCAACTTCCCACCTGGCCAGCTTTATGTTTAAGAGCGGGATCCTTCCCTCTGAATGGGACGTCTGCCGAGTTATTACGGATGACGCACTGCCCGTTCCCGTCTCCTGGGGAGAAAGGCAGATGGATGTACGAAAAAATCCAGAACTTTAAGCAAGCGGAGGAAGTGGTTATGAACGATACTTGACGGTATCATTCTTCTGTTATCACTGATTGTTGGGAAGCTCCTTTGTGTTCTGACCCAGGCTTTCTTAGAAAGCAAAAGCAAAATCTTAGTCCCAACAAAGCCTCTATTATATGCCCAACTGTGAATTCCTTTCATTCACAGTCAGCAAGGCTTATTAAACATTCTTTCGGAGGAATGTTTATGCACACACACCTTATCTCGATAGGAACACGGCCGGATAACTAGTGTCTGAACACAGAGCAAAGCAAAACTTGGCCCAGAGTTTCTCACAAACAGAACTTTCCAGACCAATGAACAAATTGTTTCCTGCAAAAGCCCACTCCCCGTTCGTTCCTCTTTTGTTTCCTATGGGAGGGACCAATCACCTCCAAGGTGTGGCTTTACTGTTGAGTCAACCCTGCTTTCTTAGTTGTTCTTTTCTTCTGGCAGCTCTGCGCATGCGCACACTGGGAACAGGCTTCAGCTGTTCCTCTCCCTCCCTGCTATCTAGCTCCCTCTCTGCCTCTGACGTAGAGCCCTTGTCTGAGCTTTCCTCAGCCCCCAGGACTGGCCCATGTTCCTCCCCAACCTCCTCATTCTCCAACTTTGCTGCCAGTCTGCAGGCCGCCAGCCGACTACAATACTTTGAGCTGTAGGAAGAAAATATCCATCTGGTTCAGTTCCAAGCTGAGAGAAAGACACTGAAACATGGAAAGATGCTTTATTGATGAAACAGAACCACATGTGATTCTGGGCAGCTGACAAAATGGAGTTGAGACTGGGTTGTGGGTGTGTTATAACTTCTTTGGGCTTTGTATTTGAGCTTCCTGCTCCTGTGCAAGAACACATATTCCATTGGCTGTTGTCAGATTCCTATGGGGTCATGTAGGGGTCATAGCTGGCTCTATAGGCAAACGAGGAAATGCAAATCCTAGGTGTTTGTCTGAACTAAGTTTGGTTGAAGTTTGGACTTCACCTCTGAAAGGGTGTTGGGAAATTCTATTGTGACTCAATGGCTTTGCCCTCTGTTGGATCTTGAGTGAGGGCTAATCCTGTCTTGAATGGATTACCAAATCTGCATTTCTAAAAGCTGCCTCTTCAGTATCATTAAGAAAGACTGAATCTGTTTCCTGCCTCAAAAAAAGAAAAGAAAAGAAAATGTTTCTCCATTTCTCATTAGGGAATTATAATATTCTGCCTTTTTAATCTTTCTCAAAAAATATTTCATTCTTCCAGGAGGGTGGTAGGTGCTAACTTTCTACCGAGCAATGATGAAAAGTTGGAAGATCGGTCAGAATTCAAAATCACAGCAGCGTCTTTGCATTATAGCAGCTGAAACACTTTTGCAAGTACTTCTGATTGGATAGCGGAGCTCTTTTTATGCCAAGAACAATTTAGATGTAGTTATGGAGGCACTGTTTTTTTAACCGAATATTTATTTTATTTAATATTTCAATTCTGAGGCTACTTGACTCCGTAGGGATTCTGGCAGTGATAGTCTTACAATTAAACATTTAAAAGAAATGCTTGCAGAAACCACAGAGAATGTTACTCCCCTTTGATCTTTGCAGGGAAATTATACAAAAATAGCAACACTGATTATACAGCACATTTGACAACCCATTCTATATTCTCAAGGAGAATGTTGTTTTAGTCCGGACCCTACTTTATACATCCCAACAATTAGAAATTATATATTGGGCATAGAGGTGGTATTCAACCAGTTCTGACCGGTTCAGGAGAATCGGTAGCGGAAATTTTGAGTAGTTCGGAGAACCGGCAAATAGGCTGGCCTCGCCCACGCTGCCTTCCAGCCTCCCAGCTGATCTTTTGTTGCCCTGAACAGCAGAACGGAGCTGGAAAGCAAGTTGGTGGGCTGGGGAAGGAATGGGGATTTTTGTAGTAACCTTCCCCTGCCACGCTCACAAAACGACACCCACAAAACCATGCCACGCCCACAGAACCGGTAGTAAAAATGTTTGAATACCACCACTGATTGGGCAGCAAAGATCTTCTTATCAACTCAGTCACCAAAACCATCCTTACATTTTTAATAAATCCATTGAACAAGTACAATCTGCCATAAGAGTGTTGCCAGATAAAGTGTGCTAGATTTCCAGGTTGGCTCCATTCCGTTAGGACTTTGTGTTACACGTGTATAACTATAACAGCATTTCACAACCTTAACAGCATGAGGATATGTGGACTTCAATTCCCAGAACTGCTCAACCAACATGTCTGGCTGGGGAATTCTGGGGATTGAAGTCCACACATCTTCAAGTGGCCAAGGAACATTGATCTACATACAAACTTCATATTGTAGGCTCAGCAAGTTGCTTTCTTAAGATTGTTGCCCATATCACTGAAGTACAAGTACCATTTTGTCAATGTACATTTCTCCTTCCTTGAAGAGCAGACATTTTTATGATGGAAGTGTAGGAGGTTAGCACCGACCCCGCTCCTAGAAAAATGAAATATTTTAAAAAAAAAAAAGTGCAGAATATTTCCCCTAAAAGGGAGGCAGAAACTCAACCCCCCCCCACCTTTGGCAATGGGCCATTGAGGCCTGAGCCAGTCTATTCTACATAACAAGGATCTACCTTCTGCAGGCAGAGCCATAATAGGAATTGCCCAAAGCCCTTTCATTACATCATCACCCAGCAAGAGTCAACCAAGCTTGGGACTCAGGACAGCCTACAGAGTTGCCCCTGCATGGCCCCATGGGAGTCTGACAACCAATCAGAATACAAGCTCAAATTCAAAAGCCCAGAGAGGGCATAAAACCAGGGCACTCTCAGCATTTCTTCCCTTCCCCCCCCCCCAGCATCTCAAGGCACGTGATCCTGTCCATCATCAATAAACCTTCTTTCCAATGAAATTGAACACCCAATGATAGAAAAAGCAAGAAAGAATGAGAGAAATAATAAGCAGATAAAGGATCTCATTGGACGTAATAGGGATATAAAGAAGAGGGAAGAACATGTCCCAATTTTTAAAAAAAGGGAAAAGGAAATAAAAGAATGGAACAGACAGGCAGTATGATGAAAGAAAGAAAAGAGTTCACTACAGGGGGAAAATATAATAAGAAAATAAAAAGGGGAAATAGGTTGAGGAGAAATCCTGAAGAGGTTACGACGGAAGTTCAGAGATTGGGATTTAAGATTTTTTTAAAATAAATGGAAGGGAAAATAATAAATTGGTAGATGAGAAGGGGGGGAAGATGGAGAATGTTTGCAAAGCATATACTATTGTGAACGTTAATTAACTGTAACACTGAAATGTAATATGTGTGTATGATATAGAAAGGATTATAAGCAAAAAATAATTAAAGGTAAATTAACTAAGGTGAATAAAGATTGTAGGCCAGCTGATATGTATCAATAATGGAAGGTGGAATGATTATGCCGGATTACAAATAAGAAAAATATTAGTTGGGAAAGTTATCAGGAGGGGGGGGGGGAATGGAGGGAAAATGTGGAAATACATCTAATAATGTATAGTTAAAATTACAAGATGAAACAAAATAGGGGCGCTTATTGATGTAAAAATATGTAGCAACATGATGAAGATAGTGGGAAGTTTGAATCCGTCTTGCACTCCATCCAAAAAAGAGGTTGTTAGGGTGTGGGGAGAGGAAACAATTGGAATTCGTATAAAGGTATACCTTTAAAATAAAAACTAGCAATATGGAAAACATTTTTCCCTGCTTCTTTCATTGGGAATATAATTATCAATTCCATTGATATTAAATGAGGTTTGCTAAAAGGTGGAAACACACCATGTAAAATAGAGAATGGGAGATAAAGAGAGGGAAAGTGAGAGAGAGGAGATAGGAGAGAGGGAAGTAGAAGGGAGGGAAAGAGCAGGAGAGAGGGAAGGTGTGGAAAGAGAGGAGAGGAGAGGGAGAGAGCAAGGGAAAGTAGAGAAGAGAGAGAGGGTAGAGGGAAGAAGAAGGGAGGGAGGAGGAGAGGAGGAGAGCTGAAGACGAAATAGACTATTATATGGTGTATGGAAAGCAAAAGAGCAAACAAAAATTGAAGAGGCTTAATGGAATAAATAATTGCTATACTATTGAATATTCAAAAAATGTTTGTTAAGATGTATAGGTATGCTTTGGATTATATTATATGTATGTTAAAAAAAATAAAAAAAAACCTTCTCAAAAAAAATAATCCTTCTTTCCAAACAACTTCCATGAATCCTGTATGTTTTTTTTCCACTTGGAACTGAACCTAGATGGACATTTATTCCAAAAGAAACTTCAGCATTTTCTCAAGATTCAAAATCTGCCTTCCCCCCACCAATTTTTAAACTGGATATCCTGCTTTCATTATCATAGAAAATCTAACAACAACCACACACACACACCCTCAATTTCCAATGTAATGTTCTGGATGCATCTTTTTGGGGGAGACCATCCATATCCAGAAAATAATGAGAAGCACATTTCTGCCATGCTGTTCTTTAAAATAACATACTAACTTGGAATCTTTACTTAATGCTTATAAGTCTCCCAGCTGACATCAGAGAGCACTGTGCATTTTATACATCTGTTCTGAGCAATGCATCAAAATAACCTGTATATAAAAATCTTTTAAGTTGCAGCAGCCTACATTTTTTGGTTCAATATGGATATGTGTGTCTAAGAATGATCTTCTACAAGAATCTTCTTACAAAGCGCAATATGAAAAGAAAAAAAAAATCCTTCTGCCAACAATGTGAAAAGCAGACCATTTACTGTTAGTCTAATAAAATAGTCTGAAAGCTACATATTGTGTTAAAAAGAAGATGGAAACTGCCATGTTTGAGTAAAAGCTTTGCGATTTCTAATGCACCATGAGGCAGATAAGAGCTTTTTGGCTCCTGTTAGTCTGATGCTCTTTTCTAAGTCTATTCTTAATTCTATTATTAATGATTTCAGATCCCCCAGAGAAACTTTAAAACCTCACAGGATACAAAGGTGGGAGGAAAACTGAACTGCTGATACCTAAAAAGGGGATATATATAGAAGAGTTGGAAATATAGTTCCTATTTTTGTTTAATTCTGTGTAACCAAACTAAAATAATAATATAACACAGGAAAAATGAAAAAAATATAGAAAATATGTATACTGGATTAAAGCCATATTATCTCACAATTAATAAAAGAATAAAAGACTCTTAGTGTCAATATTCCTATGGCAGGCCAACTTTGAAGCATAACATTTTTATATAATATCCAGGATGATACTTCCTTTGTAGAATTATGAACTTGTATTTGATAGTGATACCTGTTTGGTAAGATTTTAAATTTTATTGGGAGTCAGGGATGGTCAGAGGTGGGCTGCTACGGGTTCGCCCAGGTTTAGGAGAACCTGTAGCTAACTTAATGGCTGGTTCGGAGAACCTCAAAATCCCACCCCTGGCTGGCTCCATCCACCTCATTCCGCCCCTCCCAGAACTCTACGCGGCCCGGTTTGGATGAAAGATAAGTGCAGGGCCCACGCGGAGGCCCTGGGAGGGGGGGAAAACGAGTCTCCCGGACGTTCTAGAAGTCTGGAAATGGGCCATTTCCAGTGTCTGGAGAGCCTCCAGAGCCCAGAGAGGAAGTTTTTGCCCTCCCAGAGGTTTGAGGAAAGCCTCCGGAGCCCGGGGAGGGCAAAAACGCCCCCCCCCCCGCCATGGTGCAGGAGGCCAACTAGGCCACACTCACCCAGCAACTGAGCAGAGAACCCGTTGCTGCAATTTTTGAAGCCCACCCCTGCTTTGAACGCTCACTAAGCTACGCTAACCAATGTTCTCTGGCTGTTTTTCTGTTTTTGCTCTTGTTCATGCCAGTGAGTAGTTCACGTCAGGCCCTTCAAAGCTCACCAGCATTTTATTACAGCTTGCTTTGTTGCCAGGAACAGATGTCCTATTAAGATTTTATCGTACAACTGCAGAGATTGCCCATGAAAGGTTTTTAATAAAGCGAATAAATGCGTTTGGTTGAATTCTGATCCAGCAGCATTCCTATTTCGACAAACGCTGTTTCCCAGGGTACTCTTATTTTTCTACAATTCCATCACACACATATTTCTCTATTTCTTGGGTTGTGTTACTTTTGATTTTTTTTAAGGCCTGTACTATTTTTTTTTATTTCATAAAGTTCATCAACATTTATTGTATTTATTTGCAATTAGTTCTAACAATTAGTGTGCGCATTCAGGCATATCTATCTCTGTTCCACAGTCTAATAAAACAGTTTAAACTTGAATAACTGTTTCTTTTATTATTCCTGTCTCTTTCCTAAGAATACCATGGCCCCATCATGCCTTTTCTTCTGACTAGTGGGATAGAGCAAACAATAGCATTCAATCAGTGCCTTGCCCTTCTCCATCATATATTGTATTTGCTTCTCATATGTCTTTCCATAAAAATCTAAACTATTGGTTTGAGAGAGAGTTACATCCATTCATTTAAGGGGACGCGGTTGTCGATCAGATAGGTTGGCAGTTCGCTGGTTCGAATACCTAGCGCTGCATAACAGAGTGAGCTCCTGTTACTTGTCCCAGATTCTGCCAACCTAGCAATTTGAAAGCACCTTAAAAAAAATCCAAGTAGAAAAATAGGAACCACCTTTGGTGGGCAGGTAGCAGCGTTCCATGCGCCTTTGGCGTTTAGTCATGCTGGCCACATGACCACGGAGGCGTCTTCGGACAGCGCTGGCTCTTCGGCTTTGAAATGGAGATGAGCACCACCTCCTAGAGTCAGGAATGACTAGCACATATGTGCAAGGGGAACCTTTACCTTTATATCCATTCAAGGCCCCATTCGCTCAGTTGATTAAAAAAAAAGTCTGTGAAATGATGACAACTTATCAGAACCTCTACTGACAGCAGGAAAGGCTGAGCATAGAGCCTTGATTGACTTCAGAGGCCAAAAGAGAAATGGGTTAAACTGAGAACTGAGAAGTGTCACCACTTAGCTGGAAATAAATAAGTCCAGCTGGCAAAATAATATAGGGAATCCTCAAGTTACTATCATTCATTTAGTGACAGTTTGAAGTTACAACAGCACTGAAAAAGTGAATGATTGTTGAGGCATCCCCCTGGTCACCTAATCAAAATTCGGATGATTGGCAGCTGCTTCATATTTATGACAGTTGCAATGTCTTGTGGACATGCAATCTCCTTTTGCGATCTTCTGATAATTAAAGTTATTGTGGATGCCAGATTGACTTAATAACCGTGTTACTATCTTAATAACTGAGGTGATGTATTTAATACCTATGGCCAGAAAGGTCATAAAGTGGGGCAAAACTCCCTTAACAATTCCCTCACTTAGCAATAGAAATTTTGGGCTCAGTTGTGGGTCTTAAGGACTACATGTATGAGATTGTGAGATCAGCAGACACAGTGCTAATTTGAGGAGATAAAAGGCATCTTGGCAAATCAATGGGAAAAAAACATCACATGCCTATTTGAGGGCACAACTTGAAGATGAAGACTTTGCTAGAAGTTGCCACTTTGGAGTGAACACAAATAAGTTTCCGAATAACAAAACAAAAGAAAGAATGGACACATATCCAGCTGGTTGATTGATACTGGAAACTGATGATCAGATTAACAAACCCAGATCTGACTGTGTGAATGAGATGTCAAATTTCACAATTTTTGAATTGTTGGACTGGGAATAATGGGACATGAATTCCAGTACAACCCATGAGCACTAACTTGGGGAGACCTGAACTCCATTGTTCCTTCTGGTTTGTACTAGATTTGATTGCTTATTAGTAACCTATGACTATCACAAAGTGTTGTATCGTATGATGAATGTATTTTTTTCTTTTTCTCCTTATGTACACTGACAGCATTTGCACCAGACAAATTCCTTGTGTATCCAATCACACTTGGCCAATAAATAATTCTGTTCTATTCTATTCCATTCCTATTCCATTCCATTCCTATTCTATTCCTATTCCATTCCTATTCTTTTCCTATTCCTATTTTATTCCTATTCCTATTTTATTCCTATTCCTATTCCATTCCTATTCTATTCTATTTCTATTCTATTTTTATTTTATTCTATTCCTATTCCATTCCTATTCCTATTTTATTCTATTCCTATTCCATTTTATTCCTATTCTATTGCTATTCCTATTTTATTCTATTCCTATTCCATTCCTTTCCTATTCTATTTTATTCCTATTCTATTTTATTCCTATTCCTTTTCTATTCCTATTTTATTCTATTCCTATTCCATTCCATTCCTATTCCATTCCTATTCCTATTTTATTCTATTCCTATTCCATTCCTATTCCTATTCCTATTCTATTTTATTCCTATTCCTATTCCTTTTCTATTTCTATTCCTATTCTTATTTCATTCCATTCCTATTCTATTTTATTCCTATTCCTTTTCTATTCCTATTCCATTCCATTCCTATTCTATTCCTATTCTATTTTATTCCTATTCCTATTCTATTTTATTCCTATTCCTATTCCATTCCACTCTAATCTAATCTATTGACTCCAAGGCGCTGTGCCCGGCTGGGTGAATCCATCTTCTCACCAGCCTGCCCAACAACAAGAGGCCGGGCGGCTCCGGGCTGGGCAGGGCGAGCGCCGAGCGTGGCAGGTCGCTGGCGCCGGGCCAGCCGCAGCCCAAAGCAAGAGCAGCCGGGCTGGCAGGGCGGCAGCCGGCCTTCCTCTCCCGGCTCGGCCTCTTGCTGAGGGAAAAGCCGGGACCAGGAACGCTCGTCGCGCCGCCGACGGGCTTCTGCCATCTCCATGCCTACGACGCATGGAACCCCGCATCCCTCCCGACCTCTTCTTCGGCCAGGTCGGCCCAGAAGATCGTCTGAATGAACCCCGGCGGCGCTTCCCCGCTTTCTGATGAGGCCTCTCGACCGACCGCAGAGCTGCCGCCGACCGGGGGTCCGAGCGGCTTGGGTGGCTTTGTGCCTGGCCGCCCAGTGGGCTCTGCAAAGTGAGTGCCTGGCGCGGCTCCCCTTCCAAGTCCGGGGTTGGGACCGAGGGGAAAAACCTCCTTCATAGCCTATTTTCCCTCCGCCGCCTCGCCCCCTCCCACCCCTGCTCCCTTTCTGGACGCTGAACAGGTGGTCGTTTTCCTGGCTCAGGGCAGGCCGCGAGGGGAAAGGGGCGCGCCTGTTGCTGAAATCCTAGGAATTTCTGCCTGACGCGCCCTCAGAAACCCGGGTCGGAGCAAAGACATTGGCAACCATAGGAGGGTTTTTGTGTGTAAGGGAGAAGGAGTAAGCGGTCGTTTTGCTTCCTCCCCCCCCCACCTTCCCGGAGAATGGGAATAGACTAGAGTAGAATAGGAAAAGGAATAGAATTGGGAATGGGAAAGAGAAGGGGAAGAGGAAATAGGAAGAGGAATAGCATTGGGTATGGGGATGAGAATAGAATAGGGAATAGGAATAGAATTAGGAATAGGAATAGAATAGGAATAGGATAGAATTAGGAATGGAATAGGAATAGAAATAGAATTGGGAATGGGAAGGGGAAGGGGAAGAGGAAGAGAAAATAGGAAGAGGAAGAGCATTGGGAATGGAAATGGGAATAGAATTAGGAATAGGAATAGAATAGGGAATAGGAATAGGATAGAATTAGGTATAGAATAGGAATAGAATTGGGAATGGGAATAGAATGGAATGGAATTGGAATGGGAATAGAATTCAACAGGGAATGGGAATAGGAATAGAGTTAGGAATATAATAGGAATAGGATAGAATGAGGAAGTGGAAGAGGAATAGAATTGGGAATGGGAATAGAATCGAATAGGGAATAGGAATAGAATTAGGAATACAATAGGAATACAATAGAATAACAGAGTTGGAAGGAGCTGTGGAGGTCCTCTAGTCCAACCCCCTGCTTAGGCAGGAAACTAGGGGATTGGAGGATAAAATATATGAAGAACAGTTGCTGGAACTGGGTATGTCTAGTTTAATGAAAAGAAGGACTAGGGGAGACATGATCGCTGTGTTCCAATATCTCAGGGGTTGCCACAAAGAAGAGGAAGTCAAGCTATTCTCCAAAGCACCTGAGGGAAGAACAAGAAGCAATGGGTGGAAACTAATCAAGGAGAGAAGCAATTTAGAACTAAGGAGAAATTTCCTGACAGTTAGAACAATTAATCAGTGGAATGACTTGCTCCCAGAAGTTGTGAATGCCCCAACACTGGGATTTTTAAAGAAAAGATTGCACAACCATGTGTCTGAAATGGTTTAGGGTTTCCTGCCTAAGCAGGAGGTTGGACTAGAAGACCTCTGAGGTCCTTTCCAACTGTGTTATTCTATTAAAGGTGCAAAAATTTTCCCCCCTTTTTCAGTTCACTGGATTGTCCTGCTTTGCGACAGGTAAATAACCAGTGTTTATGCACAAGGGGATGGTAACAGCAGGAGCAGGGAATGGGAGTTTTGCCAAAATAGGAAACATCTTAGAAAAGGACAGTGTGATGTGTGGAGGAGAGATGAAGGTGAAGCGAAAACAATGAAAAAGCTTCCAACTCTGTTATTCTGTTAAAGCTGTTTTGCAAATACCGGGAAAGGATGTGACTGAATAACAGAATAATAATTGGAATAATAATCTTGGTGGTTTTCTAATCCAACCCCCTGCTCAAGCAGGAGACCTTTATACCATTTCACACAAGTAGCTGTCCAGTCTCTGAAATGTGCTTTGTCATGTCATTGTTTGTAGTTTGCCATTTTATTGCTGGTTTCATGTGCTAATAGATTTCTTTTATCCTCAGTTGATTATCCTTGACCCAAAGGTGCTTTTTCAGGAGGCAACTGGATTTTCTTGCTTTTCTCTTTGAAGACGTTTCGCTTCTCATACAAGAAGCTTCTTCCGCTCTGATTGGATGGTGGGGAATGGAGGGATTTATATATATATATATATTAAAAAAAAACCCAAGAAAGTCCATTTGCCTCCTGAAAAAGCACCTTTGGGATAACCATGACCTGGATGACTGAGAATCTCTATAGACTTTTAGATAATTATTGGCTTAAAATCACAATTGGAAAACAGAATTTCCATTGCTAACTTAAGGCAGTGTTAAGTGAGTTGCACCTGATTTCATGACATTTTTGCCACAGTTGTTAAATGAATCACTGCAGTTGTTAAGTGAATTACACAGTTGATAAGTGAATCCAGTTTCTCCCGTAGATTTTGCTTGTCCGAAGCTGTCTGGGAAGATTGCAAATAGTGACCCCATGACACTGGGGTGTTGCAATTATCATAAATACATGCCAGTTGCTAAGCACCCAAATTTTGCTCATCATATCCTCATGATATAGGGGTGCTGGAACAGTTGCAATGGTGGGGACTGTTTCTAATTCATTTTTCTCAGTGCCCTTGTAACTGCAAATTGTTCCTAAACTAACAGATGTAAGTCAAGGACTGTAGATAAAACTGTTTCTTGTGACAAGCAGGCATAAAAACTACCGGTAACTAGCTGATTTTTGAGAAGTTATTTGCTCAACTCTTAGGAAGAATGCCAAACGACATCCAAGGATGTTGCTAAGAAAACTTCATGAACTTCTTAAGAAGTCAAGATTGACTTCAATATTTGTGTATACACACACAGACACACACACCCACCTGCCCACATATTGTTGGCTATCCAAAACCAGCCTTGATTTGAAGTGCAGACCAAACAATGGCTTTGAATCCACCAGTCACGAGAGCCATGGGGGCGCAGCGGTTAGAATGCAGTACTGCAGGTTACTTTTGCTGACTGCCGGCTGCCAGCAGTTCGATCCTGACTGGCTCAAGGTTGACTAACCTTCCCATCAAAAGCGGTCCCTATTTTTCTACTTGCATATTTGCATGCTTTCGTACTGCTAGGTTGGCAGAAGCTGGGACAAGTAACGGGAGCTCACTCCATTACGCAACACTAGGGATTCAAACTGCCGACCTTTCTGAACTTACTTATGAGGGTTTACTGCTCTTGTAACTTCACACGGTCACTAAATGAACTGTTGTAAGTTGAGGCCTGTCACTGCGTTAATTGTTTGCTAGCTGAACTGAGAATAATTACTGCGCAGGTCATAGGCCCTTATCAGCAATGATTTACTGCGCATGCTTAAGACGTTTCTAATACATCACACATTCCAGAGACTTCTTTACTTTTGATCTTCTGTTCGTCTGCCAAGAAGGTGGATGATAATTTGCTCTTGCCAAAATGTAACAATTAGATAGATTTGTTTTCATTTTATTTTCATATTGTTTTAATTAGAACTTGTTATTGGATCTTACTTTCGCTTTTCTGAAGATATGCTGTTTGGAAAGCCGTCGATTTCTAGACCTCATTAGCTCAGGGTGAAATTTCCCCTGACAAGGCCTACCTGTACTAGGCTCCTCCCTTGAGACCTGGGTGATGAGAGAACCTCTTTATCGCTATACGGAATAAAGAGATTACAATTTCCTTCTTTATGTGATAATTGGTGCCTTTTGCAACCAGGTCATAATTCTAAGATTTGACTGGGCCCGCCCATGGTTTGACCAACAGATGTCTAAAATGCCATTCTGTTCCCATAACTTTTATACAGGACATTGAGCTCAACTTCAGAACATGTCCCTGTAATTTTCCTAGCTGTAAAACAGGTGCTCCTCAATTTACAAGTACCCTGTTTTCCCCAAAATAAGACCTCCCCAGATAATAGGCCCAATTGGGCTTTTGAGTGAATGCACTAAGATAAGCCCTCCCCTGAAAATAAGCCCTCCCTGAAAATATTGCAACCATGAGGTGACCACGCTCACCATCTCCTGCACCTTAAAAATAATAAGACCTCCCTGAAAATAAGGCTAGGTGCTTATTTTGGGGGTCAAAAGAAAATAAAACCCTGTCTTATTTTCGGGGAAACACGTTATTTATGTTTAATGACCATCTGAAGTTTCAATGGCACTGAAAATAATTCTTTGGGACCGGTCCCCTTACTTATGATCCTTGCAGCTTCTTCATGCTGACATGATCAAAATTTTGGCACTTGCCAATTGGTATGTATTTACTATGTGTGCGTGTGTGTGTTGCGATAACCATTTGTGACTTTGCCAGCTGCAAAAGCAAAGGGGAAAGCCAGATTCACTTACCAACTGCATGCTTCACTTAGCAACCGCAGTGATTGGCTTAACAACCAGGGCAGAAAAGATTGGGCATGGCTCACTGAACCACTGCCTTCCTTGGCAATGGAAATTCTGCTCCTAACCGCGGTCGTAAGTTGAGAATTGCCTGAATGGAAGTGCTTTAACATTGACTTCCACCAGAACGGGTTTTCAACTTCCCAGTTAAGGCTCCAGCCCTGATATTTCTTAGGCTCCCCCTCCCAGTTACTAACCGGGGCCAACTGTGCTTAGTTGGGTATTGCCTTGTCTAGCTGGATTCCAAAGAACAACTGATTATTAAGCTTGTTGGGATGGTTTCCTTAACTGCCAGTTTACATTGGCACCATTCTCTTTGATCAAACATTGCAAGCCTTTCCTTTTTAAAAGGCATACAATAATCTTTAACTTATTGGTTAACCAATAAGGTCCTATTACAGTAAGAATGTGTGGGTGTATACAAGGTGTATGCATGTGTATACACACAGAATGTATGTGAAAGAGACAGAAAGATATGTAGCTAGCTAGATGATATAGATAGATAGATGATAGATAGATAGATAGATAGATAGATGATAGATAGATAGATAGATAGATGATAGATAGATAGATGATAGATAGATAGATAGATGATAGATAGATGATAGATAGATAGATGATAGATAGATAGATGATAGATAGATGATAGATAGATAGATGATAGATATAGATTAGAAAGAGATTAGATAGATGATAGATAGATAGATAGATAGATAGATGATAGATTAGATAGATAGATAGATAGATAGATAGATAGATGATAGATAGATAGATGATAGATAGATAGATGATAGATATAGATTAGAAAGAGATTAGATAGATGATAGATAGATGATATAGATATATGGATGGATGGATGGATGGATGGATAGATATAGATAGATAGATAGATAGATAGATAGATAGATAGATAGATAGATGATAGATAGATACATAGATACATAGATAGATAGATGATAGATGATAGATAGATAGGGTAGGTAGATAGATCGATAATCAATGATAGATAGGTAGGTGGGTGGGTGGATAGATAGACACAGAGAGAGAGAGAGAGAGAGAGAGCTAAATATGATAGAGAGGTAGGTAGGTGATAGATAGATATAGATGATAGATAGATATAGATAATAGATATAGATTATAGATGATAGGTGGGTGGGTTAGATAGATAGATAGATAGATAGATAGATAGATAGATAGATAGATAGATAGATAGATAGATATAGAAAGATAGATATGATAGAGAGGTAAGTAGTTAGATTGATAATCGATGATATAGATGATAGATTATAGATGATGGGTGGGTGGGTAGCAGGGGTGGGTTCCTGCCAGTTCTAACCTCTTCTATAGAAGAGATTCCACAAATCTACAGTGCCGTTTAGAACCGGTTCCAGCTCCCTCTCCCGCCCGTCCGGAAATCATCAAGATGAAGGGAGAGAGGAGGAATTCTGGGAGTTGAAGTCCACAAGTCTTAAAGCTGTCAAGTTTGAACACCCCTGGGGTTTTTTTTCTAAGGGGTTAGGGGTGCAAGGGTCTTGTAACTTGACAGCTTTAAGACTTGCGTGCTTCAAATGCCAGAGTTTCTGAGCCAACATTTTGGTTGCTAAGCAAGAGCATTGTTAAGTGAGTTTCACCACATTTTACAAGTTGGCCACGCCCACCATGTAACACGGCCAGCAAGCCGCTCCCACCCAGTCACATTGCCGGAAAGCCACTCTCTCAAAGCAGGCCCCAACTACTGAAGTGGTTTAAAAAATTTTGAAACCCACCATTGGTGGGTAAGTAGGTAGGTAAGTAGCTAGGTAAGTAGCTAGCTAGCTAGACAAACAGACAGACAGACAGACAGACAGATGAGAGATAGATAGATAGATAGATAGATAGATAGATAGATAGATAGATGATAGATAGATAGATGATAGATAGATAGATAGATGATAGATAGATAGATAGATAGATAGATAGATAGATGATAGATAGATAGATAGATAGATAGATGATAGATAGATAGATAGATAGATAGATAGATAGATAGATAGATAGATGATAGATGATAGATGATAGATAGATAGTGTGTATATAAGGTGTATGTGTGCTTTTACTGCTCTTTTTCAAAGGAAATTTGGTTGGGAAACTTGTGGTTTTTGGAGGTGACATGGGAATGAAAGAAGCTTTTCTTTGACTTGATCACGGTTGACTGGTTGAATGATTAGCCTCCCCTCCCGCCCCCCCCGGTACCATTGTTGTCACGTCTATTCATTATTTTTGCTTTGTTTGTTTTCATTCCCATGTTTGCCAACAAATTGTGAGGTTGTGAGCAGCTATATAAATCAGGGATATCAAATTCGCGTCGTCACGGCGGCGTCACGTGATGTATCACGACTGTTTCCCCCTTCGCTAAACCAGGCAAGGCCAGCGCCTGACGCGCCTGGCCCATGGCTGCAAGTTTGACAGCCCTGTTATAAATCAATACATGAAGTAAATAAAAACAATTGTCACGGGTGGGCTTCAAAAATTTTAGCAAAGGGTTCTCTGCCCGGTTGTTGGGTGGGCGAGGCCATGGTGGGCGTGGCCTAGTCAGCCCCCTCCACCAAGGCGCGCGTGTGTGTGTTTTTGCCCTCCGTGGACTCTGGAGGTCTTCCATGAGCCTCCAGGAGGGCGAAAATGGTCCTCTGGAGGCCAGAAACGAGCTTGTTTCCGGCCTTCCGGAACTTCTGGTAGGCCTGTTTTTTGCCCTCCCCAAGCCTCCGGGCGCACCTTGCGTTTACCTGCATCCAAAACAGGCTGTGTGGGGACTCCTGGGAGGGCAGGGGTGGGAAAAACTTCACTACTGTAGTAGATCATCCAACCGACGGGAACCCTTGGTGAAGATTGCTTTAACAGTGATGCCTCTGTTTGGTTTTTTTTTTCAGCTCAAGGAGGAGAAATATCCTTATTCGTCTCACAGCCAAACGTCAACAGTTCGGTGGCCGAAAACGTTTTGCTGTCAGTGGCCTATACTGGTGAGACAAGCCCGGTGATTGAGTGGAAGCACACATCAGTAAGCGGCACAACCAAAATCGCCGAATGGAAGACTGGCGTTTATGCCAATATATCCGGCGGTTACAAAAACAGAGTAAATGTTTATGACAATGGCTCCTTGCAGCTCCTGAGGGTGGATTTTAAAGACTCCGGTTATTACTTAGTCACGGTGAGAGACGAATTGGGAATCATCCTATATGGGACCATCCTGTTGAATGTTTATGGTATGGAATGACAGGACCTCATATTTTCTCTAATATGTCTGATGTCCAGTTTTAGCAGATGTGGACCCAGAGTTATGAGCTTTCCTTTTCTAATAGAACTTCAAGGTCCATCTATTGAAAGGAAGTTCTCAATGTGACAGCTAGTGAGCCCAAAAGCTAGGTGGAAATACACTCAACTTACCACCACAATTGAGCCCAAAGTTTATGTTGCTAAGTGCGAAATATACCCTGTTTCCCCGAAAATAAGACGGGGTCTTATTTTCTTTTGATCCCTTCTTTTTTTCTTTTGAAGACATTTTGCTTCTCATCCAAAAATCTTCTTCCGCTCTGACAGGATCTTGTCAGAGCAGAAGCAGCTTCTTGGATGAGAAGCAAAACGTCTTCAAAAGAAAAAAAAAATCAAAAGAAAAGAAAGACCAGTTGACTCCTAAAAAAGCACCTTTGGGTTTCTTTTGGATGGTATGTAGATGTTGTTTATCTCTGTCTGCCTGTTGATGGCTGACTTGTCTGAGTACCAGACTTGAAGCAATTCTCTTGCATAACAACATGCTGGGGCTTATTTTCATGATAGGTTTTATTTTTGGGGAGTGTGTGTGTGTGTGTGTGTGTCAGAGGGTAAATTGGAACGTGCATGTTTGTGTTTGTGTCTCTGCAAGAAGGGAAAGGTGAGGGGCAAAAAGCAAAAAAAAAACAAAAACGGATGACGGAAGCCTGGACTTTCTTTTTCCCAGCTGCTTAAGTGAAGCCGATGCATTTGTGTGGTCAAACCTCACCGCATTATGTGCCTCCCTCCCTTAGAAATTCGCTACGAAGACCTGCATTTTGTGGTCGTCTTCTTGGCCTTCCTCGCCGCGGCGTCCGCTGTTCTGATCTGCTTGATGTGGCTGTGCAATAAATATGTCCACTTTCTGCAAATGGAGGCACAGCAACTCCAAGGTAATGCCTATGTAACACCGCAACTGAATGCACTGTAAGGAAGGGAAATCCCAAGTCTTCTTGCTAGATTTTGTTGCGCTGGTTTCCTCTTCGCGTTTTTTAAAGCTTTGGAGGATAGTTTTTAAAGTGTGTTTGTGTGTGTGTAGGTGTGTGTAGCATGCACGCCTTCCTGAACTGATTTGGAAAGGCATGCAACCCAGAGTAAAGCCAATCCTGTCAGCTCTAGTTCTCTAATTTTTACTTAGTGTACTAACCTAAAAAAAAATTCATGCTTTTCCACGATACTCAAGAGATTAGTGTACAATCTGTCCAGCTACTGTGGATCTTTACTTCTGACTGCTTCCTTGCCATCGGATCCAGACTTAATCAACATGATTCTCCTTTCATTTGCAGTAAGCGAAACTGAAGAAACCGAGCTTCAAACAATGGGGTGTTAAGCTTTGCAATGCTGTAGAATTGACGCAAATCAGGTTTCTACTTCAAGAAGCAAAGCATGAAAAATATCGTTGGCATGCACTTGTCCAATGCTGTTTTCTGAAACAGAAAAGACAAAGGCCCCTGAAAGTGATATACAGGAGGTTTGAAAAATGCTGCCCTTCCCATATCTTAATTTATAATGGACTCATTTAAAAAAGGTCTGCATTTCCTACAGTTTTGCCCACACATTCATAAGACATCTAATTTTCTCTGAGAATATCAAAATGCTACAATGAATTCAAGAGAACATGCCAGGAGCAGGGCTACAAAAGATGACCTAGCAGTGTGCAGCAGCTGCCAAAAAGCCAACACAATTCTAGGCTGCATCAAGAGAGGAATAGAATCAAGATCACGTGAAGTGTTAATGCCACTTTATAATGCCTTGGTAAGGCCACACTTGGAATACTGCATTCAGTTTTGGTCGCCACGTTGTAGAAAAGATGTGGAGACTCTAGAAAGAGTGCAGAGAAGAGCAACAAAGAGGATTAGGGGACAGAAGGCTAAAATATATGAAGAACAGTTGCAGGAACTGGGTATGTCCAGTTTAATGAAAAGAAGGACTAGGGGAGACATGATAGCAGTCTTCCAATATCTCAGGGGTTGCCACAAAGAAGAGGGAGTCAAGCTATTCTCCAAAGCACTTGAGGGTAGAACAAGAAACAATGGGTGGAAACTAATCAAGGAGAGAAGCAACCTAGAACTAAGGAGAAATTTCCTGACAGTTAGAATAATTAATCAGTGGAACAACTTGCCTCCAGAAGTTGTGAATGCCCCAACACTGGAAGTTTTTAAGATGATGTTGGATAGCCATTTGTCTGAAATGGTATAGGGCAGTGATGGCGAAACCTATGGTACGTGTGCAACAGGTGGCACGCGGAGACATATTTGCTGGTACGCCAGCCATCAGCTCTGGCGCGCATGTGTGTGCCGGCCAGCTGATTTTCACCCTTCCGGAGGGCCGGGTGAGGGCCTTTCCACCCTCCCCAGGCTTCAGGAAAGGCTCTGGAGGCTGGGGAGGTTGAAAAACGGCCCCAACGGGCCAACCAGAAGTTCGGGAACAAAATTGCACGTGCAATTTTGGCACACTGTAAGAAAAAGGTTTGCCATCACTGGTATAGGAATTCCTGCCTAAGCAGGGGATTGGACTAGAATACCTCCAATGTCCCTCCCAATTCTGTTATTCTATTATTCTATTCTATTCCATTCAATTCTGCACAAAAGCCTTGAATCCATACAGGCGGTAGAAGCCCACACCTTTTTTAAAAATGACCCTGTAATCTCCTTGAATCAGGATGGAGTTGTGGTGACTGAACAGAACTCAAGCGTTTACTGGCTGGATGCCCTTCCTGATGCCTATGGAGTTAGCAGCAGACAATAACTCATTGCGCCCAGAGAGAGAAATATCTGCTGCTACCTAGGATCCAGCGCCCAGTCTCCTGATGGTGAAGCGAGAGAGCGCCACATGTAGGCCACTACCCCGCCCAGTAGACCACACTGCTTTTAGAAAAACTGAAATTCTTTATTAAATTATATTTAAAAGGACATTATCATGGTTTACCCACTACCATCACTATCAAAGAGCAACTAATGGATTTATTTTAAAAAATCCAATCCAATTATATGGAAATTTGTGGTATTGTTAACTTTCCAGTATTTGATGAAGGCAATATTAAACATTCCATTTATTTTTGTATTTTCCCTCATTGCTTCCTGTTACCAAGTTGTGGCCAAGCGGATATTATCAATTTTTATTTTACTGGCAGATATTAGTCCTGGGCGGGTTGAACAAGTTTGTAAACTTTTCACATTCATTTTTAAGTGTAAAAATAAAAACAAAATCTTACCCAAGCTTGCAAGTGATTTTTCAGTTAACGTCATCATTTATGCGCTTGACCGAGCCAAACCAAGAATCGCTATAGCAAAATACTATTTTGACCGAAATAGAATTCTGGATTCCACCTGTGAATAGGTCATTAGCCCATTTGTTCAAAAGATGTAACCAAGCAATTTAAATAGCATTTAAAGGCAAAACATAAATGTAAACCTGTTCTCCTTTGTACAAAGTTTCCAATAAAGTATTTAATAAAATTTGAACTTTGGTAACGTGACTAATTATTTCAAAAACTGTCACAGTCGAAGTGAATATTCAGAACTTGCTGGTCAGACTACGTAGAGCACAGGCGATAAAAGATGCAATGAAATACCACTGAAGAGAAATCCATGGAGTTATCAAAAACAGATTGCTTCCAGGAATGTATGTGCTGTTCTCACTGACTTTGCTTACACGCCGGTCTAAAAATCACCTCCTTGGATTGTTGTTCCCTAACCTAGGACAGGGATCAGCAACCTGCAGCTCTGGAGCCGCATGTGGCTCTTTCATCGCTCTGCTGCGGCTCCCTGTTGCCGGTCGGACCCCCAATTTATAGGGTTTTCGGTTAGGACAGGAAGAGGAAAAAGGACGCCGCGCTAGGAGGAGACTCTATGGTGGGGGAAGTGGACTTCCAATCGGCAGAGGAAAAAAGATGCCTCGTTAGGTGGAGACACTATGGTGGGGGAACCGGACTTCCGGTTGGCTCCAGAATTGAAAGGGGGCTTCCAGTTAGAATCTTTGTGACTCTGTTTAAGGTTGCCGACCCCTGACCTAGGAACAAGGAGTCAGTGCGGCCATGAGAAGCTCCATTTTGTATACAAAGTTACGCCCTTCCATTTTGTTCCACTGGACTTCCTTGAAGGGGCCACGCAGGTAATTCCATTTGTTGTCTTGCAACACGTCGCTTTTAGGGAGATCTTTGCACTGGCACCGTGGGAATTGCACCATGATTTTACTGCCACTTTCTGGACCGTTCCGTACTGCACGAGAAGGGGAAGAAAGCACATCGTCATTTGCTTTTAGCCATAATACATAACTTCTACACCACTTCATAGTGCTTTACAACAGTCTCTAAATCAGCCCATTGCTCCCAACAATCTTACCGACTTCAGAAAAAATGGAAGACGGAGTTTCAACCTTGAGCCAGTCAGAATCGAACTGCTAGCGGTCGGCAGAGTCAGCCTGCAATACTGCATTCTAACCACTGCACCACCACGGCTGTTTAAAGTTTTAATTTTGGAGAACTGTTTGCTTTGCTGTTTTATTGTCTTCACTGTTCTTTTACAAACTGTTCTGGAGTCCTCTCGAACAGTGATAGCGAATCTTTTCAGCACTGTCACGCACTCCGGTGAAGCTAAACTTCCGGGTTCTAGCGCACATGTTCGCCATCACGGCATTGGGAAGAACTTTGGTATAGGAAATAATGCTATCCTGCCCTGTAGTACAGGCAGTCGTCAACTTACAACCAGTTGTTTAGCCACTGTTCAAAATTACAACGGCACCGAAGAAAGTAACTTATGACTGGTTCCCACACTCGAACTATGTCATGTGATCAAAATTCAGGGGCTTAGCAACTGGCATGTATTCATGAAGGTTGCAGCATCCTGGGGTCTTATGAGTGCCGTTTGTGACCTTCCCAGCCAGCTTCCAACAAGCAAAGTCAATGGGGGGAAAAGATGGATTCGCTTAACAACCACGTGATTCCCTTAACAGCAGCAGGGATTCACCGCTTGCCCAGTAACTAAAATTACTCTGTAAATAAAAAGTAAGACCACTGTGCCTAAAAGCTTTTCTAACAAGCCTTACAATTACAGGGTATACAGTAGTGCATTTATTATTTTCGGAAGTAACATTCCATTCGATTTAAGTGATGCACAGGAAGAAGTAGAATTCTCCATGAGTTAAATTACTACCCGCGGTTTCCCCGAAAATAAGACCCTGTCTTATATATATATATATTTAGCCACCAAAAAAAAGGCACCAGGTCTTATTTTGGGGGGATGTCATGCACTGACTCACCTCACTTGTGCACGTCGCCCCCGGCCCCCTTTTGGTTGTCAGAGGCCTTCAGAAAGTCCTTCTTCTGCAGCCAGCAAGGCTTTCTTGGAGGCCTCTGCAGCCGATAACAGAGTTCCAGATCAATCCTGTTCTGTTATCTGTTATTGGTTACTGAGGCCTTCAGGAAAGCTTTGCCAACTACAAAAGAAATGGGCTGGCAAAGCAGGTGTCGGGGAGCGCAAGGCCTGGCTGCAACTGTCCGAAGGTAAGTAGTAGGGCAGCTCAACCCGCCCCCCCCATCCCGACCCTAGCGTAATTTTTACTCGTGCATCCTGGAGTAGGCGGAGTCTCAATTAGGGCTTATTTTGGGGGGAGATCAGCAGTGGGATTCAAACTTTTTTACTACCGGGTCTGTAGGCATGGCTTGGTGGGCATGGCAGGGGAAGGATACTGCAAAATCCCCATTCCCTCCCCACTCCGGGGGAAGGATACTGCAAAATCCCTATTCCCTCCCCACTCCGGGGGAAAGGATACTGCAAAATCTCCATTCCCTCCCCACTCCGGGGGAAAGGATACTGCAAAATCTCCATTCTCTCCCCACTCCGGGGGAAGGATACTGCAAAATCTCCATTCCCTCCCCACTCCGGGAGAAAGGATACTGCAAAATCTCCATTCTCTCCCCACTCCGGGGGAAGGATACTGCAAAATCTCCATTCCCTCCCCACTCCGGGGGAAAGGATACTGCAAAATCTCCATTCTCTCCCCACTCCGGGGGAAGGATACTGCAAAATCTCCATTCCCTCCCCACTCCGGGAGAAAGGATACTGCAAAATCTCCATTCTCTCCCCACTCCGGGGGAAGGATACTGCAAAATCTCCATTCCCTCCCCACTCCGGGAGAAAGGATACTGCAAAATCTCCATTCTCTCCCCACTCCGGGGGAAGGATACTGCAAAATCTCCATTCCCTCCCCACTCCGGGGGAAAGGATACTGCAAAATCTCCATTCTCTCCCCACTCCGGGGGAAGGATACTGCAAAATCTCCATTCCCTCCCCACTCCGGGAGAAAGGATACTGCAAAATCCTCCCCACTCCGGGGGAAAGGATACTGCAAAATCTCCATTCCCTCCCCACTCCAGGGGAAGGATACTGCAAAATCTCCATTCCCTCCCCACTCCAGGGGAAGGATACTGTAAAATCTCAATTCCCTCCCCACTGCAGGGGAAGGATACTGTAAAATCTCCATTCCCCCCCCCACTCCAGGGAAGGATACTGTAAAATCTCCATTCCCTCCCCACTCCAGGGGAAGGATACTGCAAAATCCCATTCCTTCCCCACTCCGGGGGAAAGGATACTGCAAAATCTCCATTCCCTCCCCACTCCGGGGGAAAGGATACTGCAAAATCTCCATTCTCTCCCCACTCCGGGGGAAGGATACTGCAAAATCTCCATTCCCTCCCCACTCCGGGAGAAAGGATACTGCAAAATCTCCATTCTCTCCCCACTCCGGGGGAAGGATACTGCAAAATCTCCATTCCCTCCCCACTCCGGGGGAAAGGATACTGCAAAATCTCCATTCTCTCCCCACTCCGGGGGAAGGATACTGCAAAATCTCCATTCCCTCCCCACTCCGGGAGAAAGGATACTGCAAAATCTCCATTCTCTCCCCACTCCGGGGGAAGGATACTGCAAAATCTCCATTCCCTCCCCACTCCGGGAGAAAGGATACTGCAAAATCTCCATTCTCTCCCCACTCCGGGGGAAGGATACTGCAAAATCTCCATTCCCTCCCCACTCCGGGGGAAAGGATACTGCAAAATCTCCATTCTCTCCCCACTCCGGGGGAAGGATACTGCAAAATCTCCATTCCCTCCCCACTCCGGGAGAAAGGATACTGCAAAATCCTCCCCACTCCGGGGGAAAGGATACTGCAAAATCTCCATTCCCTCCCCACTCCAGGGGAAGGATACTGCAAAATCTCCATTCCCTCCCCACTCCAGGGGAAGGATACTGTAAAATCTCAATTCCCTCCCCACTGCAGGGGAAGGATACTGTAAAATCTCCATTCCCCCCCCCACTCCAGGGAAGGATACTGTAAAATCTCCATTCCCTCCCCACTCCAGGGGAAGGATACTGCAAAATCCCATTCCTTCCCCACTCCAGGGGAAGGATACTGTCAAATCTCCATTCCCTCCGGACTCCAGGGGAAGGATACTGCAAAATGCCTATTCCCTCCCCACTCCGGGGGAAGGATACTGCAAAATCTCCATTCCCTCCCCACTCCGGGGGAAAGGATACTGCAAAATCTCCATTCTCTCCCCACTCCGGGGGAAGGATACTGCAAAATCTCCATTCCCTCCCCACTCCGGGGGAAAGGATACTGCAAAATCCTCCCCATTCCGGGGGAAAGGATACTGCAAAATCTCCATTCCCTCCCCACTCCAGGGGAAGGATACTGCAAAATCTCCATTCCCTCCCCACTCCAGGGGAAGGATACTGTAAAATCTCAATTCCCTCCCCACTGCAGGGGAAGGATACTGTAAAATCTCCATTCCCCCCCCCCCCACTCCAGGGAAGGATACTGTAAAATCTCCATTCCCTCCCCACTCCAGGGGAAGGATACTGCAAAATCCCATTCCTTCCCCACTCCAAGGGAAGGATACTGTCAAATCTCCATTCCCTCCGGACTCCAGGGGAAGGATACTGCAAAATCCCCATTCCCTCCCTACTCCAGGGGAAGGATACTGCAAAATCCCCATTTCCTCCTGATCAGCTGAGACTTGATAGGCAGAGAATAGATGGGGGCGGGGGCCAGTCAGAGGTGATATTTACCGGTTCTCTGACCTACTCAAAATTTCCGCTACCAGTTCTCCGGAACTGGTCAGAACCTCCTGAATGCCATCTCTGGCGCACGTGTAAAAATCAAGCTAGGACTAACTTTCAGGGTAGGTCGTATTTTCAGGAAAGCATGCTCATACAATACCTGAAACAGCATAGTCTCCGTTAGGTGATGCTACTGTTATGGCAGATGCGTTGCCAATGCTTTCTACTGGGCCCAGCCCCACATGATTACTGAAACTGAGCACATGCCAGCCCATAACTTTTGCCAGCTGTTGAACCGCCAGAATCTGATGTTGTGACATCTGGATTTTTTTTTAAAGAAAAAGAAAAAAAAGTGTGTTTTAGCTTTTTTATTTTTTTAAGGTTCTGCTACATTCTCTCAAAACGCCAATCACTTATTTTGTGAGCTATGCTAATATAAATAGCTCTTGGTAGTTTAGTTCCCCTCTCGAACCCTTGGCATTTTAATTAATCTCTTTTACAATAATAATGGAATGAAGACTTTGCTGCCTTAGTAAGTCAGTTCTACTAAAAAGAACGGTCCATGCAAACCAGAATGGGAAACAAAATATTGGGGTTTTGTTTTACCTGAGAAAGAAGAAAATCTTGCAATTCTTGCTCTTGATGGGACAGTGTGATCACTCTTCCATCTCTGTGTACTACTCTGGTCTGTTCAATGCCAATATTCAACTGCAATTGAATAGACCTTTCAAAATCACAAGATATTATTGTAAGTGGAGTTGTACATGGTGCTAATGTCAAAAACAAATGTCCTTGCTCTCTAATACAAAGTGTTCATTAAAAGCATCATTACCTTTAAGTCAGAGTGAAATCAAATCAAACATAGTCAAACACTAACATAGTGGGATAAAAAATGTCCATTCATTTGCCAGATAACTATTGCAAATTGCCTTCATATCCATAATGAAAGCAATTTGCAATACTATCTGAATATATGAGAATGCTCAGGAAGGTAAATCTATCTCAGCATCTATTTCTGTCCTACTATCGCAGCCCCATTGAGAGCGTCCTGACATACGGCATTCTTGCATGGTATGGGAGCAGCTCTGCAGCGGACAAAATAGCTCTACAGAGAATCATTAAAACTGCCCAGAATATCACTGGGCTCCAGTTACCAGCCCTGGATGACATCTTTGCATCTCGCTGTTTGAGGAAGTTGCATAACATTCTCAGGGACTCCTCCCATCCTGCTAACAATCTTTTTGGACTGTTGCCTTCTGGCAGAAGATACAGAACAATTAAAACTCGGACCACACGTCTTCTGAATAGCTTTTATCCCAGAGCTATAATTGCACTCAACAATGAACTAAAGGGCCACCATCAGTGAGCTGTTGGACAGCATTACTTGGTCTATTGTATAGACGCTTGGGTGGTTTAGGGGCGGGGAATTTTTTGGTGGGTGGGGGTGTGTTTGGGGGTTGTCATGTGTGTTAGGTCCGGTCTCTGGGTGTTATGTGAATTTTGCTGTATGCGTATACTGTGTATATATGTACAATGACTATATATATATTGTCGGGTCTTTTCCTGTGTAAGATTGACAGTATCTTGGCGACGTTTCGACGAGGTCACACTCATCATCTCCAGGCTGGTGCCTTTGGCTTCGTGCTTGTGCGAGCAAAGCTTGATCGGAGCTGCCGTTTTTCTATAAATATAGGTGTGTGTGTGTGTGGAATGTTGGCTTTGTTGCTTTAAATGGATTGGTTGGCTGTGTTGTCACATCTTGATTGGTTGATGGAATTGATGTTTGGTGAGGGTGATTGGTGGTGGCGTCCTGTGTTGGTTTTTGTGGCTGGGACTCGTTTATTGACTAGGGCTAGTTTCCAGATGTCTAGTAGGTGGGAGGTATCATCACGTTTATTCATGTTGTGGGGGTGTTTCTCTGTTTTGATATACGTGATGATACCTCCCGCCCCCCAGCTCCCGCGGCTTGGCACATTCAGGATACCCCCTAGGTCAGGGCATGGAGCTCTGTCCGGCTGGAGGGTGGTTGCGCGACCGCCTGTTCCACCCCCAGCTCGCATGCCTCCCAACCTCACCCTGCCCTGGCCCAGCTCTCCCTGCAGGGCCAGGGCACCACCACCGCTGCCGCGCTCCGAGCATAACTTCTTCTCCAGCTTCCAAACTCCAGAACTAGGCTTCCGATTCTTCCAGTGGCCGGCCCACAACCATAGAGCACACTCCTAGAGCAGCCGCTGCTGGAAGAATTGGAAGCCGAGTTTTTTCGGGGAAGCATATATATATACATGTAAATGTTTCTACGGTGGAAAGTTGTATCCCATTGTATCAATGTCAATGCAGAATATTCAGAACCATACGGCTACGGTATTTAAAAACGTAGTGAAATAAAGAATGATAAAAGCGCAAAGCAAACTAGCATTCCAGAATGGGCTCCCCCTAGAGTTTGGGTGGCAAACGAAAAAGCAGCAACAGCTGCGACAGCAAAATCACGCTTTGAATTTGACACGCTGGTTCCCTTAATGACCACTGTGCAAAAATGGTTGTCAAATCAGATTGGTCGGATGACAGATCTATTTTACAACTGCCACGACGTGCACCTGTTAACGGGCAAGCTCCCATTAAGGTCGAATGTCAAGGATTGCATTTTTCTGCTTAAAAAAAAAAAACCAGGCCGGGCATAAATGCGGTCCCTCTTTTCCTGCTTACTTGCATATCTGCTCGTAGCCTTGGGAGGTAATGAGAACCTTGACGCTTGACTCGTACACGTCGTTGATGTTGGACCAATGGGCTTGAATCTGGGGATCCTCGATTCGGCTGGCAAGACTGTCGATCGTCCGAGCAGTCCTGAAATAAAATAAAATAAAATCCCACCATAAAGAGTTTTAGAACAGGAGTCGGCAATCTTAAACCCTCAAAGAGCCACAAAGGTCCTAGCTGGAGCTGACCGAAAGTCCGGTTCCCCTACCGGGGGGGGGGGGGGGAGGGGAGGGGGGAATAAATTTCACTTAACAACTGCATGATTCACTTAACAACCACCGCTTGTCACCTTTCCCTGACAAGCACAGTCATGGGGAGGGGAAGCGAGTTTCACTTAATGACCGCCCGGTGATCTGTGTAACAACTGTGGCGAAAAAAGGTCGTAACGTGGGGTGAAAAGAACTGCCCTGCTTAGCAACAGAAACGTCGGCTTCATTTATGGTTGTAAGTCAAGGGCAACTCATATCAATAATGGGAACAGCAAAGCTCTGGCAGTGCAAGTGAACGAAACAAGCCAAGGAATCTGAACGGCTTGCTATAGACTAGAAGACCAACGGTTATCTGCGACAACCGGCCCCTCCCAAACTCCTCCTATTTATTTCCCATCCAGGGAGGGGCTGGCTAGCGTCTACGCCTGCCTTTTCCCGCGACCCTGTAAAAGGCTTATTGTTTTCCTTCGCTCTCCTCTCTCTTTCCTCTCTACGCATACACACATCTGGGATGGGCCCAGGGGTGGGCTTTAAAAATTTCAGCAATGGATTCTGGTTGCTGGGTGGGCATGGCCTAGTTGGCCTCCTGCACCACGGTGGTGGTGGTGGTGTTTTCACCTTCCCCAGGCTCTGGAGTCTTTGGGAGGGCAAAAACTGCCTCCCCCGGGCTCCGGAGGCTGGAAATGGGCCTCCTGGAAGTTCCGGAAGTTCTGTTTCTGGCCTTCTGGAACTTCCAGGCAGCCCATTTTTTTTCCTCTCCCCGAGCTTCCACATGGGCCCTGCACTTAACTTGCATCCAAAATGGACCGCATGGAGACTCCTGGGAGGGGCCCGATGGGAAAGGCCAGCCAAGGGTGGGATTTGGAGGTTCTCTGAACCGGCCATAACATTAGCTACCGGTTCTCCCGAACCCGGACGAACTTGTAGCATTCCACCCCTGGATGGGGCCCCATCTGTTCCTCCCCGTCACTCAGCTCAGGCCCCGAAGACAGCTGCCTCTCCACCTGGGGGAGGACGGAAGGCCCCGGTTCTGCCTCTGATGCTGTTTCCTAATCAGAATCTTCCAAAGCCAGCCTGGGCCCTCCCGCCACTTGGTCGGACTCCGCTGCTAGCTCCGCTGGGAGCCGACGGGCCCCCAACAGCAGGTGGCTACTTACGCGCGTCTCAGAAAGATGTGCTTTGCTTGCTTTATGATCTTCTCCAGCAGCCCCTCGCTGGGTTGCAAGGAGCCGATTTCGTTTTTATCCAACGCCTGAGGTCCGGCCAGCCTCATTCTTTTGTGGCCGAAAGGAGCGCTCGCCGGATGAGGCATCACGCTGCTGCTCAGGGTCTGCTTGTGGAACTGTGGGAGGGGAAAGCCGTCGAGAGGTTACCGTCCCAATTTCTTTTCTTTTTTAAAACTTTTTATTTTGTTTATGCAAACTTCACATCTTTGTAACACATTACACTTCTTTTACGCATCTGTTGTGATTCTTTTATCTGTACATGTAAGTCTTTTATAACTATAACTTTATATATATGTGCATTTATATTATTTCATACATCTTTTTTCTTCATTTTATATATAACAGTCTATATATTCTATGTATAACAACCTTTATTATATCTGAGTCATTTTGTATCCATTTCCTTTTGTTTATTTGCTACAGTCTATTTCGTATTTCTCTTTTAATCATTTTCCGGTTTTGTAGTTGTTTTTTAATTTGTTGATCTTTCTTCCTTTCTTTTTTGCTTTCCTGCTCCCTCCCCTTTCTCTAGCCCAGTGGTTCTCAACCTTCCCAATGCCGTGACCCTTTAATACAGTTCCTCATGTTGTGGTGACCCCCAACCATAAAATTGGTGTCTTGGTTCCTAAGACCATCGAAAATATGTGTTTCCCGATGATCTTAGGTGACCCCTGTGAAAGGGTCGTTCGACCCCCAAAAGGGTCCCAACCCACAGGTTGAGAACCACTTTCTCTAGCCAATTATACCATAAATCCCATAGGGAGAAATATTCAGATTCTTCTTTCTCTTTTAATTCTTTCTTGAGCCTATCCATCTCTGCACATTCCAATGTTTTTTTAAATTACATTGTCTTCTGTTGGTGTGTCATTATTTTTCCAGTTTTGTCCGAACGTAATTCTCGCTGCTGTGCTTATGTGTAGAATTAAGTCTAATATTTTTTTTTGCATAATTTGCATCCTTTTATAATTCCTAACAGAAATAATTCCGGTTTTAGTTCAATTTGGTGTGTGGTAATCTCCTCCAGGCAATCTTTTATTTTTTTCCAATATTTTTTCACAGATGCGCACGTCCACCACATATGGTACCGCCCCAATTTCAAGAGCCGTTTCAGGTGAACTGTAGCTTTGGCAATAATTGCATACAACATTAACCGGCTTTCACCGTAGACGAAGTAGACCGGAATTTCCATCGCTAAAATATTCTGCTTTACAACAACAGCAGATCCTCCCATGTCCTAGATATTCTGATCTAGTTAGAACTGAGATGTACAGGTAGTCCTCGACTTACAACCGCAATGGAGCCCAAAATCTATGTTGCTAAGTGAGAAATTTGCCAAGCAATAGTTTTACCCCATTTCGAAGACCTTTCTTGCCTCATCTGTTAAGTGAATCCCTGTAGTTGTTAAATTAGTAACACCGTTGAGTGGATCTAGCTTCCCCACTGACTTCCTCATTTGACCCACCTCGGAAGGCTGAGACAGGATTGAACTGCTGGCAATGGGCAGTTAGCCTGCAGTACTGCATTCTAACAGGAAGAAAGGAAGGAAGGAAGGAAGGAAGGAAGGAAGGAAGGAAGGAAGGAAGGAAGGAAGGAAGGAAATGAAGGAAGGAAGGAAGGAAGGAAATGAAGGAAGGAAGGAAATGAAGGAAGGAAGGAAGGAAGGAAGGAAGGAAGGAAGGAAGGAAGGAAGGAAGGAAGGAAGGAAGATAGCAATAGCCCTTAGACCAGGGGTGTCCAAACTTGGGAACTTTAAGACTTGTGGACTTCAATTCCTAGAATTCCCCAGCCAGCCATGCTGGCTGGGGAATTCTGGGAGTTGAAGTCCACAAGTCTTAAAGTTCCCAAGTTTGGACACTCCTGCCTTAGACTTACCATATTTTTCAGAGTATAAGATGCACCTTTTTCCCTCAAAAAAAGAGACTGAAAATCTGGGTGCGTCTTATACACTGAATACAGCATTTTGTACCTCGCGAAACCCCGTCCCCTTCACCAAAATGGCTGTGCATAGCTTTTAGGAGGCTTTCAGAGTGTTCCTGGGAGCTGGGGAGGGCAGAAACGAGCAAAAAATGGGTAGTCTTTTGCTCAATTTTCCCCTCCCCCCAGCCCCCAGGAGCACTCTATAAACCTCCTAAAGGCTATTCATGCCCTTTTCTTTAAAAAAAAAGGGGGGGGCGTTTTTGGGAGGTTTGCAGAGTGCAAAAACTTTGCTTTTTAATTCGCCTCTTCAAAATCTTGGTGCGTTTTATACTCCGAAAAATACGGTACATACCGCTTCATACTACTTTATACCACTCTATTCATTCTATTAGTGGTTTACAGAGTCAGCCTATTGCCCCTAACAATTTGCGTCCTCATTTTACTGACCTCAGAAGGATGGGAATCTGAGTCAACCTTGAGCCTGGTGAGATCTGAACTGCCAAATTGCAGGCAGCCGGCAGAAGTAGCCTGCAGTGCTGCACTCTATGTTGACGTTCCTTGCCGTTCCATTCTAAATTCGGCCAATCTACTGCTGAGCCTGTTATGGAGTTTTCCTAGGTCCTTCCTTTTTTTCTTCCTTTAGGTTTACTGATACCATCATGCATTCAGTTGTAGTCAAACTCTTTTTAAAGGGACAACTCATAACACCTTCAAAGGCACAGAGGCGTAAGCAGCTGCCTTGCATACATCCTTCCACATCCAATCTCATAGCTGAGATAAAAACAGGCTGCTCTGAAGTCATGCCATGTTCAGCACTGTTCTGACCTAGGCTCCCCCCAAAAGCACAAAGCAGATTCCTGGTCCCGACAAAACCCCTTTTTATGAAACGAATGTGAACTCCTCTCATTCCCATTCAGCAAAGGCCTGGTAAACAGTCTTTCAAAGGTGGATTTATGACCACAGAACTTATCTAGCTTGGAAAGCTGCCATGTAAATATTTTCCAAACGCAGTACTACTGTGCAAGGACTTGGCACAGAGTCTCTGAGATTCACGGACAGATCTTCACACTCCTGAAACAAATGAATGAATTGTTTCCGGCAAAAATCCACTCCCCTTTCACTCCTTTTATTTCCTATGGGAGGGTCCGTTCATCGTCCACCTGTGACTTTACTCCCAAGTCGACCCTGATTTCTTAGCTGTTTTTTTCTTCTGGCAGCTGTGCCCATGCGCACACTGGGAACAGGCTCCATCTGTTCCTCTGCCTCACTGCTGTCTAGCTCCGAAGGCAGCTGAGAACTGCCATAAGGCCTCGGCCCCACCTCTGCCTTCGATGCAGAGCCCTCATCCGAGCCTCCCCCAGCTTCCAAGACTAGCTCATGTTCCTCTCCAAACTCCTCACTCTCCGACTGGGCTGCCACTGATGGGCCACAACAAGCACCTACAAGAGGTTCCATTTTCAGGAACACGTTGCACATGAAATATTTTTGTACCCCTCAAAGCCTCACAAGACGTTCAGTGGAAAAAGGGGAGAATCTGAACTCAAAGCTCTGCTGCAGTGAAGTTGTTTACCTCTCTGATCAGTTGGTGAAGATTGTGCTCCAGAACGTAAAGATGATCTTCTGGGCCCTGTTTCTCAGAAGTAGACTTTTGGGATTTCTTGTCTTCTGAGGAGTGACACAAGGAAATGCAGAGCTGCAATCCTACAAAACGAAGTGCAAAATTGCGTATGTGTGAACTGCATCTTGTAGTGTTATTACATTCTGGTTCTTGATACTTAGCTGTTGATTTCTTAAATATAAGGGTAGATAGGTAAGTAGATAGGTGGGAAGGAAGGAAGGAAGGAAGGAAGGAAGGAAGGAAGGAAGGAAGGAAGGAAGGGAGGGAGGGAGGGAAGGAAAGGAGGGAGGGAGGGAAGGGAGGGAAGGAAAGGAGGGAGGGAGGGAAGGAAGGAAGGAAGGAAAGAAGGAGGGAGGGTGGGAAGGAAGGAAAGGGAGGGAAGAAGGGAAGGAAAGGAAGGAAAGAAGGGAGGAAGAAAAGGAAAGGAGGGAGGGAGGGAGGAAGGAAAGAAGGGAGGGAGGGAGGGAAGGAAAGGAGGAAAGGAGGAGGGAAGGAAAGGAGGAAAGGAGGAGGGAAGGAAAGGAGGAAAGAAGGGAGGAAAGGAAGGAGAGGAAGGGAAAGAAAGAAGGAAAGAAGGAGGGAGGGAGGAACGAAAGAAGGAAAGGAGGAAAGGAGGAAGGAAAGGAGAGAGGGAAGGAAGGAAAGGAGGAAAGAGGAAGGAAGGAGGGAGGAAGGAAAGAAGGGAGGGAGGGAAGGAAGGATGGATCAATGGTTTGGTTAAGATCAGTCCATGTCATATCTCTGAGTCATCCCTATTTACATGGATAGAAACAGTAGCGTAGAGGAGCCAGAAAAATAGACATAAACTTGAACTAAATAAAATGCTTCAAATGCACTTCAAACGGAACCTTGTCTCTTCGTTCGCACCAACAAGTGGGTCAAATCCACCTTTTTTCACACTGTCTTAACTCTCACCTGGGAAGGGCTGGGAAATGATTTGGTTCTTCACAACGACGTGAGGAACTTGTGACTTGATTTGCACGGCTTCCCGAGAAAGCTGAACAAATATTTCTTTACATAAGAGAACGTTCTGGGCGGTCTCCAGCTTGGTTTGCCAATGCAGAGCCCCTGAATAAGAGAATCGCTGTTATTTACAAATCAGTCAAAAAAGGAAAAAGGAACATGCTGGCTGGGGAATTCTGGGAAATGAAGTCCGCAAGTCTTAAAGTTGGAAAGGTTCGGAGACCTGCTCTGTTAAAGCACCACGGAGCTGTAGATAAGTCTAAGACAGGGGTGTCCAAACTTGGCAACTTTAAGACTTGTGGACTTCAATTCCCAGAATTCCCCAGCCAGCCATGCTGGCTGGGGAATTCTGGGAGTTGAAGTCCACAAGTCTTAAAGTTGCCAAGTTTGGACACCCCTGGTCTAAGAGCTATTGCTATAGTTTAAACAGGACACATTTCCAAAGCAATTCCTGATTTGTACTAGGGAGTCTCTCTTTGCACTGATCCCGGGGGACATAAACATTCATAAGCATTGGCACCTTTAAGATATTTACCAAAAATAGAACATAGCAGAATAACAGTGTTGGAAGGGACCTTGGAGGTCTTCTAGTCCACCCCCCTGCTTAGGCAGGCAACCCTGCACCACTTCAGACAAGTAGTTATCCAATCTCTTCTTAAAAACTTTCAGTGTTGGAGCATTCACAAGTTCTGGAGGCAAGTTGTTCCACTGATTAATTGTTCCAATCAATGTCAGGAAATGTCTTAGTTCTAAGTTGCTTCTCTCCTTGATTAGTTTCCATCCATTGTTTCTTGTCCTGCCCTCAGGTGCTTTGGAGAATAGTGTGACTCTCACTTCTCTGTAGCAGCCCCTGAGATATTGGAAGACTGCTGTCATGTCTCCTGTAGTCCTTCTTTTCATAAAACTAGACATACCCAATTCCTGCAACCGTTCTTCATATGTTTCAGCCTCCAGTCCCCTAATCCTCTTTGTTGCTCTTCTCTGCACTCTTTCTAGATTCTCCACATCTTTTCTACATCGTGACGACCAAAACTGAATGCAGTATTCCAAGTGTGGCTTTACCAAGGCATTATAAAGTGGTATAAACAATTCAGGTGATCTTGATTCTATCCCTGTTTATGCAGGTTTTAAATGTTTTAAGAGGGAAGAAAGATGACAATATATATTTTTCCCTGTCTACTAAAGCAAAATGTAAATGTTCGGTTTGCTTGCAATTACAGAATTCTTGTTCAAAGTGGCACGTAAAACATTTTTCAACCTCTAAAGCAGTACAGGGTAGTCCTCGGCTTACAACCATTTGGTTTAGCGAACATTCAAAATTACAATGGACCCTGGTTTATAACTGTTGCAGCATCCCCACCACTGCCGCACGAACATAATTTGGGCGTACAGCCCCAGGCCTGCGTTCCCAACTGATGCAATGTTTCAGGATTACGCCATCATCACTTGCGACCCTTGTACTTGACTTCTGGCGAGCAAAGCCGACAGGGAGAGCTGGATTTGCTCGATGACCATAAGATTCACTTAAGGACTGCGGTAATTTACAATACAATAGCAGAGTTGGAAGGGACCTTGGAGGTCTTCTAGTCCAACCCCCTGCCTAAGCAGGAAACCCTATACCGTTTCAGACAAATGGCTATCCAACATCTTCTTAAAGACTTCCAGTGTTGGGGCATTCACAACTTCTGGAGGCAACTTCTGTTCCACTGATTAATTGTTCTAACTGTCAGGAAGTTTCTCCTCAGTTCTAAGTTGCTTCTCTCCTTGATTAGTTTCCACCCATCGCTTCTTGTTCTACCCTCAGGTGCCTTGGAATTTGCTTACCGATGGCAAGAAAAGGTAATGCAATTGGCCATATCTGAATCGTCCAGGTCATGGTTGTCCCAAAGGTGCTTTTTAAAAGACAAACTGGACTTTCTGGTTTTTTTCTTTGAAGACGTTTCGCTTCTCATCCAAGAAGCTTCTTCCGCTCTGACCGGATGGTGGGGAATGGAAGGATTTATACTCCTTGCAGACAGCAGGTCATTTGCATTTTTTTAGCAGGTCATTAAGGCCACCTGGAGGTTTATCTGTGTCCTCAGGGTCATCTGTGTACTGCAAATAAACCTCCAAGTGGCCTCAACAACTCTCTACCGTGAGTCCCCCCCAAATAAGACAGTGTCTTATTTTCTTTTGAGCCCCCTGAGATAAGCCCTTGGCCTTATTTTCAGGGGGGGTCTTATTATTTTTGAGGTGCAGGAGGCGGCGAACGCAATCACCTCATGGCTGCTGCTGCGCAATATTTTTGGGGAGGGCTTATTTTAGCGCATATGCTCAAAAGCCCAATTGAGCTTATTATCCAGGGAAGTCTTATTTTCAAGGAAACAGGGTAGAAGAATGCAAATGACCAGCTGTCTGCAAGGAGTAGAAATCCTTCCATTCCCCACCGTCCTGTCAAGAGCTGAAGAAGCTTCTTGGATGAAGCTTTGAAGCGTCTTCAAAGAAAAAAAAATTCCCCCCCCGAAGTCCAGTTGCCTCTTGAAAAAGCATCTTTGGGCCAAAATTGACTACGACTCATTTAACAACTGTCTTGCTTAGCAACGGTCGTTCTAATCCCAATTTGTGATTGTAAATTGAAGAGTACTGTTCGATAGCTGCTTTAGAACATCTTTCTTTCAAAGTATGCTTTTTTGAAATATAACAATTAGCATTCTGGAACAAATACCTGGCTTAGATTTCAAGATAGGTTTTTTAAACAGGTTGACTATTCCAAGGTCTCCGATATCTGGTGCTTGTTTCTGAATAGATACCTAAACATTAAAAAAAAAAGAGACACAATTTTAAGGTCTGGATTTTTCCTTCTAGGCATTTTAACCAAATCAATGCATAAACAGATTTCATTGACAAACCTTAATATAGGCAGAGCCTTCCAAATCACTTGGAATCTGAACAGCCAGAGGGCAGTAATCATCGGGAATCTTTTTATCCAGATCAATGTCGGTATTTTTTATGACCTCAAAGGTGCCGTGATGTGGAAATAGAGAGCCTTTATAAAGAAGTTGAAAAGAGTGTGTTATATTTTACATTACGCAGATCTGAAATATCCGGTGCAGGTTTGCACCTTCTCCTGTGTGCATACAATGTAGGCATCATTTTTAAAGCATCAAACACCACTTCAAAGAAATTTGTCTTGGATTACAGAAACGCCATACAATCTCTAAAGCAGCGGTTCTCAACCTTGGCAACTTTAACTCCCGTGGACTTCAACTCCCAGAATCCCCCAGCTGGCTGGGGAATTCTGGGTGTTGATGTCCACAGGACTTAAAGTTGCCAAGGTTGAGAAACAATGCTCTGAAGGACAAGGGAAGATTAATCAAGCAAAACCACAATCAGAGCAAAAGATATTGGTTTCTACTTTCTTCAACACTTATATTACGATAAAGCTGAATTTAAAACTAATTTTTCGCACACATGCACCCACATTAGAGAGGTGGGTTCCTACCGGTTTGGACTGCTTTTTTTTTTTTAAGTGGGCCCACCTGCCCACCCCTGGGTTATACTTACTTTTATTCCACCTTCTGAAGCCCAGCTGATCCGGGGCGGCAGCTTGAATTGCTGCTCCTTAGCTGTTTTCCTTTTTTGGACTAATTTTCATTCAATTGCCGGCAATAAACCGGTTAGGAACCCACCACTGCCACATTATCTCCATCCACAGTTACACAATATGACTTATGACCTTTTTTCACACTTACAACCACTCAGCAATCATGTGATCAAAATTCAGATGCTGGGCAACTGCTCATACTTAAGACGGTTGTTGTTTCCCCAGGTCATGTAATCTTCTTTGTAACCTTGTGACAAGCAAAGTCGAAAGGGGGAAGCCAAATTCAGTAAACCCCCGTGTTAATCACTTAACAACTGCAGGGATTTGCTTAACAACGGTGGCAAGAAAGGTCGTAAAACAGGGGAAGACTCAACTCAAATTTCTAGCACCTCCCTAGAAATTTTGGACTTGTGTTTGTGAAACAAGAACTACATGTGTGTGCGCGTGTGTATACGCACATACATGCATACACACCTATTCATATATACATGTATGTTAAGGTGACCAACCGTCCTCCTTTAGGGAGGACAGTCCTTTTTTTGTAAGTTCTGTCCTCCCTCAAAAAGTGTCCTCCTACATGTCCTCCTTTTTGATATTTGCGTGTTATGTGACGTATTTTATTAAACAGTTTTTAATGGTGTTTTTTTTACTTCATCACAAGTATATTGAACAGATATTGAATCTTGTGTTGAATTTTTATCTAAAGAAATGCTAGACATTAAAATAGACGACAATTGTCTCCAAAGAAATTAGAAGACTGAATGTATACTTAAATTCTGAAAAATTAATACAATGGGAAAATCAACATGTTGAAATTGATAAAAGATGGGTGGATATTTTCAGCCATTTAAAAAATGAACATATTCCATGTGAACATTTATTTATACTTGTTCAATTTACGTTGTGCTGCCCTGGAACTAAGGCAGCAGTTGAAAGAGTTTTTTCAATTGCCAATGATTTTTGGACAAGTGAGAAATCGAGATTGAATGTTGATACTCTAGCTGCAGCACTTGCCGTAAAATTCAATATGAAGGATATTTCTTGTTCAGATATTTCCAATATATTGTTAGAAGATGATACATTGACAAAAAATATTAATTCAATGGAAAAGTACTCATTTAAATAATAATTAACAGGCATGTAAGCATAATTACAATATAAAATGTTGCAAATGTTTTTATTATGCATATATCATATTTTAGTGTATTATTATTGCAATGAATAAAATATTTCTTTTATTTACGATATATTTTTTCCAATTTATTTGTCCTCCTTTTCATTGTAAAAAAGTTGGTCACCTTAGCATTTTGGACAATAGAACGTTTTGTCCCCCTTTTCATTGTAAAAAAGTTGGTCACCTTATGTATGTACAAGTATATACACACCAGTGGTGGGTTTCAAATTTTTTTACAACCTCTTCTGTAGGTGTGGCCTGCTTTGTGGGAGTGGCTTGCCAGCCATGTGACCAGGTGGGAGCGGCTTGCCGGCCATGTGACCGGGTGGGAGTGGCCAACTTGTAAAATGCGGTGAAACTCACTTAACAACGCCCTTACTTAGCAACCAAAGTGTTGGCTCAGGAACTCTGGCATTGAAGTATGCAAGTCTTAAAGCTGTCAAGTTACAAGACCCTTGCGCCCCTAACCCTTTAGAAAAAAACCCCCAGGGGTGTTCAAACTTGACAGCTTTAAGACTTGTGGACTTCAACTCCCAGAATTCCTCCTCTCGCTCTTCATCTTGATGATGTGCGGACGGGCGGGGGGAGGGAGCTGGAACCGGTTCTAAACGGCACTGTCGATTTGTGGAACCTCTTCTATACAAGAGGTTAGAACTGGCAGGAACCCACCCCTGGTACACACACACACAAACACAAATCACACTTATATAAAACAGAATAACAGAGTTGGAAGGGACCTTGGAGGTCTTCTAGTCCAACCCCCTGCTCAGGCAGGAAACCCCTACACTTCAGACCAATGGTTGCGCAGCCCTGGAAATAAATGTACGCAAATGATCCCCTCCTGGTTTCACCTGCACTCTTGTAGCTCAAATCTCCAAGGATTTTATCTCCCACTTTTCTCAGTTTCCAGTGCTGCCTCAGCCTGAGTAGTTCTGAGTTGAAATCTCTTTGCCGCTTGTTTTCTTGGTTTTCCGCCACTGATTTGGATAACCTTTCTGCTCCTTTCAGAAGAATCTGGGCTGCTCCAGCTAAGGATTTTTTCTTGGACATCAGCTGCAACACCTGAGGATTCTAAAAATGGAAGAAAGAAACTCCAATCAACTGAAATGCAATCTTGTCCGTCGGACAACAGACTGAGAGGAGATTTCTACACTTGCTCCTGTCATGAATGCGAATGGCTGAAGTAATTGATAGTATTTATTTAATACAGTAATGCAAAACCAGAGGCCTCCAGATGTTTTTGACCATCAAAGGCAACCACCGTGGCTAATGGCTGTGGCATTTATTGTCCCCAAGCAGAAAAACACAAAATCACCCAGCCCGGATTCAGGCTATATCTGGAGTTGAGGATCCTTGTTCATTGATATCATAATAATCATAGTACAGTAGTACTATTTAAAGCAGGGGTGTCCAAACTTGGCAACTTTAAGACTTGTGGATTTCAACTCCCAGAATTCTGGGAGTTGAAGTCCACAAGTCTTAAAGTTACCAAGTTTGGACACCCCTGCTTTAAAATGATGCAGTGGCTCAGTGGCAAAGACGCTCAGCTTATCGATCAGAAAGGTTGGCAGTTCGAAGCTGCGTAATGGAGTGAGCTCCTGTTACTTGTCCCAGCTTCTGCCAACCTAGCAATTTGAAAGCACGTAAAATTGCAAGTAGAAAAACAGGGACCCCCTTTGGTGGGAAGGTAAAAGCATGTCAGGCCTGGAAGCCATCTTTTCTTTTTGGGATTTCAGGCCTGCCACACTTTCTATTATTCTACTATGCATTTTCTATGATTGGAAAATGGGAGGGGAGATTATAAAGAGTTGGGTGATATGTAGCCATAACAACATTCTTTCTAGAAAGCCAAGGTCATCCTTTGTCTCTGCACCTGGCCGGAACTGGATGGGTGGAACCCTTCCAGCATGGCAGTGGAAGATTGGGCCATGTGATGGGCTTGTGGGTGTGGGGACAGGATCTTGAAATTTCAACTGGGTGAGGAAAACCGGGAAGCTTTCAGATTCGGGTTTTCCCAGACGTGCCAACATGGCTCTCTTAATAAATTGGTACTTTGAGCAATACTTTGCCTCGGACTCTAATTTACTTTTGGATGCTATTTGGAACAGTGGCACAGCGTTCCATGCGCCTTCGGCGTTTAGTCATACTGGCGCTAGCTCTTCGGCTTTGAAATGGAGATGAGCATTGCCCCCTAGAGCTGGGAACAACTAGCACATATGTGCGAGGGAAACCTTTATCTTTAGTACTATTTAAATTTATATGCTGCCTGAGTCCTGAGTCTGGGTGACTACAAATAAAAAGTGTTAAAAACCAGGACCCACCCCTTCAAAAACAATAGACACAATGCATGAATATAGGGTGTGACCCCCCAAAAAAGGGACAGAAACCAAGCAAATAAATCCATATAAGCCAAAGAGGGGACTTCACCCACACTTTGAAAAGTGTAACTCTTTACAAGCCAAGATGAGAAACTTGCAACAGATATTTGAACAGAATAAAGAGAAATTATGCCCCGTACCTGCTTTTGAGTAAGTGGTTCTTGTACAACTGGGTCTAGAGTCATAAACTTTTTATCTTTGACTATGCTGAGGACATCATAAAGCACACACATCTCTGTCAAAGCACTCCTTAAGTTATTCCTCACTGAATCCCAAGGCCAGAGAGAAGGCTGGAATTTTATCAGGCCTGAAAAACAAGAACAGAGTCATGGGTTTTTCCCCCCCCCCAACTTCCGAGCGTTGAGATCTCGTAGTGGCCTCCCATCCACATGCACAAATTCGGGTTCAACTGCTACCAACCCTAGCAGAATCCCAGTTCTTCCAAAAAGACTCCCTTGGGGCAGTTGTGAACGGCAACATACATTGTCCATCCTGTGAACAGGATTCAAGCAAATGTACTTAAAGCTACCCAAAATGTTTCCTTTTAATGGTGGGTAAAATATGTATTTTTGTTGCCCCCCCCCCCAAAAAAGCTGGTGGTTTTCCTTTATACTGAATAGAATTCCCTTTGTAGTTTCCTCTGTTTTCAGTTTCTGAAGCCACCCAGAGTCATTTGGTGGCTAAAAACAAAATCCTATAATTAATTGAAATTAGGGAGGGTACGCCTAAAGAAGATCACGAACATCTGCTTTCAAACTGAGACGGCCTTGCTGAGTGCTTCGGGGTAATGTTTTTGCAGAGTGACGGAGGTTTTTTTCTGACTTCCGAACATTGAGATCTCTTAGTGGTCTCCCATCCACATGCATAAACCCAGGTTCAACTTCTCCCCACCCTTGCAGAATCCCAGTTCCTCCAAAAAGACTGCTTTGGGGCAGCTCTGAAAGGCAACACACGCTGTCCATCCTCAGGTCCGACCCCTTCCATGCATTGTTTTTGCAATTATGGATTAAAAAAAAAACTTCCCAGCTCTGGGATCTCCTGGGGTCCCCCATTCCCTCCATGCATTGCTTTCGCAGTTATGGATTCTTTTTTTAAAAAAAACTTCCCAGCACTGAGGTCTTCTGGTGGGCCCTCATCTAACCAGTTCTGACTCTTACATGCATTGTTTTTTGCACTTATGGATTTTTTTTAAAAACTTCCCAGCTCTGGGATCTCCTAGGGGTCCCTCATCCCCTCCATGCATTGTTTTTGCAGAGTTATGGATTCTTAAAAAAAAAAAAAAACTTCCCAGCACTGAGATCTCCCGGTGGTCCCCATCCGTCCCATGCATTGTTTTTGCAGAGTTATGGATTTTTTTTTAAAAAAAAAAACTTCCCAGCGCTGAGATCTCCTGGTGGTCCCTCATCCAACCAGATCCGACTCCTACATGCATTGTTTTTTGCAGTTATGGATTATTTTTTATAAACTTCCCAGCTCTGGGATCTCCTGGTGGTACCCCATCCAAGTATCCACCAGATCCCACCCCGCTTAGCTTCCTTTGCCGGAGGAGGCTCCTCCTGCTTCTCCCTCACCTTCCTCCTCCTCTTCCTCGTCCCTCCCGGGCCATTCGCGGCTCTCTCCGGCCGGGACGGGCTCGTCCTCTTCGGAACCGGAGCTGCCTTGGCTGAAGTCGATGCGCTGCGCCAGGCGGGCCAGGTTCTGCGACATGGAAAGCGGCTGCAGGTAAGTCTCGCTGCCGTCGAGGCCGACCTCCTGCACATGTTTCTCGCAGGCCGACTCGATGCTGATCCGCACCGCCTGGAGACCCGACATCTTCCGCCTCCCTCGGCGGCTCCGCAGCCGCCACCGCCGCCGCCTCTCCCCTCCGCCTCCTGCCCGGAAAGAGCATGCGCAGAAGAAACTACGGCGGCCCGCAGGGGAACAAACAGGAAACCGCGATTCCAAGGGAGCGCACCGGCGGCCCCTAGCGGTAGGGACATATTACAGATATGTTGTAAGGGACCTTATATACTAGCTAGGCTAGGTTATCTAGTGCAAAGTTCCCCCATCTTGGCAACTTGAAGACTGGTGGACTTCAACTCCCAGAATTCCTCAGCCAGCAAACTGAGGAATTCTGGAAGTTGAAGTCCACCAGTCTTCAAGTTGCCAAGGTTGGAGATCCCTGATCTAGTCCAACCCCCTGCCCAAGCAGGAGATCCTGACCTACACCATTTCTGACAAATGGCAGTCCAATCTCTTTTTGAAAGCCTCCAGTGATGAAGCTATGGTTTTCCCAGTTGCAAGGTATGGCTGTGAAAGTTGGGCCATAAGAAAGGCCGAGCGCCAAAGAATGGAGGCCTTTGAACACTGGTGCTGGAGAAGACTCCTGCGAGTCCCTTGGACTGCAAGGCGATCCAACCGGTCAGTCCTAGAGGAGATCATCTCTGACTGCTCTTTAGAAGGCCAGATCCTGAAGAGGAAACTCAAATCCTTTGGCCACCTGATGAGAAGGAAGGACTCACGGGAGAAGAGCCTAATGCTGGGAAAGATTGAGGGCAAAAGAAGAAGGGGACAACAGAGAATGAGGTGGCTAGATGGAGTCACCTAAGCAGCAGGCATGAGCTTAAATAAACTCCAATAGGACTCCAATAGCCAATAGGATAGTGAGATTCTCCCACCAGCTGGCTGCTCGCGTCTTAACCAATCAGGAACCAGCAATGCAAGTCAATGGCAGGGAACTTCAGTACTTAACACATGGGTTAGTAGCGTGCGGCGCAGCCTGATAATACAATCCTTGCTTGTATAAATAGAGGCAAAGAATCAAGGTGACGTGAAGTATTAATACCGGTTAATACAGCCTTAGTAAGGCCACACCTGGAATACTGCATCCAGTTTTGGTCACCGTACTACAAAAAAGATGTTGAGACTTTGGAAAAAGTTCAAAGAGCAACTAAGACGATTAAAGGCCTGGAGACTAAAACATATGAACGGCTGAAGGATTTGGATACGGCCAGTCTAGAGAAAAGAAGGACTAGGGGCAGGGGTGGGTTCCTGCCAGTTCTAACCTCTTCTATAGAAGAGGTTCCACAAATCTACAGTGCTGTTTAGAACCGGTTCCAGCTCCCTCCCCCCGCCCGTCCGCACATCATCAAGATGAAGACCAAGAGGAGTAAGTCCACAAGTCTTAAAGCTGTCAAGTTTGAACACCCCTGGGGTTTTTTTTTCTAAAGGGTTAGGAGTGCAAGGGTCTTGTAACTTGACAGCTTTAAGACTTCCACATTTCAATGCCAGAGTCCCTGAGCCAACATGACTGGAGGAGGAATTCTGGGAGTTGAAGTCCACAAGTCTTAAAGCTGTCAAGTTTGAACACCCCTGGTTTTTTTTTTCTAAAGGGTTAGGGGTGCAAGGGTCTTGTAACTTGACAGCTTTAAGACTTCCACACCTCAATGCCAGAATCCCTGAGCCAACATGACTGGAGGAGGAATTCTGGGAGTTGAAGTCCACAAGTCTTAAAGCTGTCAAGTTTGAACACCCCTGGGGTTTTTTTCCTAAAGGGTTAGGGATGCAAGGATCTTGTAACTTGACAGCTTTAAGACTTCCACATTTCAATGCCAGAGTCCCTGAGCCAACATGACTGGAGGAGGAATTCTGGGAGTTGAAGTCCACAAGTCTTAAAGCTGTCAAGTTTGAACACTCCTGGGTTTTTTTTTTCCTAAAGGGTTAGGGGTGCCAGGAGCTTGTAACTTGACAGCTTTAAGACTTGCGTGCTTCCAATGCCAGAGTTTCTGAGCCAACATTTTGGTTGCTAAGCAAGAGCGTTAAGTGAGTTTCACCACATTTTACAAGTTGGCCACGCCCACCCAGTCACATGGCTGGCAAGCCACTCCCACAAAGCAGGCCACACCTACAGAAGAGGTTCTAAAAAATGTTGAAGCTCACTACTGACTAGGGGTGACATGATAGCAGTATTCCAATATTTGAGGGGCTGCCACAAAGAAGGTGTCAGCTTATTTTGCAAAACACCAGAAGGCGAGATAAGGAACCATGATGGAAAATCAAGGAGAGAAGCAACCTGGAATTAGGGAGAAACTTCCCAACAGTGAGAACAATTAACCAGTGGAACAGAAGTTGTGGGTGCTTTGTCACTGGATGTTTTTAAGAAGAGACTGGACAGTCACTTGTCTGGATTGATATAGGGCCGTGATGGCGAACCTATGGGAGGCATGCCACAGGTGGCATGCAGAGCCATATTTGCCGGCACGGCAATCCTCAGCTAAGGCGCACATGTGCATGTCGGCCAGCTGATTTTCAGCCTTCCGGAGGGTCCGGAGGGGTTGTTTTCACCCTCCAGAGGCTTCAGGAAAGCCTCCGGAGCCTGGGGAGGGTGAAAATTCCCACCCCTGCACAGGAGTCACTCGCGCATGCGCAGTGGGGAAGGGAGTCACTTGTGCAGGTGAGTGGGCATGCGCAGAGTTTTGGCACACCTTTACAAAAAAGGTTAGCCATCACTGGTATAGGCGTTCCTGCTTGAGTGGGGTGTTGGTGTTGGACTAGACCAGTGGTGGGCAACCTTTTTTTTCAACTGAGCCAAATCTCGCCAAAACCACGATTGAAATTTATTTTGAGAGCCACATTTTTAAAACCGAAAATACATAGGATGGTACACTGTTTTTAGTTTCAATAAACTCTGGCATTTGAAGCACGCAAGTCTTAAAGCTGTCAAGTTACAAGATCCTTGCATCCCTAACCCTTTAGGAAAAAAACCCCAAGGGGTCTTCAAACTTGACAGCTTTAAGACTTGTGGACTTCAACTCCCAGAATTCCTCCTCCAGTCATGTTGGCTCAGAAACTCTGGCATTGAAGCATGCAAGTCTTAAAGCTGTCAAGTTGCAAGACCCTTGCACCCCTAACCCTTTAGAAAAAAGAAAAAACCCAGGGTCTTCAAACCTGACAGCTTGAAGACTTGTGGACTTCAACTCCCAGAATTCCTCCTCCAGTCATGTTGCGGCGACGTCATCTGCGTGGATCCATCTTCGGCTTTTTTCACAGGGGGCAGGGCTGCTGCTGAAGATGTCAACGAGCCCCTGCTGCCACCAGAACAACAGCTGCCTCCTCCTCCTCCTCCAACAGCACCACTACATTTGGAGTGAAGCCGCCAAAGCTCCCGCTGGCGCCCCCCTCCACTCGGAGCACCGCATTAGCCCTGCTGCCTTCTCCGCCACCGCCATGCTTTTGAGAAGCCATGAGGCCTTTTTTCCCTGCTCCTGCCCCCCCCCACCGCCGCCTTCCTACTGGCTCCCGCGGCCTCATGGCTCCTCAAAAGCACAGCAGAGGAGGAGGGGGCAGGATAACACGGGGCCCAACTCAGGTGCTCCGAACGGAGGGGGAGGCACCGCTGCCATAGGCGGGGGCGCCGGCGGGAGCTTTGGCAGCTTCACCTCTGCCGCAACGTCGGGTGCTGTTAGAGGAGGAGGCCGCAGCAGATATTCCGGTAGCGGCAGGGGCTTTACTTTAGCTGCAGCGCCGGACGCAAGCAGCTAGGATTGGCCGCCCACAAAGGACCTCCTCCCCGGGCTTGCTTTCCTGGCGTCAGTCGCCCCGCGCTCACCAAAACAAGTCCGGGGAGGTCCTTTGCGGGCGGCCAGTTCTAGCCGTCTGCAAAGGACCTCCCCAGCCTCCGGCGCTTGTGACAGAAAGCACTGCGCGGCAGTTGGAAACTGCTGCGCAGTGTTTTCTTGCCACCTGCGCGGGCGCGCAGCCGCGCACCTTAGAGGGAACAGTGGGAGGGAGGGGAGCGGGCGCCCGGCACACAGAAGAGCCGCATTAAAATGTGTAAAGAGCCGCATGTGGCTCGCGAGCCGCGGCTTGCCGACCACTGGACTAGACCATCTCCAAGGTCTCTTCCAGCTCTATTCTGATAGGTTAATATATAAGTGACTAGATTCTCAAGAGGTCTCCTGAACAAGGGGGAGAGATCTTGGCCAGCACAAGGGTGTAGCAGAGCGCAGGAGGGCCATCTAATACACTTAATCCCTTTGCCCACTGAGGGCTATGCTACTGAAGGTTTCCTTTCTCTGATGTAATGCAGTGATAGATGACAGAAATTGTAGTTTAGCGGTCTTGGAAAAGGCATAGAATTCCACCCAGAATTGCAGCTAAAATCTAGAGACTGGGGACAGAAAATGGGATGCAGTGGCTCAATGGCTAAGATGCTGAGCTCATCAATCAGAAAGGTTGGCAGTTTGGCGGTTCAAATCCCTAGTGCTGCGTAACGGAGTGAGCTCCCGTTACTTGTCCCAGCTTCTGCCAACCTAGCAGTTCGAAAGCACGTAAAAACGCAAGTAGAAAAATAGGAGCCACCTTTGGTGGGAAGGTAACAGCGTTCTGTGCGCCTTCGGCATTTAGTCATGCTGACCACATGACCATGGAGACGTCTTCACAGCGCTGGCTCTTCGGCTTTGAAATGGAAATGAGCACCGCTCCCTAGAGTCAGGAACAACTAGCACATATATGCGAGGGGAACCTTTACCTTTATCTTAAGGACAGAAAAAGGGGAGAGATCTTGGCCAGCACAAGGGTGTAGCAGAGCGCAGGAGGGCCATCTTATACACTTAACCCCTTTGCCCACTGAGGGCTATGCTACTGGAGGTTTCCTTTCTCTGATGTAATGCAGTGATAGATGACAGAAATTGTAGTTTAGTGATCTTGGAAAAGGCATAGAATTCCACCCAGAATTGCAGCTAAAATCTAGAGACTGGGGACAGAAAATGGGACGCAGTGGCTCAATGGCTAAGATGCTGAGCTCGTCAATCAGAAAGGTTGGCAGTTTGGCAGTTCAAATCCCTAGTGCTGCGTAACGGAGTGAGCTCCCGTTACTTTCCCCAGCTTCTGCCAACCTAGCAGTTCGAAAGCATGTAAAAACGCAAGTAGAAAAATAGGAGCCACCTTTGGTGGGAAGGTAACAGGGTTCCGCGCGCCTTCGGCGTTTAGTCATGGCGGCCACATGACCACGGAGACGTCTTCAGACAGCGCTGGCTCTTCGGCTTTGAAACGGAAATGAGCACCGCCCCCTAGAGTCGGGAACAACTAGCACATATATGCGAGGGGAACCTTTACCTTAAGGACAGAAAAAGGGGAGTCAATGATCTAATATGTAAATATTTCAGTAAAAATTGGGCTCCTAGTCTTGGTTGTTTTGCAATCAGCCAGAATGTGCTACAATTCCAATCTGAGAAAAAAAATATCAATTTTTGCCATATTTTATTTTTAAGTGCCAAAAAAATAATAATACATTCAGGTGGTGATTAGACATTAGCTGAGCCTCAGTGAAAAGCAGATTTAGTCATCTCTTGATTTTCTGCTTCTTAATTAACCTCAGCTTCCTGGGCGGGTTGGACTTTAATCCCGACCCACCATATGCGTCTCCTTTGGTCTGTCGATCCGAAAGAGGAATTCAGCAGGTACAAAATACCCCAGATATTCTACAGTCTCTGGCGTTGTGTCTGTGTGGTAGTGGCCTCCTTCACCGTGGTGACTGAAACAGTGAGTATGCTCCACACGCAGATCAAAGCCCTGGAAAAAAGCCAAGGAACCATTAATTCCTGTCCGTGGGGCTGGCCCCAAGCAGCAAACATTTCCTCCAGTTCAAGTACATCATATACAATGTGTTATTTTATGTTTTTTTGACAATATAGGTAGTCCTCATTTAGCAACAGTCTCTGTCAGCCTGCAGCCATCTTGTCTTTTGGCTCTTTGGCCTGCCACACTTTCTATTAGTCCGCTATGCATTTTCTATTGTGGGAAAATGGGATTGTAAGGAGTTAGATGCTATGTAGCCATAACAAAATTCTTTCTAGAAAGCCAAGGTCATCCTTTGTCTCTGTACCTCTGCACTTGACCGGAACTGGATGGGTGGAACTACCAGTGGGAGATTGGACCATGTGATGGACTTGTGGGTGTGGGGGCAGGATCTTGAACTTTCAACTGGGTGGGGAAAACCAGGAAGCTTTCAGATTCAGGTTTTTCCAGATGTGCCAACATGGCTCTCTTAATAAATTGGAACTTTGAGCAATACTTTGCCTTGGACTCTGATTTACTTTTGGATGCTATTTGGAACTCTGACAGTCTCATTTAGCTACTCTTCAGTTACGGCAATGATTAGCAAGTAACTTTTGAACAAGTTTTACAGGTCTGTAAATCAAAGGAAAGCTGCAGTAAGATCATAAATACGGTCATGGCTTCACAACGACTGCTTCGCCTAACAACCCAGTTGCCACTCTCAACAGTAGTAACTAAATGAGGACAATTTGTGTATTTTGGCTGAGATGTTTCATGACAAAGCTGCACCAATAGCTTTGTACACTCAGGATGGGGAACATTTATAATAGAACTAGCTGATAACATGGCGTTGTCCGGGTATTTATTTATAGCGGAAAAATGTCCGGACCAAACGTAATTTCCAATGTTGGATTTTCCCCCTTACCAGAGGGAGCTCCCTTGTGGAGTACTGTGAAGCCATTACCATGGCAACTCCACTGCGCTGTACAGTATAAGCCATTTTACGGCAGTACAATAGAAGCCGTTTGAAGGCACAACAGGCTGTATCGTTACAGAACACCCCCCGTCCCCCGAGGGATGTTAGGGGTGTCTTACCCCCACAGTATTTGTTTTCAGAGTAAGTCATCTGTATACCAAGTTTGGTTGAAATTGCTCGAGGTGTTCCAAAGTTATGCTGGAACACACACAAACACAAAGCCATTTATAGATAGATATATAGATGGATGGATGGATGGATGGATGGATGGATGGATGGATGGATGGATAGATATGCCATTCTCCTTCTACTTTTGTCACAACAACAATGCTATGACATGGTTGGACTGAGAGAAAATTTAGCCCAAGCTTTCATGCCTAACGAGGAACTAGAAGTCACAGCCTCCTGGTTTCTAGGCCAGCACCTTAACCACTACACCCAACTGGTTCTCACTGGACATTTTCCCAATTCTTTGGTGCATGTTATGGCACCTGGAGCAAATGGAGTGGATGATTGTTTAAAATAATGACCACTTTGCATCCAGGCGAGTAAGTTGGGATCTCACTTGAAAAACAGCAATAGAATTTTCTTACTGGATCTTGAGAAACAATCACAGGCTGGCAAATGAGTGGAGCTGCCATTTCAAAAAACTTCAGCCAATTGTTCACTTTCTCATCAGTTTCCAAAGGGCAGGCAGAAAATTCAGAAGGCTGTAATTAAAAACAAACAAACAGGTGGCGGTACTTAAATAAAGAAAAGCACAGGAACTCTAAGTCATCACAGTCTGTTTCCCTCCTCTCCATATAGGAACATGACACAAGTTATGCTTTGGCACAATTCTGGATCTCTGGTAGTATCTCAGTTTCTTCTGAAACCATAAAAAAGCAAGTTTCTTTTGAAACCAGAAAATTCTGCAGCTGGCACAAACAATTACAATTTCAACTGTCCATCAAAATTGGGACAACAGTGAAAGTAGCTCGATCTAGAGTGGTATGGTGGCCTAGAGGTGGAGCTCTCGCCTTACAGCCAGGAGGCTGTGAGTTCGGTCCTAGATAGAGGCAAATATTTCTCTCTGGGCACACTGAGAATATATCTCCTGGGGGAAAACTCCGCATTGGCGACAGTAAGGGCATCTGGCCAGTAAACACTCAGCTCTATTCAGTTGCCCAAATTCCTCCCTGCAAGGAATTATGGTGTCGTTAAAATGATGATGAGTTAAAGTCGCTCAATGAGAGCTTAATCGGCTGTTTTGAATGCAAAAAATTGCCAGTCCGGCTTCCGCCAATATAAGTGAGGAAGACCCGTTTGAAATCTTGGAAAAATCCTGCCAATCAAGAGCTGTTCATGTATCGAGGGACCCAGCATTGTCCGAAGACATTTTCCATGGTCACGTGGCCAGAATGTCTATACGCCAAAGGCTAACAAAATACTGTAACCTTCCCACCGAAGTGGTACCTATTTATCTACTTGCATTTGCATGTCTTTGAACTGCCAGGTGGATAGGAGCTGGGGCAAATAACAGGAATTCACTCTGTTGCACAGAGTTCAGGTCTCAAACTCAGGCTGTCTGATCTGCAGCTGACAAGTTCAGCAGCTTTAATTGCTGAGCCATTGCACATCTACTTGATAAAGGTAAAGGTTCTCCTCGCACGTATGTGCTACTCGTTCCTGACTCTAGGAGGCGGTGTTCATCTCATTTCAAAGCCGAAGAGCTAGCGCTGTCCAAAGACGTCTCCGTGGTCATGTGGCCAGCATGACTAAATGCCGAAGGCACATGGAGCACTGTTACCTTCCCACAAAAGGTGGTTCCTATTTTTCTACTTCCATTTTTACATGCTTTCGAACTGCTAGGTTGGCAGAAGCTGGGACAAGTCATGGGAGCTCACTCCATTATGCGGCGCTAGGGATTCGAACTGCCGGCCTTTCTTGTTTTTAAAAATTTTTTATTGGTTTTTCAACATTTATAGGGAAAAGGGTAAATGGACAGGTATACAAATTATGGCAGTTGCAAAGTGTGACAGGCGCCCCTCTCTCCATACTCATAGTATACATTTATATATAATGCATTGGTATATAATTGATTACAATCAGCATATTAGTTCTATTACTAAATTCAATCAGATTAGACATTACAGTATAAAATCCAGATATAATTCCATTATCACTTTTGGTCAGTTTATAATAATATGATTTTCTTGTTTATTTTTGTGATCTGAGTCTTCTTGCTATTGCCCCATCTCCCTCCACTGGCAGAGCTCTGGCCCCTCCCGTGTCCTGCGTGTCCGCTGTAGTGTCTCGTGTTTTTTCTAGGAGTGTTCTGTTTTTTTCCATAAAGGCCTGCGCCTCTATGGGTGAATTGATTCTAATTCTTGTCTCCTCCCAGAATATCAGCATACCTTCAGGCATCAACCATCTAAACCACACCCCTTTCTGGTATAATTTATTCGCTAATTGCGAATAATTCTTCCTTTTTTCTCTAATCTTCTTAGGGATCTGCTTCAGAATGGTTATCTCCATATCATGGTATGTCAATGCTTGCCCCCTTTGTACACCCAGAATTTCATCTCTTGTGCTTTTTCTAAGAAGTTTAATGTGAACCTCCCTGGGTACATTGTGAGTTCTAGCATAAGCTGAGTTCACTCTATAAACCAGGTCTATATCCCACCCCATCTGTTGTTTTTCTTTGTGTGTATAGTCAGCCAGGATGTTTATCATGATGTCCCTGAACTGCCGGCCTTTCTGATAAACAAGCTCAGCATCTTAGCCACTGAGTCACCGTGATAACACCCCATAAAAAAGCAAATTTGCAAATGTGTGTGGACAGACTTTACTCTTTAATGTTTATAGACCTTACTTTTTTTTCCTCCTTGTCTAACTCATGCTTCTCAAAGAAATCATAAAACGGAAAATCATCTTCTTGTAACTGACTTACCATAATATGAAGTTTTGCAGTTCCTTTCTGGATAATGAAGGTACCTCCCATTCCCACTGTTCTGTCACCATAATGCTTATCTAAGGCTTTCCGTACGCAGGATATGAAATTCTGCTCACCCGTTCTTTTCTTCACTCTCACTTCAATGACCTTAAAGAAAAGAGACAGGTTAATATGGTCATGTTAATCAGAGAAAATTCTGTGCAGTAATTTGCAGTTGAAATTAAAATGAAACGACTTAAGCTTCATATAATGCATTGTGAGTTGAGAATAATTCTCTTAAGATTTCATTATGACTTAGGGCTCCTTACTTAATACATTTTGTGTCCCTGACAATTGTAATGGTCAAAATAATTATTCCCACATTAAAAGCACAGGGCCAAACGTTCACAGATTTAATTATTTCACTCAGGAAATTTGTCTCTTCAGAGAAAATGGGAGACCTGGGAGATTTAGTTTTTTATATTTTCCTTTTAATCTAGTTCCACTATAAATAAAATGTTTGTGAATTCTTGGCATCCAATATGCTCCCTATATTCAATCCTTATTTTTAATGTATTTTTTTTTAATGGCATCTTTTTTATGTCTGAAAACAGCATCTAGGTGTTAAATAGTCTGTTAGCATTCTTGGAAGATATCAAGGACAGGGCCTTGAATCCATAGAATCCTTGAATCTTACGTTCCTGTATTGCTTACTAGCTGTAAACATATCTACCGTATTTTTCAGAGTATAAGATGCTCCAAAGTGGAAGACACACCTACCTTTTGGGAGGAAAACAAGAAAAAAAATATCTGCCTCTGCCTCCCAGCAATTTGCCTCCTTGCAGCAAACAGCCAGTTTCTGTTTCAGCACAGCCTGGTTAGCACAAGCAGCTGATGGTTGGTTGGATCGGCTTCCCAACCATCAGCTGTTTCAGGCTGCAGGGATTGCCATATCTTATTATAGCCTTCGCACACTGTTTTTAGCCTCTGCGTGCCCCATTTTCCGCCTGTCCTGGGTTAGGGTATTGGATTGGGAGGAAAATGGGGCACGTGGAGGCTGAAAAGGGAGCGTGCAGAGGTAGCAATAGGCAATCCCTGCAGCCTGAAATAGGTGGTTGGGTGGCCGATCCAACCGACAATCAGCTGCTTGTGCTAATCAGGCTGTGTTGAAGCTGAAACTGAAACAGGCGGTTTGCTGCAAGGAGGGAGAGGCCAAAGGGTGGTCGGTGCTGCATTCGGTGTATAAGACGCACCCAAATTTTCACTCTCTTTTAAGGAGGGGGGGGAGTGCATCTTATATTCTGAAAAATATGGTATTTACACCATACGGTCCACTGGTAAGATGTGCAGCTGTCAATGAAATGAAGCAAAGCAAAGCATGTTTATATGTAGAAGTTGGTTTGTTTGGGCTTGTTAGCTTTTGAAATTTTCTGTCCTTTAATTGGGTTTTTATTTTTTATTTATTTTGTAGTCCTTCCCTGGATGTGTTTCTTTTTAAAAAGCTGACTGAGCCACATACCTTACCGGGAAGGCCTTCACTTGCATATAGGTTTGCCAGCAGCCCAAATTCACAATCGTTATGTAGGGAGCTGTATTTTTGAAGCAGACAGCTGCCATCCTCAGGGTTGATCTTGGCTAGGTAACTTCCATTGGTTGCTGCTTTTCCTTCTTTCTCAGTTTGAACAATTGGGATGAACTAGACAGAAACAGATGAATATCTTCCAGTAGATCAGCATGGACTACCATCACTTCACAATCATTAAAACAAGCAACACATTTTGTTTATAGCTTAACTAGCTGATAATCCGGCTTTGCCCGGGTTATTTATTTATCCTAAACCTGCATTAGACAGGAAAAGCCCTGATTTTGGCGACAATTAATGAGTTACAAATGTGCCCCCAGAAGCCATACATTTGTCCTCAAAAATAATCAAAGCCCTGTTGAAAAGGCCGGGACCAAACATAATTTCTAATGTTGGATTTTTCCCCCTTACCAGAGGGAGCCCCCTTGTGGAGTACTGTAAAGCCGATACCATGGCAACTCCACTACGCTGTACAGTAGAAGCCATTTTACGGCAGTACGGTAGAAGCCATTGTAAGGCACAACAGTACGGAATTCTGGGAGTTCACAAGTCTTTATGTCGCTGAGGCTGGACGGTCTACACTCCAGGTAAACATGGAGGCTAATATTTTCTCACCCATTCTCTTACCTCAGCATTGCTTCCAACTACTCTGGAGGAAACAGCTCCAGCACCAAGAAAAAATGCTCCAGGTAACTGTATTTCTTTCGCTATTACGTTCAGGTCATAAACCTAAGTGAGAAAAGAATGGTTAAATGTGTTCATTTGCATGTTATCCAGAGCAAGGGTCTCCAAACTTGGCAACTTGAAGATTTGTGGAGTTCAACTCCCAGAATTCCTCAGCTAGCAAAGAGGAATTCTGGGAGTTGAAGTCACAAGTCTTAAAGTTGCCAACGGTGGAGAACCCTGGTCCAGAGGGCAGCTGTTCTTAAAGAGTGTTCCTAGGATGACTTGGCCTTCCCCGAGACCCCCTCTTGGGTGTCTTTAAATGTAAAGTTTTAAAAAATTAAATTAATTGCCATTCTATCTTGAAAAAGAATACAATATTAAAATCTTATTCAACGACCACGAGAAGTGGCAGTGAATGCATCCAATTTTTAATAAGGTAAATATAAACATAACCCATACAAACAAAAGCTTTTTTTGGAGTCCTCCATAATTTTTAAAAGCGGGAAGAGATCCATGATTTGTTTGTCAAAAACCAATATTTACCAGACTTCTGGTTTCCAGCAAAAGAAAATATTAGCACCTTATAGAAAATAATGGGTTTGCTTAATAACTGCAGTGTTGTTTATGACCCCCTCCCCTCAAAAGGCTGTAAAATCGATCAAGCCTACAAGGTGACTCACTTTATAACCATCATGACGTACAGCTGAAATTGCAATCTCAGTTATGGTTGTAAACCGAGGATTACAAGATTAAGAGCTGTGGTGGCACAGTGGTTAGAATGCAGTTCTAATAGCAGGCTACTTCTACTGTTTGCCGGCTGCCAGCAGTTCGATCCTAATAGACTGATATACTAGGTTTTAAAAATGCAGGTAGGTTTCGATTAGTAGTTAATAAATCCCATTACATAAAATGTAATGGTTACATTATTTGAATTCACACTATTGGCAATAACAATGGCCCTTAGATTTACAGTATATACTACTTCAGTGCTTTCCAGCCCTCTCTAAGTGATTTACAGAGTCAGCATATTGCCCCCAACAATCTGGGTCCTCATTTTACTGACCTCAGTCTTCCATCCTTCTGAGGCCAGTAAACTGAGGACCCAGGTTGTTGAGGGCAATATGCTGACTCTGTAAACCACTTTTAGAGGGCTGGAAAGCACTGTGAAGTAGTATATACTGTAAGTCTAAGGGCCATTGTTATTGCCGATAGTGTGAATTCAAATAATGTAACCATTTTGTGGGATTTATTAACTACTAATCGAAACCTACCTGCATTTTTAAAATTAGGATCTGAACCAAATCTCTTTGAAAGGATTTTAAAAAGGTAAGCAATTAACACATGTGCAAAATGTTAGAATGGACTAGTCTGACTTTACTAGGATCACTGCAATATTAGTGATCTTTAGACGGGGTCTTATTTTCTTTTGACCCCCGAAATAAGCACTTGGCCTTATTTTCGGAGAGATCTTATTATTTTGGAGGGGCAGGAGGTGGCAAACGTGGTCACCTCATGGCCGCTGCTGTGTGCAATATTTTTGTGGAGAGCTTATTTTAGCGCATGCGCTCAAAAGCCCAATGGAGCTTATTATCGAGGGAGGTCTTATTTTCGGGGAAACAGGGAAGCAAAAATGATTTGATTCCATCCACTCCAACCTCCCCAAAATGGGAATTGTTGTTTCTGATCAAAATGGGAGGTTATTGGATGAAAGACTACCTTTTACACATGGTTGCAAGTATTTTAAATTTTAATTACCTTGTCTTTCTGTACAAGTGGTAAAAGATATGGAACACCTCCCACATCTGCAATTCTAGGCTTGCCACAAATACCTGTAAAAAGGAAAAACAAATGGTCAAATTCAATGTTTTCCAGATTTTTTTTTTTACTAACCCAAAACAATATAAAAGCAATCACGGTTTAGTAGACCCCCAAAACCAATTATTGTGATTTGTATGATGAACCAGACAATGGTGGTTTGTATAACCAACGATAGCTAAAACAAACCGTCACTTAGCATAGCATCCTTCCAACCTATAAAAATTGACAGGGAGGGCATGGCCAGTAATCCTGTGCTGTAATGGCAACGGTGAGGCTGTTCTGTGAAATTTGAAGTTCTCCAAAAGTAGGGAAAAATAGGATTTTTTTTAAAATAGGAGAGCATTCAGTATTTTAAGGTATGCGACAAGGGTTTTTAGCCTGGATAATCCAATCTTGAAAAGGCTTAAGAAGAAAATCTATTCTGCCAAAAATAATCCTGGCAATTTTGCCCGTTCCATCTGGTGGCCCACATGTTACCAAGATATTGCCAATATTCCGTCACAGGTACTACGTGTTACCTTTAACAGGAAAACAAAAGGGTTCTTGAGTCATATCAGGACAATCCACCACGGATACCTGGACATCTGCAAAATTTTCTTGAAGTCCATTCTGTAGAACTGGAAGGAAAATAGATCATTTCAAAGAAAATTGAAGAATGGAATATAGCAACAGCACTTAAGACTTATATACCGCTTCATAGGGCTTTTACAGCCCTCTCTAAGCAGTTTACAGTCAGCCTATTGCCCCCCAACAATCTGGGTCCTCATTTTATCAATCTCGGAAGGATGGAAGGCTGAGTCAACCTTGAGCCAGTCAGGATCAAACTCCAGGCTGTGGACAGACTTAGCCTGCAATACTGCCTTCTAACCACTGCACACCATGACTCCTCCAATGCTGCGGTTGTAACTGCAGGCCGGTTGCCAAACACTCAAACTTTGATTATGTGACTGCAACAGCCATAACTTTGCGGGCCAATGCTAAATCATTCACCATTGCTGAACAAATGGTTAAGCAAAGACTATAACTATATATACACTAGGGGAGACATGATAGCATTGTTCCAATATCTCAGGGGTTGCCACAAAGAAGAGGGAGTCAAACTATTCTCCAAGGCACCTGAGGGTAGAACAAGAAGCAATGGGTGGAAACTAATCAAGAAGAGAAGCAACTTAGAACTGAGGAGAAATTTCCTGACAGTGAGAACAATTAATCAGCGGAACAGCTTGCCTCCAGAAGTTGTGAATGCCCCAACACTGGAAGTCTTTAAGAAGATGTTGGATAGCTATTTGTCTGAAATGGTATAGGGTTTCCTGCCTAGGCAGGGGGTTGGACTAGAAGACCTCCAAGGTCCCTTCCAACTCTACTATTGTATTGTATTGTATTATATGTTACTGAAATAGCTACAGTGACGGACTCTCTTTGTGTTGATGGGAGTGTTCTTAAAACTATCACCTTTCCCAGAGATTAAGGAGTGCTTCTGCCTTTCTCTCTATAATGACTTCCAAGTGTTCCCTTCAAGGACATCTCTACATGTTCAGAATGTGGGGGAAGAAATCTTGCCTCCCTTTTAAACAAATATACACACTGCACTATATCCTGCTTTTCTAACTGCTGCTGTTACCTGGATTCTTCTCCTCACAGCTTTTATAACTCAAAAGAACCATGCTTGCTTACCATCAGCCGCTTCCTCCAGAGTAGGTATGTGAAAAGCAAACTTTTCCACCCTAGCCATGTTTTATTCCAGGCAGGCAACCAAGCAGGTTGGCTCCTAAGGGATCAAAGTACATCAAGAACAAGTTACAGGTCTGTTAATGAACATACTGGTTTTGCAATTCAACCCAAGCTTTTAGCAGTACAGATGTTGACGGTAATTCCTGAGAGTGTTACATGTTAAAAGAGTGTCATGGATTTATTGTGCTGTGCTGTCTGTTTCACTATTTTCTTCCTTAGTTATTGTTGGTGCCTACATCTGCTCTTTTTGAGGAAAAAAAAGATGATTCAACAAGCAATATTGTTGATGAATCAGCACCCACAGTATCTCAACTACTTTGGACAGGAAAAAAAATGTTGTTATAGGGAGTACAGTATAAGCCAGTAATTTCATTGTAAAGGAATCAAATTAACTGAATATTTTTCTTCAGTTAATATAAGCAAATCAAACATAGTACATGGCTGCAATACTGTTCCTACTTTAAGCCTGGATTCCTAGAAGGTGGTTTGTTTGGAGATAGTTAGCCTTCAGTATTTTGTAAACTGTGGTTTATAGTTTAATGCAATGTGTGAGCCATGCAGTAGTTAATAAACCACAGTTAGCCATTCACACATAGTAGATATTACTTAGAAACAAAGTTCTCAACTGTTGACTATGTATAGATATTAGATTTGAAAAGTTTATTTGCTGGTTGCTTCAAACCAAATTTTAACAACAACAGGAAATTAGGATTAATTTTCTTCACCAGCTGACATTATTTGGAAGTAAACTCCAATTAACTACTGCCTAGGAAGATGGAGGATTTGAATGTATTAAGTTGTATAGAAAAAAAAGGTCAAGGGAATTTATTTTGCAAGAAGGAATTAATTATAGTAGCAGGTGAAACCACTAATCATGCAAATGATTCATTATCAGGCCTGCATATTTCCCAAGGTTTTGAGAACAACTTGTTTAAAATATTAGCTCATTTCTCTTAGTATGAATTTATCAATTGCTCTTAAAAGTTCAGGGATAAACTAATCACATTAAAAAGCATTCATGATCTTGCTAATTTTTTTCTAGCAATCACAAAATTTTTCCTTTCTTGCTTCCTAGAAACTCTGTGTATTACAACCTTTATTACATTTAAGTCTTTTGTATCCATTTCCTATTATTTATTTCCTACAGTCTATTTCTATCCTTTAATCATTTTCCGGTTTTGTAGTTGTTTATTAATTTGTTGATCTTTCTTCCTTTCTTTTTTGCTTTCCTGCTCCCCCTCCCCCTTTCTCTAGCCAATTATACCATAAATCCCATAAGGAGTAATATTCAGATTCTTCTTTCTCTTTTAATTCTTTCGTGAGCTTATCCATCTCTGCACATTCCAATATTTTTTTTATTACATTGCTAAATAGGTTGTTATTCATAGAGTATATAGAATGTTATATACAGAATGAAGAAAAAAGATGTATGAAATAATATAAATACACACATATATAAAGTTATAGTTATAAAAGACTTATTTGTACAGATAAAAGAATCACAACAGATATGTAAAAGAAGTATAATGTGTTGCAAAGATGTGAAGTTTGTATAAGCAAAATAAAGTTTTTTTAAAAAAAAGAAACTCTGTGTTACCATTTATAACCAATCCAAATGGCCATCTCCGTGTTTTATAGTTTTCAGTTAATATTTTTATTAGGAGCATCTTATGCTAAGCCATTGAACATTCCATAAAGCAGAAATTCTGAGATGAGTAATAAAAATGCAACTTATTCAGAAGCCTGATTTCAACGGTTGGGTTTGGGTTGGGTTTTTTTAAAGAGCAGTGATTTTCAAACTTTTAAAGATGTGCGGAATTCATATCTCCCAGAAGTCCCCAGTTTTGGAAAACACTCCTCTAAAATACCAATTTTTTGGATTAAAACCCAAAGCACTATATAACTACCCAGGCTGAACCTGCACAAGTCGCTGACTGCACAAAAGCCTACAAACAAACCTTTATCTTAGCGTGTGAAAATCCCACCTATTTGCCACACAGTTACTTTCCAAAGTAAAAAGCAGCCTCAAAGTTCTGCAAATTTCCCTGGAGTCCGATGCAAGCTTTATTGCTCCTATATAGAAGCTCCATTACCTACAATAGGGATTACTCCCGGGTAAACACATCTTGCACTGAAGCGGGTCGCGTTCCTCGTTTTCCCCCCAATTTCCAAAAGTGTTAAATCCTATCAGGCACAGCCCACAGCCGAAGACTGAGCTGGGATCACCACTTACGGAAGGTAATCAATCGGAGCCTTAATTACTAGTACTCCTCCCCATTGCAAATCGTGCCCGCGGTTGCATTGGCCTTACTTACAGCACTTAGAAGGAACACGCGCGCAGGGCGTTAGCCTCCACCCGGAGCAACTTCTCGAAGACGCCAAGAGTTCCTTTTGACCGCTTTCAAGAGGGCGCGGCCGGCCTCACCCCACCCTTCTTCCCGTTTCTGCTGACGTCGATTTACGAAGACTCGCGAGACCAGAGATCAGTATATAAGCGGCCCGCCGGGGCTTTCGCGGCCTTGGCGATACGCGCGATGAGGTGAGTAGCTGCGCAATCGGTTGGCATCCGTCCGGTTCCCGATCTCGGTTCGGCGCGGCTCCTTGATTTATTTATCCATCAAGCCTCGGTGCCGCCATTTCGATAGAAACCCTGCATCCGATGGACGGCTGTTGCGCTTAATTCGCCCATCGTGTTAGACCGTTATATATATTTTATATATGGTGGGTTGGCTGGATGGTTTTAGGGTGATAACATGAGCTGAGCGATGATGGCTTTTATTAAGCCGCCGGTTTAGCAGTCCCTTGGTCTATATAGCAAACGATTGACCCATTGGGATCCCCATATCAAAACAACTTAGCTGATTGCGCGGCCAGCATCTGAAAATAACATTTAATACAGCACCGTACACAATAAGCAAAATGATTCACTTGAGATCTGCATATGTGGGACTGATTGGGGTAGATTGTAGGGGTGACACGGAAATATAATTTAATCATATTTTAATCTATATCTTAAAAATTATTGTATTTTATTCCAGTTTCATTTTAAATTGCATCTTATTTCAGTTCCATTTTAAATTGCTCTTTATCAAATGTTAGTAATTTTGTTTTCGGAACTCTGCACTTTGATATGGCCCAAGGGCTAATCAATCACTGTAATGTAAATAAATAATATGAAGCCCAAGATGTGTGAATCCCTAATTCCAAATTTCAAGATAATCCAGATTCATTCCATCCCCTCCCATATAGGGAGTAAGGTCTCTAGCTTTTGCACAGGAAAGGAATCCATTGCAATTGGACAAGTGGTCTCCCCCGAAATTAATAGAAATTGAGATTTTGAGATGGGCAAGTCCTAAAAATAGGCTTATCCCAATTAAAAAAAAACCTAAACTTGGACTCAGCCTCCCTCCAAGATAATTATCTTGATTTAAGAGAAGATTTTCCAATAGAGCAGTACTCCAACATTTGAGGGGCTGCCACAAAGCAGAGGGGGTCAACTTATTTCTCCAAAGTACCAGCAGGCAGGACAAGAAACAATGGATGAAAACTAATCAAGGAGAGAAGCAACCTAGAATTGAGGAGAAACTTCCTAACAGTGAGGACAATTAACCAGTGGAACAGAGGTTGTGAGTGCTTCAACATTGGAGGTTTTAAAGAAGAGATTGGACAACTATTTGTCTAAAATGATATAAGGTCTCCTGCTAGTACAGGGGTTTGGACTAGAAGACCTCTAAGGTCCCTTCCAGCGCTCTATTCTGATTTAAGGTTGCCTTTCTCTACAATGTCTAGAAAGCATAGATTAGGAGACACTTTATATTATTTCTCTTATATTCATCCTAACAGGAAACCCACGAGGCAGTAGGTTAGGCTGCAAAGGTAGTGAAATAGTGATCTACTTCTAGGAAAATATTTTAGAAACTTGGTGGCAGAATGGAAAACCGAATCTGGGTTTCTAAATGGAAATGGGCTTGTTTTCTCCCAGTTGATGGAGCTGTTTCCCTGTTGGTAAGAGAAAATAGAATATAATTCTTTCTTGGCCAAGTGTGATTGGACACACAAGGAATTTGTCTTTGGTACATATGCTCTCAGTGTACATAAAGAAAAATAAAATAGAATACATTCATCAAGAATCATAAGGTATTTGTTTAGCAGAATCTAGGTTTATACACCAAATCAAGCCATGATAGGACTTTTTGGATGCAGCATGCTATGTAAACTTGACAGCATGTTGATGAAGATTCAGTCATCCAGGTAGAGTAGACTGGAAGTTGAGGCATGGCAAACTTGTTTTAATTTTTGGTTTAAAATGCTTCACTGCTTATCCAAGTAGCTGCTTTGGTCTGGGCAAATTGGTTGTTTGGGGGGGTGGGGAGAGGCCATCTACAGGTGGCCACAATTGAGGCCAAAAAAAAAAAGTTTTGCCTTATTTTATGACCTTTCACACTTCTTAAGTCAGGGGTGTCCAAACTTGGCAACTTTAAGACTTGTGGACTTCAACTCCCAGAGAGCTGGCTGGGGAATTCTGGGAGTTGAAGTCCACAAGTCTTAAAGTTGCCAAGTTTGGACACCCCTGGCTTATAGACTGCTTTCGGTATTTCAGCCTTGAATCTGAAACTAATTTCTGTTATCTTTTCAAGGTCGAAAACACATTTGGCTAATGAAACAGGAAGGTTAGCAGCTGCAGCTATGGATACAGAAATGTGAGTGCTTTTTATTAAAGTCATGAAATAGTCATATCTTGAATAATAAATTAGTGCTGCATTTCATTGCATACATTCAGCATTCAGCAAACTATGTTTTAATTAGGCATATTGAGTAGCCGCCTTTGGTCTGTATATTGGATTGTTGTTAGTTGTAAAGGAGGCTTCCAGAGTGCTCCTGGGAGCTGGGGAGGGCAGAAACGAGGGGAAAAAATGGTGTTTTTTGCTCGTTTTTGCACCCACAGCCCCCAGGAGCACTCTAAGCCTCCTAAAGGCTATGCATGCCATTTTTTTGACAAAAAATGGGCCTGTGCTCACAAAAAGTGGACCATTTTTGGATATGTGGAGATTGCAAAAACCTTTTTTAAAAAAATTGCCTCTTCAAAATCATGGTGCGTCTTATACTCCAAAACTACAGTATCTATGTATGTATTTGTGTATATGTCTTTGGCCCGTGTGCAATTTTACACAGAGAGATAGGTTCTACCATGCTTTGTGGGTGGAACACCTCCAGGTAGCTATTTTGCATCCACCTCTATTGAAAAGTTATTTACCCTGAGTAAAGAATTAATCATCCATACTCAACGTAGGTTTGGGCTTGTTGGGAGTGGGGGAGAGATGGCTACTAGGAAGTAAGTCTTACCTTTCCTGACTTCAGATCTAGCCCACATTCATCAAAGCACTCAAGGAAAAAAGCTTCGAATTCAGCAAAAGATGCCGGCCGGTCATCATCTGTGGCTATGCAGAGAGGTCCTTCCCCAGCTGGTCCAAAGGCCGAGAGTCAGACGAAGTTACCCAAGCCTAAAATTAATCTTCGAGCCCTCTTCGATTACCACTTCACGCGGAAGCAGCACCGGTTCCGCGAAAGATGGAAGCCCACGGAGAGCAGGAAACCAAGCAAGCCTCGCAAATATGTCAGAAAATGGGCGGAAAGGCACAGAATTCCAGAAGACGAACAGAAGAGGAGAATGAAAGATAGAGGAATTGTATTTCCTTTCATGGAAAAATACTACGGCAGGAAGCATCTCCCTTTAAAAACGGTGCGAGAATATGAGGTAAATTTACAATTCCACACTACCTTTTTGGGGGGCAGAAATGCTCAATAGTGTTTTTGAGGCTGTCATCCACCCTCTTGCTGACTCCAGATGTCTTGACGGTGGTTTGGCCAATGCTCCTGAGCAACATGAGTTGGGAAGGTTGATCCTCTCAGCTATTGATGGCGAACCTGTGGCACGCAGAGCCCTCTCTGTAGGCACACGGCCATCGCCCCAGCTCAGCTCCACTGTGCATGCGTGCATGCTTCTCGTCAGCCAGCTGATTTTTGGGTCTCTGCCACACAGGTGCAGTGCGCATGTTGACGCACACAGATGCACGGGGAGGGCACACAGGGGGTCCCAGGAGGCTTTAGGGAGGCCTGCTAGGCCCAAAACGGGGTGCGGGGGGACAGGCGTACATGCGCAGGGTGGTGTCGCACGCATTGCATTATGGGTGCAGGCATGCGTGGGAAAACTGCCACACATGCACGCACTTTCCGCACATGGCGACCAAAAGGTTAGGCATCACTGCTCTAGGCTCCCCATTGAGAATGCCTGGCTGCTTCTTCATTGTCTTGATGGAAGGAAAACGTTGCAGTTCTAATAAAGGAGAACATTTGTAGCTCAGGGTTGACACGACGGGTCCTTGGTGCTCTCTGAGCTTGCTTGTTTTCTTGCAGGCGTTTCATTACCCAACTAGGTAACATCATCAGTGTTAGTCTTTCCGATTGACAGTCTTGTCACGTATTAACTTGAGAGTGGATTTGAAGCTTGCACTTTCGTTTTGTCTGGGGAAAAAAATATATATCCTCCTTTCCCAGCATGCAGCGTTGAAGGGGTTTTTCAAATACATTGAAATGTTGAAATATGAGGATCATTTGAAGAAGTCCTTGATGCGGTTGAATGCTGTGGGCGATCTTGAAAATCAGTGTCTGGAATCACGGAGGCACAAATACCTGGATGACGATGGACCCATTTCTCCCATTGCAGAGACCAGGTAGGCACAGTGAGACTTTCTAAATTGGGTGTTTGCAATCCAAAGATCAGAACTTGCAACCACAATTGTGTGATCGTTGAAACTGACTCTTTAGTGTCAATATATAATCCTGATAGGCCATATTATTTTACTTAATGCCTGTTCTGACCTAGGCTTCCTAAAACGCAAAGCTGACTCCTCATCCCGATAAAACCCCTTTTATTTAGTTTAAAGTGAATTCCTCTCCAGCAAAATCCCGGCCAACAGTCTTTTAAGCGATTTCACAACTACAAGGCTTTTATCAGGCTTGGAGAGCTGCCAGGCCGATATCTTCCAAACGCCACTCTGTAGCAGAGAATACTTGGCAAGAAGCCAGGAACAGATCTTCACCCTAATGAATTGAACTAATTGTCTCCTGCAAACTCCCCTACCCTTTCGCTCCCCTGGCCCATGTTCCTCCCCAACCTCCTCGCTGTCTGAGTCTACCACCAGCTCCACTGGCGGGCCACAACAATTAGTTTTTGGGTAATGCTTCTGATGAAATTTTACTCAAAGGCCATTTTTTCCAAGTGATAAAGCATCCAAATATTTTCAGGAATTAAGAATTTAGCTTCCCAAAGTAAAATTGTAATTGGCTTTGTCCTTATTCTCTCCATTGAACATAACATAGGTATGGATAGTCCTTCACTTAAAACCATTTATTTAATGATCCTGGTTGTTACTTTTAAACCCCTTCATAGCTTGGGAACAGGTTATTGTGTGTTTTTATTTTTATATTGTGTGTTATTGTTTGTAAGCTGCCTAAGAATCACTTTGAGCAAGGAGGCAGGTGTATAAACTTTCTAAATAAATCTAATAGGATAATTTTTCTGTTTCAGCAATGAGGACTCTGGTAATGAAGCCATTGGTGCCAAAATAGTGGTAAGTTGCCCGTAACCAAAGCTTGCTACATCAATTCTACTGTCACACTCTGCTTTTCACTTCTCCCTTCTTAACTTGAGAAATGCATTAGAAGTGAGATAGTAACACAATCAATCAGTCATGTACAAAATTGTCACAAATGAGCCTTCCTAGTTTTCATATTCCTACGGGTGTCCCTCTACTTACGACCACAAATTGGAATCAGAAATTCTGTCAATTTCTGTCATTGCCATCCTAAATTGAAAAACAGCTAATTTTACGGTAATTTTTACAGCAGTCATTAAGCAAATCTTAGCTTTAACAATAGCTGTTTTTGCTGGAAATTGGCCAAAAAAAACCCCCCACCATTGGAAATCATGAAATTATGAATGTATTTTTTATGTACACTGAGAGCTTATGCACCAAAGACAAATTCCTTGTGTGCCCAATTACACTTGGCCAATAAAGGATTCTATATTAGCATTCTTTTTTTTTAATGCCATGCTGGTTTTTATTTTCCAGGACAACAGCTGTTTCATATTGAGCACTAAAATTCCCAAGAAAAAGAAGAAATTGAACTTTAGGAGAAAATGAGTGGCATCTTTTTCAGGACGTTTAAAGGGAATGCCTGGAAGGCATGCAAATTTTTTTTAACATTCTTGAAGATCCAAACTCCCTTAAAATAAAGTCTCTTAAAAGCAAGCAAAATACAAGCCAGGTATTTAGCTATAACTTTCCTTTCTTTCACTTAGCGCTTAACTGTAAAATTTCTAAACATCAGACAGTGGCTTTTATACCTGTGTAACTGCTTTTCAGAACACAAATTTTGCATGACAATGAGTTAATCACTTTTTTGTCACAATGAGTGCATACTTTTTATTCACCTTTTTATCCTAATATATTAAAGCTGTTATATCATTCAAAATTTGCATTTATGAGATGTGATTTTTAAATTCTTGGCAGTGCTCGCTAAATCTAATAATCAGATAGGATATATATATATATATATAACAATAATTAATCTATATATATGTGTGTGTGTATGTATATGTTTGTATATGGTACATATACCAACCAAACTTGGTACACACATGACTTACTCTCTGGAGAAAAATACTGTGGGGGTAAAACCCCTGACACCCCTCAGGGTGTGTTTTCTGTTAAGATACAGCCTGTTGTGCCGCACTGGCTTCTACTGTGCAGCGCAGTGGCATTGCCATGGTAACAGCTTCACTACTCCACAAGGGTAAAGAGGGAAATCCAGCATTAGAAATTACGTTTGGTCAGGACATTTTCCCCCTATAAATAAATACCCGAGCAACGCTGGGTTATCGGCTAGTTGGATTTAAAATCTGCACTGCAGTTCCCATGATGACTGTTTTTAGTTCAACTGCTAAATGATTCACAAATGAATTAAATCTTAACACACTGATCGGAACTGAGCGCAGAGGAAATTGTTAGCCTGAGGCGGCTTGAACAAATTGGCTACCCGAAGAAACGTTTATAGGGGGGGGCGGGAAAGGGACACAGTAAACGATGCAAAACCTGAGATAAAGCTGCAAATTGATAAACACCTGATATGTATTTTTCCCCCCTCTCTTTTGAACTAGCAAAGCCACTGAATGTCCTCCAGGATGTGCCATGTATTTCAAATAAAGATTCAAGGACGACTCGATGAGGCAAATTTTTGATCTGGGCTGATTGTTCTTCGCAAGAAGCTTTTGTGATTTCGCCGTTCCTGAAATACCTCAGATTGGGAAATGGATGCCTTCAGCTTCCCGTGTCTACTGTGGTACTTCAGATTTGCTCAGTTTCTCCTCCCTTGGATCAATTTCATTGTATTTTCTTGGCCTCCTAAAAATTTCGACAAAGGGCAACAGCAGCCACCATCCCTCCCCCCCCCCCCCCCCGGTGATATTCAGATTTTTTCCCATTTTTATTATTCGGCAGCACGAGTCCATAGCAGCCGCCCACTGTCTACCGCAGAACGTCCTACAGAAAGGCTTGAAGTAGAGGATTGCCAATCAACTAGAATTCTTTGCCAGCCTTAGAAGGAGCATTTAAAACCCTGGGATTCCCCCCAGCGACCCAAGAAAGCATCGGACAAGGAGAAGATGAGAACAGAACCAACTCCAAGCCGAAGACGGAGCAGCCCTCAAAACCCTAAAGAGGGTACCAAATTATCATCATCCCTCCAGCAGATAAAGGTTGAACTCAGGGTTATCATGGATACATTAGAATATATACAAAAAGCAAGGGAATTATTAAAAGACCAACCTACGTCCAGTGAACGTGAATCCCACAGAACCCCCCCCCCCCCCAATCATCTGGATCCAAAGAAAGCTCAGCGACCTCACCAAGAAAGGGCAAATCACCAAAGATCACCAGTGGGCAATGAAAAGTACTGGATCCATCCTCCCACATGCCCCAAAAGTCTGTGCAAGGCAGGCAGTTGTATCATTATCAGGAACCCCAACATAACAACGTCGCTAAAGGATCGGTGAAAAGGCTCACCTCACAGAGGGAAGCAAATACTCCAACAACTCCCTACAGTGCCAAGTAATCCAAGATGTAGGCAGAGACAAAAGCATCTTTATCATTTGATGTTGCAGCTCTTTTTATATCCGTAGATCCCAAAATTAGCCCAAATAATTTGTGACAGCACTAATGTTGGTAAAAATGGGATTTTCTTGCTTTGCTTTGTAATCGGCCATGTATACCAGCTGGAGGAAGTCTTCAAAATTCACCTTATGTTAGAAGTAAGTTTGCCATTATTCCCCCCCCCCCCCCCCCCACACACACACACAATCTTGTTTCTGGTTCAATGTGGTTGCTAATAGGCTTCCTTAAAACATACAGAAGGAAAACAGTTTTGATTTTCTGCCACAGATTTAAGATAAAGAGACCAAGGGATGGACAACTCCAGCTTGTTTATGACCTGTGGACTTCATCTCCCAGTAGACTCAGGGTTGAAGTTCACAGGTCGTAAAAGGGCCAGAGTTGTCCACCCCTGCTACAGATGGTGTTTTGTAATTTTGTTATGTATTCTGACGTTTGGAATTTTTTTCTATTTCGGCGCAGCACAACTCCAGGTTTTGTACTGGCCTCTCAGACGGAAGCCGTGGAGTCAGTGCTAAGAGTACAACCTTCTTTGCAACCCACAGCTAATTTGTATTTGCTGTGTTACTTAAAGGAAGGGACATCATAACACCTGGGCTTTTAGAATAAACTGAAAGAATGAAAATAGTTGAAAGCTACAAGAAACCTTACAGGTCGTCTTTGACTTACGATGAGCCTCTGAACATAATATCTGTGTCTTAATGTTAGAGTAATCTGAAAACATGGAGTCTGCTGACTGGTGTGAGAAACTTTACAGGTATTCTTGACTTACGACCAGTCACTTAGGGACTGTTATGACACATGACATGCCTCCCTGGGGGTTATGGCCCAAATTCAAAGTTCCAACAAAAACTCCCCCAATCATATGACTGTACTTCAGGCCCTTGGCAACTGGATCACGTAGAAGGATAGGATAGAATTTAGAATGCAGAGCAGGGTAGAGTAGCATGGGATGGGATTGGTTGGGATAGAATAGCAATCGCACTTAGACTTATATACCACTTCATAGTGCTTTTACAGCCCTCTCTTAAGCGGTTTACAGAGTCAACATATTGGCCCCAGTAATCTGGGTCCTCATTTTTCCCACCTTGGAAGGATGTAAGGCTGAGTCAACCTTGAGCTGGTGAGATTTGAACTGCTGAACGGCAGCTAGCAGTCAGCTGAAGTAGCCTGCAGTACAGAATAGAGTAGAGTAGAATGCATATAAAAATATCTGTGTGTATATGTTGTAGCATAACTCTGCCTTGGGCAATTTCAACCAAACTTTGTACACAGATGACTTACTCTCTGGAAACATACTGTGGGAGTGTAAGACACCCCTAACACTCCTCAGTGTGTGTGTGTGTGTCCATGTCTGTGCCAGCATAATTCCGGAATGCCTGGGCCTTGGAAATGGAAAGAACTGAATTATATCTATAGTATCAAGTCACAGTACTTTTGAGAGTGATAGTATGCATTTTGGATTCAGGTTCTGTTAAGATACAGCCTGTTGTACCTTAAATGGCTTCTTCTGTACAACACGGAGTTGCCATGGTAACGGCTTCCCAGTAAGGAGCTCCCTCTAATGCAGCATTAAGATAAATATATACCCAGGCTGCGCTAGTAGAATTATAAAGCTTAACTGTTCTAAGTGGCAAAACGTCAAAAAGTCTCTGCTAGGAAAATACAACTTTTCATTGCTTTGAACATAATGCACAGTATTTGAGCTATTGATAAGAATGTTTCCTAATTCATGGACAATTCTTGATTTCAGACTCTAGGAAAACCAATTTTGGGGGCAAATAAAAAGGTACGTTGGCACCAGTGGTGAAATGCAAATTTTTTTTTTTTTACTATCGGTTCTGTAGGCGTGGCTTGGTGGGCGTGGCAGGGGAAGGATACTGCAAAAGCCCCATTCCTTCCTCACTCCTGGGGGAAGGATATTGCCAGAGGTGGTATTTCCACTACTGGTTCTCCCGAACCTGCTGAATTTCACCCCTAGTTGGCACCCGTTAGTGCTTGGGGTATGTGAATTAATCCGTTTTGGAGATGAATAATGTTTGAAGTGATGCGAACCGCTCCTTCCTGAAATGTTTTGCATTCCTTATTAATACATAATAATAATAATAATTAATAATTTATTAAATTTCTAGACGGCCCCCTCTCCCGGGAGGGACTCGGGGCGGTGTACAGGAATAAATTTAAGACATACAAACAATCATACACATAGGTAAAAATCAAATTAACAACCCCTGTACAATTTATAAAAATTTAAAAACAGACCTTAAAACCAATCTTAAAAAATTTAGAAATAGGACTGAGGTGGGATAGGTGGAATTAGGCCAAGCCGGCTAGCTGGAATAGGTGGGTTTTAAGTTTCTGACGGAAGGAGCGGAGATCCGTAGTCATTCTAATGTCGGGGGGGGGGGGGGAGGTCATTCCAGAGGGTCGGGCCCATCACAGAGAAGGCCCTTCTCCTAGGCGTCGCCCGCTGGCACAGCCTAGTGGACGGCACCCGGAGGAGTCCCTCTCTGTGAGCGAATCGGCTGGAGGGATGTATGGGCCAGGATACGATCCCGCAAATAACTAGGTGGTTATGGTTTGGGGCTCTGCCGTATACCTGTTTCTTTGTCGCTCTGGAGGAAAAAAAACTCCACCTATAACCGCACTGTATGGTATCTGCAACCAGCAGTTGTTCCTGATGGCTTGTTCAAAAAACAGTGCGAGATCAGTTCAGCATGTGGCATCGTTGGTTCTCAAGCTGCTGTGCTTGTGCAACCTGGTATTTTTGTTGAGACAAGTGGGAACAGTGAAAAATGTGTAAGTTCAAGCCAAAAGCTCACCCATGTGCACTAAAGGAAATTCAACATTTTTGTTCTCAGGGCCGTTGTAACTTCAATCGAACTGTTGACTTAACAACCGCAATTGAGCCCAAAAGTTGGCAACCATCGTCATGCAACTTTCAGCCATCAACCATCTCACCTGATGAAATCGTCGACATTTTCCACAACAGCCCTGAGTTCAAGAACAGTGACTGCTCGGTGGCTCCGCGCTTATGCAGAGTCATTTGCAACGGTGAGATCCGCAAACTCAAATATGTGTCATATGTTGAGGACTACTTGCATTATACAGCCTCTGTTCCTGAAAACTCTCATGGTGAAATATTTTCTATTCCGGAAAAATCCTGACAAGGAACAATTAAAAGCTAGCTGCAGTTCTTTAAACAAATTTTTGAAGGTAATGCTATAGGTTGGGGTTTTTGTTTTGTTTTAAAAGAAATACTGTTTGTACCGTGGACTTAAGTTCAAATTCCTGCCTTGTTGATGTATTCCGCGTGGGCACATCTCATTTTGTGCCTGCCGAACGATGCAACGAGGCTACAGAAAACTCAGGTTTTGCTTCCATCATTGTAAAACAAGTTACATTGGTGACAATGAGACCTGGGATAAATTTATTCTGCAGTTTCATTAGCAAATTTAAAGATATCAGAAGGCGTACGAGTCGGCCCTAGAGTCTGTTACATCACCAACTCCGTGCTTTGAGTCGCTAGTCCCTGCATCAGATCTTTCGATGCTGGCTGGCAATGTCAGATATGGTAGCTGATAACATAGGGGTTCGTTTATTTCGCTCTTACCCAAAAGTAACACGGTCAAATCCGTTCAGCAAAAATGTTCATTGAAGTGGAAAAAAGAAACTACCGTATTTTTTGGAGTACAAGACACTCCAAAGTATAAGACGCACCTAAGCTTGTGCTAATCAGGTTGAGATGAAACTGAAACAGGCTATTTGCTGTTGGCTGCAAGGAGGTAAATTGCTGGGAGGCAGAGGCCAAAGGGTGGGGGTGGGCGGGGCTACACTCGGTGTAGCTCCTAAATTTTCACCCTCTTTAAGGGGGGGAGTGCGTCTTATACTCTGATAAATACGGTATATTAGAGGAAAGCTTATCAGATTTAGACAAAACATTTTCTCTCTCTTTTTTTAAAGGAAGTATGCATCTATGGTTCAAGTCAAGCTGCTGTGCTGTTGATCCAAGAAGATCCCAGATGCACATTTCAGATTAAACAAATGCCAGCAGACCATGGAGAACCTCAAAGAACAACCAGGACCAAGTCTCACCAGAGCATATGGAAAGGCTGACAAACCATGGTCAAGCTCCAAGACAAGCTGGAGAAAGGGAAGCCAAACTAAACTCCAGAATCAAAGGGAACCAGAGCCCGAATGGCTGGTCAACCCATCCAGGCCGCCCACTATCTTCCTCAGAACACAACACCCTACATTAAAGCCCTAAATTATAACTCCGGGGATGCCGGTCAACTAGAATTCTTTGCAAGCCTTAGAACAGGGGTGTCCAAACTTGGGAACTTTTAAGACTTGTGGACTTCAACTCCCAGAATTCCCCAGCCAGCTCTGCTGGCTGGGGAATTCTGGGAGTTGAAGTCCACAAGTCTTAAAGTTCCCAAGTTTGGACACCCCTGCCTTAGAAGGAGCATTTATAAAACTACCTGATTTCCTATAGAGACACCCCCCCCCCCAAAGCATCAGAAAGAAGACGAGAACAAAACCAACTCCAAGTAGAAGATGGAGCAGCCCTCAAAAAATCTAGAGGTAACCAGATTACCATCATCCTTCCAGAAGATGAGGGTTGAAACCAGGATTATTAGCATGGCTCCATCAAAAATACATACAGAAAGCGAAACAGTTACGAGAAGACAACGTTGCACCGGCAAACACCAACCCGATAGCAAAAGGAATCATTTGGATCAAGAGAATGCTCAGTGACCTCACCAAGAAAGGGAAATTCACCAAAGAAGAGCCGAGGTGGCGCATTGATTAGATTGCAGTACTGCAGGCTGCTTCAGCTGACTGCGAGCTGCAATTCAGCAGTTCAAACCTTACCGGCTCAAGGTTGACTCAGCCTTCCATCCTTCCGAGGTGGGTAAAATGAGGACCCAGATTGTTGGGGGCAATAAGCTGACTCTGTGAAAGAGCTCAGAGGGGGCTATATAAGCCTAAGCGCTATTGCTAAAGAAAAGACCAGTGGCCAATGAAAAGTAGTGGACCCGTCCTCTTATCCTTCTGTGGATACCCCAAAGCATGCAGGACAGGCATACTTCTTCGTTCAGTTGTATCATTATCAGGAACTTCAACATACAACGTGGCTAAAGGCTTCAAAGGCTCAGATACCTCACAGAGGTATCACCATCATTGGATGTCACAGCTCTTTTTACATCCCATAGATCCAAAATTAGGCAATGATCCGTGACAGCGCTGACCTAACCCTAAAATTGAATTAACCAGAAATGTGGACCTTGCCAAACTTTATCTAACCACGTCCTTTTACTTCGGCTGACACACACATCAACAAATCAGAGGAACCCCTGCGGGATCACTGCTTTCTGAATGAATAGAGACTATAATATCAATAACAGCCATATACACATAACCCAAAATATAGATCAGGTACGTAGATGACACCTTTGTCATTATTTAAAAGGGCCAAGTAGGGACCACACAAGGACCCCTTCAACAACATCTTCAAAGGATTAAAATTCACTAGGGAATCCCACTACCTTTCCTTGGATATCTTCATTCCGGGTGGCAAATTGGTAATGGCAAATTAGAAATACACTGTCCCTTGTAAAGCCATTACACCAACCGACAACAGACTGTTAGCAACCACATGGCGTCACTGCAAGCACACAATCCGACCAAAGCCCTCTGAAATAGAAATAAACCAAGAGACCCAGCAGCCCCCAGAAGAAGAAGAAAAAAACAGGAATAATCTACAATATAACATTGCAAAGCCCATAACAGCCACTCTGGACAGACAGGGCAGAAGATTAGCAGGTCAAGGTCTGTAAACACCAATCAGCAGTCAGAAGACATGAAAACCCCTCACCATCAATAAACATCCAGATGAACAAGGATTAACACCCGAGATTAACATTAGACCAACCATCAAGAAGCAAACAATACCCCAGTCAAGGGACTGGCAAGCTCACAGCCATCCACCAGGGCCACTCCTACCAATGCTGATAAGGCAAGCCACTCTAGTGTATGAAATGGGAACAAACCCTACTCCCTAGTCCAACTGATGATATTACCTAGTTTGGTAATGAGATGTCTGCAAGAAAACGACAACGCTCAGAAAGCACCAAGGACTCTGCAGTTCAACCCTGAGCTCTTCTATCAATATCTATGGCAGATTTGGTAAGATACTGAAGTCATTAATCCTGAAACCGATAACCATTACCGATAGGTAGATAACTTTGGGATCTAGTGGGTTATCCTAGAAGGGCTTTTGAAATCGGAAATAACGCCACGCCGAAGGCCTGGCGTGAGAATTGAGGTCGTTTTCATACGACTGATGGGATTGTCGTGATGATTGGCAAGATGTTCAACTGCTCTGAAAAGAGAGAATGATGTGACAGCCATTCTGAACAAAGGGACTGAAGTATCCTTTCTACTTGGTTTCCCCGAAAATAAGACCTCCCCGGATAATAAGCCCGGATAATCGGGCTTTGGAGCGCATGCACTAAAATAACCCACCCACCCCCGAAAATATTGCAACGCAGCAGCAGCCATGAGGTGACCCTGCTCGCCGCCTCCTGCACCTCAAAAATAAGACCTCCCCGAAAAAAAGGCCAAAGGCTTATTTCGAGGGTCAAAAGAAAATAAGACCCTGTCTTTATTTTCGGGGAAACACGGTACCAAAAGCTTGTGGACTTTCTGGGCCCTTGCTGTATAAAAATGACATTCCTTGGGATTTTGTATCGCTGAGCAAAGGATAAGATGACCAAGGGGGCATAATTGCTTCTCAATACAATGGAAAGTAATCAATAAAGAAATTGCCTTGAAATTAGCATGAGTGACCTAGTGGGCTCCCTTGTTGGTGATGACCAGAGGGTGTATTCAGCCGGTTCAGGTGAACCGGTAGCAGAAATTTGAATCAGTTTGAAGAACCGGCAAATTACCACCTCTGTAGAACTCCGTGCCCACCTGGTCACCGTTAGCCCCCGCCCAGTCAACATGTGTAAAATTAAATAGATATTCCCTTTAAAATACCCAACAAAATATTTCTGGTTTTAAATCTAGATGCTGCTTTACCACGGTTTCTAACCATGATACCACTAACTCTCGAATAGCTACTTGCCTTGAGTACAAACTGAGCCAAATACTGAACCTACTGTATTTTTCTGAGTATAAGACGCACCAAGATTTTGAAAAGGCAAATTAAAAAAAAAGTTTTTGCACGCTGCAGACCTAAAAACGGCTCAGTTTTTGCAAAAATGGGCCCGTTTTTTGTTTAAAAAAAATATACGTAGCCTTTAGGAGGCTTGTAGAGTGCTCCTGGAGGTGGGGGCAAAAATGAGCAAAAAATGGCCCAGTTTTCGTGAAAACAGGCCCGGTTTTTGTCAAAAAAAGGGGCATGCATAGCCTTTAGGAGGCTTACAGAGTGCTGCTGGGGGGGGGAACAGCCTGTTTTTTACTCATTTCCCCCCTCCCCCCTGAGCACTTTGGAAGCTTCCTAAAGGCTATGCACATCCATTTTTGCAAAGGGGGCGGGGTTTCAGGAGGCCAAAAATGCAGTGTTTGGTGTATAAGACGCACCCAGATTTTCAGCCTCTTTTTTGAGGGAAAAAGGTGCGTCTTATACTCTGAAAAATACGGTACCAATTGGACATTATTGGACTAACATTTGTCTGAAATGATGCAGGGCAGGGGTGTCAAACGCCTTATACTCTGAAAAATACGGTAATCCATATATTCCTGTTTTTTGAATTGAATAAATTTCAGAAAAAGAATTCAGTATTACTCTGTGAATGCAGTGGTGGGTTCCTATCGGTTCGGCCAAACGGGTAGTGTCATGCCAGCCTTAGTCGCAGAACCCGCAGCGACCCTGGCTGGCCACGCCTCCGAACCGGTTCCCCCATTGCCGCAGTCACGGCTGCCATCTTGTTGTTTGAGTTTTGCGCATCCGCAGAACAAGTTCTATTGGATTGCGCATGCACGCGCAGCATGCATCCAGCCCCCACGCAAAGCGCGCCCATGAGTGAACCGGCAGTAACGCCAGCTAGAACCCACCCCTGTGTGAATGTACCTATGAAATTCATTCTTCTTGATGTAATTTCTAAGATGATCTTGTACACTGTATCTTTTTTTGTTTGTTGGGAACATGTACATTGTTGGGTTGAAAGCCCTTCTGTTACCTGTAGTCCTCAACTTACAACCACAATCGAGTCCAAAGCACAATTTATTTCTTTTGCAGCAGTAGCCTTTTAACAGGATGAAAAGGCAACAGAGTTTGACCCCTTCCTTCAGCAAGAAAACAAGATCGGGACCAAATACCAACAGTATTGGCCTTGGGTGATCCAAAATCATCACAAGCAATATTACAAGCACCACCACTTGTGAGCAAGAAAACGAGAGCAGAACCAGACTTAACTTGCAAGGTAGTTGAAATTGATAGCTGAGATTTTCTACGACTATAAGGAAAAGAAGAATGCAGCTGTGATAGCCTTGCCCACTTATTCATTGTATGTTTTTCTGCAGCTGCAAGTTGACAAGCTGGTTTTCCCTGATGAGCCCACAGCATAAGATGAAGAAACGGGGACGGCATGGTATGGAATCTCATCTCCTTTTCATCTTTCAAATTGTGAGCACTACATTGAATTTCCTCTGGGTTTTTGTACACCTGCCGATACATTTTTAGCTGATGGAATGCTTGAGTGTGAGATCTGTGGAGATTCTCACTCATCCAGGTCGTGGTTATCCCAAAGGTGTTTTTTTTTCAAGAGGCACCTGGGCTGGATGGTGGGTCAGAGCTGAAGAAGCTTCTTGGGTGAGAAGCGAAACATCTTCCAAGAAAACCTGGAAAGTCCAGTTGCCTCTTGGAAAAAAAAACACCCATTGGACTCTTGACTGGATGGTGGGGATTGGAAGGATTTACAGTATATCACAGAAATGAATACACCCCCTCACATTTTTGTGGCCAGCACTTTAGACATGAATGGCTGTGTGTTGCATTATTTCGAGGGGACAACACATTTACACAGTTATACAAGCTGTATGCGCACTACTTTGCATTGTAGCCAAGTGTCATTTCTTCAGTGTTGTCACATGAAAAGATATCCTTAAGTATTTACAAAACGTGTTATAAAGGTTTTTTTTTCATTTTCATAACATAATCACATGTATACTATTACATAGCCAACATCGTATTGTATTATTAAATGTTTACATCAATTCATCTTGCCATCAACTCCCAGAAACAATTATTGGCTCTTCTGCTCTCTATACACCATATTTGTACTTTATCCATCACTTTCTTCTCCCTCTCTCCTCCCCCTCCCAACCTCCTTTCTTCCCTCTGTCATCCTTCCCTTCTCTACTTCCCCTTCCTCTCTCCTCCTCCTCCTCCTCCTCCTTTGTATTTACAAAATGTGAGGGGGTGTATATCGCTTCTGTGATATACCTATATATTCCTTGAAGACAGCTAGTCATTTACATCCTTTTAGAGCAGGGGTGTCCAAACTTGGGAACTTTAAGACTTGTCGACTTCAAGTCTTAAAGTTCCCAAGTTTGGACACCCCTGTTTTAGAGAGTCGTGGAGGCCACTTTCAAAGGTTTATCTGTTTGCACCTGAGTAGTGCAAATGGGTGTGGAGCTTTCTTGGAACTGTTGAAAGGATTGTGTTGTAGACTGGAAATAGATGGTATTGAGTCGAAGGTGATAAAATGAAGTTCTTACGTCACAGATACCAGATTCTGATGAAACAAGTCCCAACATGGACTGAACTATATTGAAAAACCAATATTGAGGTCTATCCCGATGGAGCCTAACTGTAGCTTCTTTATCGTTGGAAACGCCTCATAAAGTGACCGACTTGTGATTTCGTTTTGCCCATCAATCTCAGTTTGATGGGTGCAGTAAAATTGCAAGACAATAAAGATCTTAGGGCAGGCCCAGCATTCCTCCTAAAGAACGGCCATGATGAAGAAATGCTTTCTCACTCTGCAGGTGGGGAGGGAACGTGACACCCGTCGTCCTGACCCTTCTGAAAAGGTGATCCGTGAAAAGGTAATGTGGCCAATTTTGCCTCCTTTAGTTTTCATAGTAGCCTTCAGAATCTTGATGGCACATAATCCCAACCTTTGGCCTGAAATTTGGATTGCTTAAAATACTGATCAGTGGTGGGATTTTTTACTATGGGTTCTGTGGGCGTGGCTTAATGGGTGTGGCATGGCTTGGTGGGCGTGGCAGGGGAAGGATACTGCAAAACCCCAATTCCCTCCCAATCAGATGGGACTTGGGAGGCAGAGAATAGATGGGGGTGGGGCCAGTCAGAGGTGGTATTTACTGGTTCTCCGAACTACTCAAAATTTCCGCTACCAGTTCTCCAGAACTGGTCAGAAGCTCCTGAATGCCACCTCTGGCGCTGGACCATCACTGAGCAAATGGATGTAAGCTGAGGACTACCTGTAATTAATGTCCCAAGGCCATTATATTCCAATCCAACCTTTGTTCCAGATGACGAAATAACAAAACAAGAGACCTGATTTTCCTTGAAGAAAATACGATTGCAGCATCCTAAATGAAAACATATTTCTGTGTTCCTTTTAAATATCTTCAATAGATAATAGTAGGACCTTGCTTTCAGTTTTCACATTGAAGCCGGCAAGTTAAAATCCACCGCTAATTGCTGAAATAAATACACCTTTATTTAGATCACAATATCTTACAGGTAGCCCTTGATGGATGACTGTTAATGACCCATCCTAGTTGTAAGTCGCGAGTCGTAAATTGGGTTACCCATCTGTCCGACCTGATTTTACAACTTTTTTGTGGTGTAGGTTAAGCAAACACAGCAGTCCGAAAGTGGCCACTACAGTCGTTAAGCAAACTTAAAACGGTTTGCTAATGGGGCTGGTTTTGTCGAAAATGCTGGCTTTTGACAAAACCATCATAAAACGGTCATCTGACAGAGCACTGCAGACAGCCATAAATGTGGGCTCATTGTCGAGTGCCCAACAAGCGGACATAAGGCGAGGATTACCTGTAGAAGTAGTCTTATAACAGTTCGTTTAGTGACACTGAAAAGTCAGTTATGACCATTTTTCAGTTACAACATTTGTAGCCTTCCTTTCCATGATCAGAATTCAGGTGCTTGGCAACCAGTTCACACTTATGGACGTTGCTGTGTCCCAGGGTCACGTGGTGGCATTTTGCGACCTTCTGTCAATGAGGAAGCCAGGTTCACTTAACAACCGTGTTACTAACTTATCCATCGCAGTGATTCACTTAACAACTGAGGCAAGACAGGTTGAAAAATGGGGCAAAGCTCACTGGACAAATTTCTCACTGGTACTTGGTCTCTACCAAGGCTGCTTGAAAATCTTATTTCTGGTATGCTGTGGACGTGACCGCAAAGTAATTCCTCTAGATTTTTACATTGCTGCCATGGTAGCAACAAATCTGGTGGGAACATTAGAAAAAAAAATTAAGAATTGAAGCCCAGAATCTAAAAGCTGCAAACTCTGAAGCATGTCTGTTGCTTTCTGTGTCTTCTTCCCTCGCATCTCTGCTCTGCTTTCTGAAACAGATTACCATATTCTTCAGAGTATAAGACGCATCTTAAGTTTTGGGGGAGGAAAATAGGGGGAGGGGGAATTCTGCCTACCAGATATTCATCTGGCTAGCGTCCTTAGTCTGGTCGGCTTCAGCACATAAGTTGCCTGGTTTTGAGCGTGCATGCTTTTTATCTCGATTGCGGATAAAAAAAGCTGCTAACACACAGCTGATCGTCGGAGAGAGAAGCAATGAGAAAAGCAGTCAAATCACGGAAGATCCACTCGTTAGCACCTCATTAGGGCTGAAAAAAAGCTTCGAAAAAGCTACCGTATTTTCGCACCTTTTTCCCTCAAAAAAGAGGCTGAAAATCTGAGTGCATCTTATACACTGAATACAGCATTTTTGGCCTCCCCAAACCCCACCCCTTTGCAAAAATGGCCATGCATAGCCTTTAGGAGGCTTATAGAATGCTCCTGCCAGCTGGGGAGGGGAAAAATGAGCGAAAAACACAATTTTGTTTTATAAAAATGGACCCATTTTCTCGGTCTGCAGAGTGCAAAACCTTTTTTTAAAATTCGCCTCTTCAAAATCTTGATGCGTCTTATACTCCGGTGCATCTTATACTCCGAAAAATATGGTGCATTCGGAGTATAAGATGCATCCAAATTTTCAGCCTTTTTTGGGGTGTGTGTATCTTATACTCCAAAAAATACAGTAATAACTCAGAACTTAAAATCCATTTGCCGTTAACTTGACACTTAACCACGTTTCACCCTTTTTCCAGCAGTGAGCCTTTTATCGAAACACCCCCCCAAAGGAAACCTCAGTGGGAATCTGCAAAGTTGCCTGAAAGTGGACTTCGAGCCAAAGGTAAAAAAAAAAGGCCGTGGAGAAGATGCGGTACAGAAGGTCACTTCAAAGAGGGCTGTGTTGCCGATGAACAGGCAGCTCTTAACGCGGCGACCTTAGATGGAAATCCTCAGTAGGATATCAAGGGGGTACCTGGAGCGCTCTGTGATCTATACCAGAGGAGACACCTTCATGGAGCCAAAAATCGGGTGGCAGGTTCCCTTTTGTGGCATTGAGGATGAATGGCTAGCTGGGAAGGTTGTTAATTGGGGATGAGATTGGGAAACAAAAGTCCGATACAAATTTCAATCGCTGTTTAGAAGAACTGTCCTTCGTGGGGCTGCGGTTAACACCAGCTTTCTAAATCTTGTTGAGGGGCTGGTGGAAAGGTTGATAACTTTGGATTGACCTTATGAGTCTATTTTGCTTCCATTTCAGGTTTCTGGCTCTTGGAAGAATGTCAAGGGGAAGACATGGAACAGAATGGTCTCTGCCCAAATATTTGGGTATTAAGTAACGCTTGAAAAATCGTGGAAGCCGCTGATTAACTTCCAAAGCCGTGAAGTGTGTTTCTCGCAAGCGGCCATATTCTGGAGTGCTTCTCATTGTTAAACAGATTTTTCTTTGAATAACCCAGCTCTCTCCAACTGTATTTGTGGTTTTGCTGTACTGTGGTTGATTAATAAATCAGCTTATTTAATAAATCACACAACCCGTGAAATCTTGTTTCGTGAATTTGTAATCCTCTGAATGTTTTTTTTTACATCTCCCGTGAGCTTCTAGAAAGCAACATAGCAGACTCAGACTCATTAATGCAACATTAGGCAGGTTAAGAAGAGTCAGAGTTCTCCTGTGCGCTGCTTGGAGTCCAAGCATGGGTTAAATTCTGTCTGACTGCCCTGGATTGAATTGAAAGATCTTTAGCCATGCCTCCGCTGCCGACACCCCAGATTTTTTCAATTCAGTCTAGCCCAGTGGAGACGTTTCAAAGTGGTTCCAGCTATTAATGAATATTTACCTTTTAACTTGCACTCTCCAACCTTCATTTTCTTTTCTGGAAAGAGAACAGGTCTGTTTTAATCTTTATTGATTTCTGAGAGCAGCTGTACCTTGCCGGCATGTCCCGGGCTTCTCTGGGTGCGGGCGGCTCCGAGCTGCTAGGCAGGCTTTGGAGCTGACGCGATCACGTTTCCTCTTAGCACAGCGGTGAGAGGGCCCAGCCGCTTGCACTGTAATTCCGAGATTTGGCGTGACGGTCAATGGTGCGAGGACCCAGGCGTTTGTGCCATCTCTTTCCATCCATGAGTTTTTGGTGCCTTCAGCCCACTCGTCACTGCGGTGGCCATTTTAAGTCAGGGAAAAACTGCCGGCCGCCATTTTGGTTGCAAAAATTGCGTTTTTCTCCGGAGCCATTGGAAGAGCGTCGGAGGATATAGGCTGCAGCTCGAATTTCTCTGCCCGGTCATCTGGCGGACAGTCGTTCTCAGCCACTGACTGAAGCCTGATTAGTGGCATGCGAGGTTCTTGGTCCTTTCATTAGGCCAGCCTCCAGCTCTTAATTCGGCAGGCACTGGGAAAAATCTCAGATTGTGTTCAGGGGTTTTCTCTTAGTGGCAGCTGAAATTTGTAGCTGGCTATTCTTCCTCAATTACTTCTCATTCTGTATCACCTGGATTGTTTGTCCAGGAGGCTGACAATAAGTCTCATTCAGTTGATGGCACAAATTTTTAAAAGGCAAGCGGAAAGGAACGTGGCTTTTGAATAACTTGTCAATCTGCGTTTTGGCAAATATTTTATTATAAATAGGTAAAATAGTACAAAAAGCAAATGTGACATTTGAAGATGAAAATCATTTTGAGTTGAAAAGCCATAATTGGAGACAAGAATGGTCTATATACACAGCATTGGGCGTTTTGCAAATACAGCCATACCAAATGTGAATTGTCTCAAGTTCTGCCACATAATTTTTAATTATCGCAGAGACCTCAAATACATAGCTGATAAATTATCCTCCATTGGTGGGATGTCTGCAAAATCCTAGGTTTTCAAATTGATTTTTCTGGCTCGTAGTTTTTCCAATGTTTTCTGTAAGAAAATGGGTAAGAAAATAATCTAAATAATGAATAAACGGCAAAAGTATAATAGCAGAAGCACTTAGAAGTTTAAAAGGGACCAAAATGCAGCACGGGTGGTTTCTGACAAAAAGATATAGTTAAACTCCTGGACAGCTACAATGATTTTGGGGGGGGGAGAGGGGGGATATCGGCCATTTTACCTGCTCTGCTTTTAAATAACCAGTAGCCTTTGCTTAACAAAAATTGGCACTGGAATTGCTAAGTTGCAATTGTTCTCTAAAGTGCAGTGATCTTTGCAATGGCAATCCCACCAGTTCCCATTGAGATCATTAAAACAAAAACTACGTTGCTAAGTAAGAATCTCCTGTGACTGTGACTTCCAACTTCCTGCTGGCTTCCCAAAAGCTGTCAGTAGGGAAGCCAGTTGGAAGTGGCTCCAAAGGAGGCTGGAAGGTGAGGATAAGTATTTGAGTGAAGCAGAAAGTGCTGTGGCAATTGCATGCGGGTTGGGGAGTAGTTTACTGGTGGTGCGAGAGTGGGGTATGAGATCCCTGGAATTGTTTACTCCAAAGCTCAGGATAAAAAGTGACAGAAGCAACTTTGCAAGCTTCTCTGCAGGCTTCCCCACTGACTTTGCTTGTGGGAAACTGGCAGGGAAAGTTGCAAATGGTAATCCTTAAGGTGTGGTGACTAGAACTTTGAGAACTGGGTATAAGTGCTACTTGTTCAGCACCATTACAAGCTCAAACTTCTTTGGGGGTCTAATGTATTCTATCATTTATACCAGTGGTCAGCAACCTATGGCTCTGGAGCTGCATGTGGCTCTTTTATCCCTCTGCTGCGGCTCCCTGTCGCTGGTTGGCTCCAGAATTGTAAGGGCTTTCGGTTAAGGCAGGTAGAGGAAAACAGACGCCACTCTAGGAGGAGACACTATGGTGGGGGAATCAACGGTTGCTTTTTAAAGTATAGTTGGGAGAAAAAAGGAATAACGTGGTATTAAAATTATTTGACTTCTGGCACTTCCTGCCAACCACATTTAATTTTTTGAATTGCAGGCAGGATGAATTCTCATGCTAAATATGGCTTAGGTCAGGGGTGTCCAAACTTGGCAACTTTAAGACTTGTGGACTTCAACTCCCAGAATTCCCCAGCCAGCAGAGCTGGCTGGGGAATTCTGGGAGTTGAAGTCCACAAGTCTTAAAGTTGCCAAGTTTGGACACCCCTGGCTTAAGTCAACGCCTTAAACTTTCAAAGTCCATTTGATTCACAATTAAAAGAACAAATACAAACCGGCAAAATTAGATCCCGGGATGGAATATTACAGTCTGTTGCAGATTTCTTACCTTTTGAAATTCTTTTGCTCTTTCCCTGTTCTTGGCGTAATTTTCTTTCCTGTCTTTCTCTTCCTTTCTGTTTTTCACTTCCGCCAGATTATTATACAGCCTGCCAAAACGTAGAAAGTTGTTTTGGTTACCAGTAAATTATTCCAAAGGCGAAAGTAGTGTTTAGGGGAAACTTCCAATCTCTAGTCAAGACAGCAGAAATAGTCATTCTAGACCCAAGAGCCGGGCTTCCTTGTGGAAACACATGGGGACCAACCCTCTCCAATCGCTTCTGCCTGTTGTACCCAATCTGGCAGGAAGGGCATTCTCCAAGTACTCAGCAGGTGTGATCCAAGAGGAGACCCTTTTTTGCTCTGTCACCTGCCCCTTGGTGCATCATCTCCCCCCCACTCCCCAAAGATTAGATTGGCATTGTCCCTGTTTGGCTTTTGTAAGGCCTTGAAAATTTGCCTTTGTGCCATATTTGCGGGGCCCTGGATGTATATAGAACAGAGGTGGTATTCAGCCAGTTCAGTTAACAAACCAGTAGTGAAAAGTTTGAGTAGTTTGGAAAACCAGCAAGTACCACCTCACTGGCCCCACCCCATATCTATTCGCTGCCTCCCAACCTCCGAGTCCTAGCAGGTGATCAGTCTATTGCTGCCTCCCGCTGATCGCTGGCTCTTCTTTTCTTGCTCTTGCACAGGAGAACGGAGCTGGAAAGCAGGTTAGTGGGGTGGGGAGGGAATGGGGATTTTGCGGTATCCTTCCCCTGCCACGCCCACCAAGCCACGCCCACAGAACTGGTAGTTTAAAAAAAAACTGAACCCCCCACCACTGAATTACAGAACTCATCTGGCTGGCTGGCTGATCAAATCATGGCTTGTGCTTTATTTTTTCATTGGCTTTTTTATATTGTGTTTCATGTTTTAGTCTGTGTAGAACAGGGGTGTCCAAACTTGGGAACTTTAAGACTTGTGGACTTCAACTCCCAGAATTCCCCAGCCAGCATGGCTGGCTGGGGAATTCTGGGAGTTGAAGTCCACAAGTCTTAAAGTTCCCAAGTTTGGACACCCCTGGTGTAGAACAAAATAAAAATGAGATGGACAACCATAGAAATCAAATCGATATACAATATGCGTTGCTGTGACACCTTTTATAAGCTCCACCGATTGCCAGTGTGCTTCGGGGGCAATTCAAGGGGCTGAGATGATGGCCTGCAAAGCCAACATCAAAGGCAGTTCTCTGGATAAAATGACATCGGTTTAATTTCTCTCAAGTTGAGAGAAGGTGCGGTACCTTGAAGTCCGTTGCTGCATTTGTGCTGCGGCGGCTCTCCTGTCCAGTGGAGAGCACCTTTTTTCTTCCCCTTTCTTCAAAAGATTGACAGCTGTCCCTGGAATCCAAGCAGGAAATGAAACACAACAAGGCTTAAATTAGAGAAATCTTCCAGGACAGGGAAGACAGAGGTGAAAGCAATTCTTCCCTTGCTTTTCGTGCATATCATTGCACATCATGCGGCAAATGACTCCCGACATTTGCATAAAACTCAGGCACGAGAACAACTACAGAAATACACAGGGTTTCCCCCTCCCTGCCCCCATGTCATCCTTGCACACATGCACACCCTCCTCAGAATGTTAACAAATCTCAATATTCCCAAATTAATTTTAAGCAATTCATTGTTTGGATGATAGCAAAGGCCACAACCAGGAGGTTCTTCGGGTCTCAAACTCAAGGCCCGCGTGGTGCTTAACTCCTGGTCCAGGGGGCCGCCCTGAAACAGTGAAAGACTGCCTCGCGGTGCAGTGAGCTCCGTTTTTACTGGCAGAGGGCTAGCAGACAGACTAAAAGCAGAACAAAACAGGAGAAATGTTTCCCCTTTTGCATTTGAGCCTCCAAGAAAAGACAGGAAAGGAGGAAGGGAAAGACAAAGAAAAAGACGGGAAAGAGAGCAAGGAAGGAAAAAAGGAAAGAGGCGAAGGAAGACGAAAGGAGAAGGAAGAGGGAAGGAAGATTATAATGAGAGGGAGGGAAGGTCTGAGGGAAGTCCTGCCTTAGCATTTGACCCCACAATGCCCCCCCCCGCCGCCAACACAAGTGATGTCAAGCTGACCACGCCCATCCTGGCCACGCCCCCCCGGTCAAACGCAATCCTGATGCGGCCTTCAATGAAATCTAGTTTGACACCCCTGTTCTAAATGATCATTCACATTTCCTACTTCTCTCCTTCAGTTTAATCCTTGTTTGCCAATAATTACCATGAGGCGACCGGCTTGCTTTTCGTTTATGCAGTTGTGGTTTTTTCAGTGGTAATTCCCTCGGCTGGGTCTCTTCAGAGCTCCGCTCTCGGTTTTTTACTTTCTCCACCCTTTTCAAAGATCTCTCGATGAAATCTCTCTTCTGCTTCAGAAACGATTCCTGTAGGCTGCTGTGGACCGGTGCAAGCTCTGACAATGTCACTGGGGACGGGGGGGGGGGGGGGGGGAAAGATGTCCATTTCTACAAGTAGGAATAGAGTGATTTTCAACAGCCTCAGACCCAGGCCCACAAGGCACTGTTCTTTTCAAAAATATGTAACACACTGAGTACACTGAGGTATAGAATTAAGATCACGTGAAGGGTTAATACCACTTTATAATGCCTTGGTAAGGCCACACTTGGAATTCTGCATCCAAGTTTTGGTCGCCACGATGTAAAAAAGATGTGGAGACTCTAGAAAGAGTGCAGAGAAGAGCAACAAATATGATTAGGGGACTGGAGGCTAAAACATATGAAGAACGGTTGCAAGAACTGGGTTCTAATGAAAAGAAGGACTAGGGATGGCATGATAGCAGTGTCCCAATATCTAAGGGGCTTCCACAAAGCACCTGAGGGCTAGACAAGAAGCAATGGGTGGAAACTAATCAAGGAGAGAAGCAACTTAGAACTGAAGAGAAACTTCCTGACAGTTAGAACAATCAATCAGTGGAACAGAAGTTGCCTCCAGAAGTTGTGAATGCCCCAACACTAGAAGTCTTTAAGAAGATGTTGGGTAACCATTTGTCTGAAACGGTATAGGGTTTCCTGCCTAGGCAGGGGGTTGGACTAGAAGACCTCCAAAGTCCCTTCCAACTCTGCTATTGTATTGTATTGTATTGTATTGTATTTATTGTATTGTATTGTATTGTAAAGAATAATAATATGTTTGAGGGCAAGAAACCTTTTGGAAATGCAGACGACTAGTGCTATTGCTACAGTATTTTAAACATGCATTTAGCTATAACCACCTTTCTAATTTAACAACTGCAATGATTCATTTAACAAACCTGTCAAGAAAAGTCATGAAACGGGGCAAAACTCACTGAACAAATTTCTTACCTAGCAACGTAAATTCTGGCTTCAATTGTGGTCGTAAGTTGAGGACTGCCTGTCTTATCTGCCTGGATGTTACAGTTTTTAATTCAAGCTGCTATCATCTCTGAATATCCAGAGGTTCTGATTTACACTCACATATTTGCAATATACCACATACATACCCTCTCTTGGCTTAGAATTTGGATCCGGATCGTTTGGAGGACTTGAAGTTTCTGGTGGATAGTCCAGCTGAGTGAGAAATTCATCCACTTCTGGATTCAATGGGAAAAATCCTCTGCTCTGTCCAAAAAATAATACGTAAATATGGTAAGCAAGACGTTGGCGGCATAGTAAGGGTTGACACATTAAAAAGGACAAAACCACTAAAAGGAGGCATAGCTGCCTAAATCAAAGAATAGCTGAAGCTAAAAGTATTTTAATTGGAATATAATGGCCTTGAGGCATTAATTACAGGTAGTCCTCAGCTTACATCCATTTGTTCAGTGATGGTTCAGCACCAGAGGCGGCATTCAGCAGGTTCTGACTAGTCCTGGAGAACCGGTAGGGGAAATTTTGAGTAGTTCGGAGAACCGGTAAATACCACCTTGACTGGCTGCACCCCCATCTATTCTCTGCCTCCCGAGTCCCCGTTGATTGGGAGGAAATGGGGATTTTGTAGTAACCTTCCCCTGCCACACCCACCAACCCACACCAACAGAATTGTTAATAGACATTTTTGAATCCCACCACTGTTCAGCGCTGAAGCCGTTACTGTACTATGAAGCCGTTATCGTGGCAACTCCACTGTGCTGTACAGTAGAAGCCATTTTACGGCAGTACAGTAGAAGCCATTTTGCGGCACAACAGGCTGCATCTTAACAGACCCCCCCCCCCCAAGGGGTGCTAGGGGTGTCTTATGTATATTATCGAGTGTATGGTTTTTAAATTTGTACCTGTACACCGCCCCGAGTCCCTTCGGGGAGAGGGGGCGGTCTAGAAGTTTAATTAATTAATTAATTAATTACCCCCCCCCTCCCCACACAGTATTTGTCTCTACAGAGTAAGTCATCTGCGTACTAAGTTTGGTTGAAATTGCTTAAGGCATTCCAGAGTTATGCTGGAACATACACACACACACACACACACACACACACACACACACACACACACACACAGCCAATTATATATATATATAGACTAGTCCCTTAAGTCTCAGCCATTGCAACAGCCCCGTGGTCACATGATCCCGTCAACTTGTGTACCTGGCTCATTAGGGAGCCCTGGTCATATGAAGCCCCTTGGGGTTTTCCACAAGCGAAGCCAAAGCTGGTAGGGATGGTTATAAGTCATTCCTCCCTACTGCTAGTCGCTGCCTGCACAGCTTGTACTGGGGGTCTCCCAGGGGCTCTCTAGCCTTCCTCAACTCAAGTGGTGCATCTTAAGGTTTCAATAGCAATCAGGATTGCCGTTGCTAAGGGATGTGACTGTCAGCCGCCAGCAGTTCGACAGTTCGAATCTCACCAGGCTCCAGGTTGACTCATCCTTCCATCCTTCTGAGGTGGGTAAAATGAGGACCCAGATTGTCGGGGGCAATAGGCTGACTCTGTAAACCGCTTAGAGAGGGCTGTAAAAGCATCTGTGAAGCGGTATATAAGTCTAGGTGCTACTGCTATTGCTATAATTCATATGGCCAAATCAAAATGTGTCTATTATCACTCCACCCACACACACAGACACACACGCCACCTTTTTACCTGGGGACAGTCCTTCACTTCCAAATGATCACCGGGTATAAGCTCTGATTCTGCAGTGCTGATGTCATTAGAGCTTACTAGCGTCAGATCTGGTTCTTCCATGATGCCCCTCCCTGTAAGGGTCTCCTAAGAAATTAATTACAGGAAACAGTAAATCATCGGCATTTCTACAAAAAAAACCCGCACATTTATCTGCCAGAGACAAACATTTGGTTCAAAAACTGCATCATTCTATCCCAGCCCCTTAGGGCAGGAGTCCCCAGACTTGACAGCTTTAAGACCTGTGGACTTCAGCTCCCAGAATTCCTTAGCCAGCCAGGCTGGCTGGGAATTCTGGGAGTTGAAGTCCACAGGTCTTCAAGTTGCCAAGTTTGGAGACTCCTGCTTGAAGGCAAAAGGTCATATCATGAGCCATACCAACGAAAGAGCTAAAGTTGACAGAATAGGACCGTCACTTTGGCAATGCCCCATCGTGGACCTTCTTTAGCCTCTGTCTATTAATTTGTGGTTGTTCTTTTCTTCTGGTATTTGAGCAACTGTAAATTAAACAGTGTTATTTTTATACCTCTATATACTGCTATACTCTTCTATGTTTTAATTTGGCTAAACGGCTTTTGTTAGCTGAAAATCAATGCATTCCCCTCTAAACAGAGCAGCTTCAATTTGATATACTGAATTTTAACCAGGGGTGTCAAACTCAATTTCACTGAGGGCTGCATCAGGGTTGTGTTAGGCGTGGCCAGGGTGGGCGTGGCCAGCTCGAGGTCACTCATGTCAGGGGCGCCTGCATGGCCCAAGCGCTCTGCCTGTGAAAATGGACTCCCGAGCTCCATTTTCGGCTGCCTCGGCTTCCTGCAACCCTCGGCCAGTAAAAACGGAGCTCAGGAGGGCTGTGTGTGAGCTCCATTTTCGCTGGCAGAGCGTTGCAGGAGGCCGTGGCAGCCGAAAACAGAGCTTGGGAGCCCGTTTTTGCTGGCAGAAGCATCGCAGGCCAGTCCTTCGCTATTTGCAAGGCAGCTCCGCGGGCCGGATCTAAGCACCCCATGGGCCAGATCCAGCCCCCAGGCCTTGAGTTTAACACCCCTGATTTAAACCATCTCCATCTCATATCCCTTAGTCATGTGATGGCGAACATATGGCACGTGTGCCACAGGTGGCATTCCGAGCCATATTTGCCGGCACGCGAGCCATCAGCTCCAACGCGCAGCCAGATGATTTTCGGCCTTTCAGAGGGCCAGCGGAGGATTTTTTCACCCTCCCCAGGCTTTCGGAAAGCCTCCGGAGCCTGGGGTGGGTGAAAAATGGGCCCAACGGGCCAACCAGAAGTTCAGAAACGATCCGTTTCCAGCAGCCAGAAGGCCTCCAGGAGGCCGGGGGGAGGGTGAAAGGAAAGCCTCCGGAGCTTAGGGTGGGTGAAAACTCTCTCCCCTCCCACGGGTGGTGGTGGTGGTCGCCACGCACGTACGCAGGTGGACGGGGCGCATTGAATTGTGGGTGTGGGTACACCCATGCACGCGATAGCGCATGCACGCACAATTTTGGCACGCCTTTACAAAAAGGTTCGCCATCCCTGCCTTAGTCTTACCCAAACAGGGAAGCTGCACTGTGACAAACGGGAATCCGAGCTTTTAGCCTGGATGGCGCCCGTATTTAGTTGTGGAAACATGGCGGGCTGACTGATATTTTCCTCTGCAGAATTCTGAAAGGGACTGCCAGAGTTCATTTCTTGAGGCCAGCCCAGAAGAACCTTCGATGTTGGAAAACTCTGCCCTTGGGTGGAATTTAGATCACATTGCGCGACGTCCGTTTCGATCAATCTGTTCCTGGTCCCCGTTTCGTTGTTTTTGTTGAAGGACATTGCGGCTAGTTCAGCAAAGCAGAGGCTCTCTGCCGTTGAGTTCATGTCCCCTTTAGCCGATTCTGTCCTCTCCTGAGAACTTTTCCTCGGGCCAAAACTCGGAATGATCTCGTACATGGAGGTCTGATCTTCAACCGGAGTAAGGCTGCGAAAAGTTTCAATGGACGAACAGAAATAACGAAAGTCGCTGTCATCTGGCAGGTCCTCGCATGAGCTCGTCTCGGATGAAATAACGACAGGGTCCTCAACGCAGTCCTTGTTTAGCTCGAGGTTTTCTTCAGGGATGAAACTAAAGGCTCCGGATCGACCAAAACTATTGTGCAAAGTACTTTCCAGAGACAGGGGTTCAGACAATTCTTCGGCAACGAGTTGAACAGCTGTGAAGTGGCAGAAAACTGTGTTTAGGTGAGGTTAAGTACGCATAAATTCAGAACATGACTGAAGTTTTAGAAGGCTTAAGCAGAGAACGGAGCAATTATTACTCGTATTAAAAAATAGATAAAGTAGCCTTCCACCAGGTCAGACCATCTGCTCATCGAAAGCCAGATGGCTGCTTCAGTCAAGATTCTCAAGCAAAGGCCTTACCAGAACTTTCAAGATCTGAGAGACTGAAAAAAGAAAATAAACCACACTCTGCTACCGTGTTTCCCCAAACATAAGACCGGACCAGAAAATAAGCCCTAGCATTTTTCTGGATGCTCGTAATTTAAGCCCTACTCCAGAAATAAGCCCCAGTTAAGATAATCAATCAGACAGATGCATTTAGTACCGTATTCTCCTGAAAATAAGACCTAATTGGAAAATAAGTCCTAATGCGTCTTTTGGAGCAAAAATTAATATAAGCCCCAGTCTTATTTTTGGAGAAACATGGTAACAAGCTATAATTCTTCACCAAAAAACATTTCTTTCCTAAGGTATAAAATCTGATTAACCAAATCATAGTGATTATTTCTCAATAAGGTAAAGATTTTCCTGTCTGGTCGTGTCTGACTCTAAGGAGGGGGCTCATCTCCATTTCTTAGCCAAGGAAGCCAGCACCGTTGAGTGGTCATGTGACCAGCAGGACTATATGCTGAGGCTCATGGAACGCTGTTACCTTCCCAATGAATTGGTACCTATTTATCTACTCGCATTTGCAGGGTTTTGAACTACTAGGTGGGCAGGAGCTGGAGGAAGGAACGGGAGCTCACCCTGTTGCACAGCACTCAGGTTTCGAACCCAGGCTGTCTGCTTTCCAGCTCACAAGCTCAGCGTCTTTAATCCCAGATGCAAACGCCAGGGAAACCATGAGATGCCAACAAAAAAACAATCAGCACAGCTGGTTGTTGGTTTGTCATCAAACGTTATTTCTATATCTCGCTTAGCAATATAATATTGTTCTACTGTTTTAAAATGTTTTAAAGATTTTAATTTAATATACTGTATGGGAGCCACCCAGAGTCGTTTGCTGAGATGGGTGGCTATAGAAATCCAATGAATGAATGTAAGTCTTTGCTTTAAAATCTGCTGGGGAAAATGAGAGAAGCATGAATCAAACTGAATCTTTGGAACCTAAACTTCCAAGTTTAATAGACATAGGTCAGCCCCCATTCAAATATCCCATTGGTTAATAAAGGAAATTATTACTTTTAAAAACATTTTCCAGACTATAAAGACCAAGGGAGTAAACAATTACCTTGCCTGGGCTGATTCATCCTTTCATCACTCTGTACCTTTAGCTGAGAATTGCTTAGGTTTCCTCTGCTAAGAAATAAAGTACTGTTCCTTCCCTCTTCTATGGTAGAAGATGTTGAATCTTGACTCTTAGATAAATCTGAAACCTACAGAATAAAAATGCATGAGGGGTGAATCAAGGTGTAGCATGAAAATTTCATAACAGATGGCTAAAAACTCATCTCATCTTAACATATGGAATTCTAGTGTTACTAACGATTTGGTAGAATCGGAAAAACTGATAGTGAAATGGTGGCAGAACCATCCTGCAGCAACAAAACTGTTACTCCACTATACAATCATGTTGTGTACTTCACTGTGACATACGTTACCTAGATACAGGTAGTCTTCAACGTATGACCAAAACCGAGCCCCAAATTTACGCTGTTAAGCGAGACAGCTCAGTGGGTTTTGCTCCATTTTATGAACTTTCTTGCCTGGGTTGTTAAGTGAATCACTGCAGTTGTTAAGTGAGTAACATGGATTTGTTAACAGTTAATTCCCCATTGCCTTTCCTTATCAGAAGGTCACCAAAGATTGTTAGGTAACCCCCCCGTTAGGAGAGCGAGTGTGCAGAGAAGCGTAGTGAGAGTGGTGTGGAAGAACACGCACAAACCAGCATACAGGAACATAGTAAATAGTAAAAGTAATTGTATTTTACTTATGTGGAAAATAGAGGTATTCAGAGTTCAATTCACACACAGTTCAGTCAGTCAGTTGTCAATGTTCTCAGTTAAGGAGTGATCCATTGAACACAGTCCAGTATCATATAATCAGTTCAGCACACAAAGCAGCTAACAGTAGCAAAAGTCACAGTAACTCACATATCCACCGATCAGCATCTAACAAACAGAGGAGCTAACAGTCATTCTGGCTCCATCTTATGGCTGCTTGAGGTAACAGCAACCAATCCCATTACAGCTGTACTTAAAGAAACAGTACTACTCTCATGGCTTATATATTGCTGATCCAACCGTTAGCTTACATTCCTAACAAAGATTATCATATGACCCTGGGACATGGCAACGGTCATAAAAATGAGTCAATTGCCAAGCAGCTGAATTTTGAACACATGACCATAAGGATGCTGCAGTGGGCATTAAGTATGAAAAATGGTCATAAGTCACTTTTTCCAGTGCTGTTGTAACTTTGAACGGTCACTAAATGAGCCGTTGTAAAGTGTTCTGGCTAAAGTGTCACAGTCCTAGTTACCTATTTGCCATAATGAATGTACTTTTGAAGGGAATTAAGCCAGAGCCCACTTTTCAAAAGAATAATAAATTCTCAATTTTCTTCATTCGAAAATACCTTGCTTAAGTCTTTGCTGCTGTGAGATATGCTGCACTGAGAAAGAGTTGAGCAGATATCAAAGTCAGCACTCGGTTTCAAAGGCTGAAAAAGTTCACGGTGGAAATTTGGAAAATGTCTTTCTATATCAGTAGCATCAAGTCCAAACGCTGGATCTAAAACAAATGAAGTGGAATTTTCAGAGAGTACCACACACACGTTTATTCCAGAATTTACTTTTGTGGATTGTTACTTTGTAGTCACGATGGGAACTCTATAAACCCGTGATGACAAAACCATGGCAGGCATGCATGCACCAGCCAGCTGATTTTCGGTCTTTCGGAGGGCCGGGGGAGGCCGTTTTCGCCCTACCCAGACTTCAGGAAAGACTCCGGAGCCTGGGAGGGTGAAAAGCAAGGCCAAAAGGCCACCGGAAGTGCAGAAACTATCTATTTCTGGCTTCCAGAGGGCCTCCGGGTGGCTGGTGGAAGTCATTGTTGCCCTCCCCAGGCTTCAGGAAAGCCTTCGGGGGGGGGCATCACGCGTGCATACGCAGGTGGGTGGACGCTTTGCATTGTGGGCATGGGCACGTGTGTGCACACACAATTTTGACACGCCTTTACAAAAAGGTTTGCCACTGGTGCTATAAACCTAGGGCAGGGGTCACAACCCGTGGCTCCGGAGCCACATGCGGCTCTTTCATCACTCTGCTGTGGCTCCTGTTGCTAGCCGGCACAATTTTGAGAGGAGCTTCTGGGGTTGCGGGGGTGGAGCACAGCGCACCAGGACAAGACTCTATGGCAAGGGGCGGGTTTTCCTGTCAGCTCCACAATTGACAGGGCTTTCAGTTAGGACAGGTAGAGGAAAAAGGATGCCGCGCTGGGAGGAGACTCTATGGTGGGGGAACCAGTCGGCTCCAGAATTAAACGGGGGTTTTCTGGTTAGGACCTTTGTGACTCTAAGTATTTAAGATTGCCGACCCCTGACCTATGGTGACCAAGTTGTATATTAGGATGGAATCATAAAATTGGAAGCAAAACAGTATGTTGAGTACATAATAGGAACACTCGGCCATTATAAAAAAAAAAAATCTAATATTGTGTGAACAGGAAATACCAACTCAATGCAAATTTTCCTAGACTGCAAAATTCAGAGAAATAGCGACTTTAAAATGCAACATTAAAACAATACTTTTTTCACTCTCATAGCCTCAGGCCTATTGTGTAACTTCTTCACATAATATGTGTGTGTATTTCGTACTGCGTAACAGAATATAACATTAACACATTAAAAATTCACAAAAACAGCATATCAAGTGCCTATCAACTGAATTCTTCTAAAAACACACAGCACGAGTGATGAATAAAATTATGCATAAAATTAAATTATGTATGAGCAGTTACTGGGGTGTTTAAGCCCGTGACCGGATATCTAGATTGTTTAAATAATTGGACAGCAATGCCTTCAAGATGATGTATTTCATGCAGAGATTCAGGGAGCCTCCTGGGGAGCAGGGGGAGGGGGATTCCATCGCAGTATGATGTAAAATTTGTGGAACGTTACCACAATCCCAATCACTGCACACAAAAGAAACATTATATTGCATGAGGAAACAATGAACAGAGTTAATTTTTCTGAATGCTTTGAAATATTCCATTTTATTATCTTCTAATTACATTACCGTGGCCAGAAGACACATTACTCAGTGATGACCAGCTGAAATCCTTTCTGTATTTGTTTATTATTTGCTGGATTTTGCTTCCATCGTACTCCACTTCTTCGAGAGAGAGGCGAGAACTAGGATGCTTTGAGGAGTCCTCAGATTTTTGTAGAAATGAAAGAGCGCTTGAGCTCTCCTTTGCTGGGAAGCTCAAAACGCTGCTCTGAGGCTTGGCTGCACAGGACTCTGCAAAGCAATTGCAAATAATTCTCAACTTTATTCAAGTAAAAAAAAAAAACACCAAATGTTTCTATTTGCAAGAACTGGGTGCTTAAGTGTCTTATATTTTCATATCAGGTACAGCAGGGGTGTCAAACTCAAGGCCCAGGGGCCAGATCCGGCCCACAGGTGCTTAAATCTGGCCCGCGGGGCTACCCTGGAAACAGTAAAGGATTCGCCCCCGGTGCCTCTGCCAGCGAAAACAGAGCTCGAGAGAGCTGCAGAGCGTTGCTAGCAGAGGGTTGCAGGAGGCCTTCGCAGCCGAAAATGGAGGTGAGGCTCGCAGGCAGCCGTCCCGAGCTCCTTTTCACTGGTAGAGGGTTGCAGCAGACCGTTGCAGCCGAAAATGGATGTTGTGAGGCCGCAGGGGGGAGGGCAGTTTTCGCTGGCAGAGCTCTCGGGCCACCAGTCGCCCCCGATACGAGTGACATTGGGCTGGCCCCCTGAGGTCAAACTCAACCCGGATGCGGCCCTCAATGAAATCGAGTTTGACACCCCTGAGGTAGAGCTTCACAAACGTAGGTTCTAACTCACTGCCTGTGGCGGTTTTCAGTACCCTCCCGATCATAGTTACCTCAAAGGTGCTTTTTCAAAAGGCAACTGGACTTTTTTTGAAACTGGAGTTTCATTTCTCATCCAAGAAACTTCATTGGTTATGATCGTGGTGGGGAAGGATAGGTACCGACAGCTGAGAAAAAACAGCCCAATTGCCTTTTGAATAAGCCCCTTTGAGTTCTACCTCATTCTATTTTTTTATTTATTGATGCAAAATATAGTTGTTGTTGTTGTTAGTTGCGAAGTCATGTACAACCCATTGCGACCCCATGGATAACGTTCCTCCAGGCCTTCCTGTCCCCTAACACCCTACCATACTCTGTCGTCCCCTTCTTCTTTTGCCCTCAATCTTTCCCAGCATTAGGCTCTTCTCCAGGGAGTCCTTCCTTCTCATTAGGTGGCCAAAGTCTTTGAATTTCATCTTCAGGATCTGGCCTTCTAAAGAGCACTCAGGGTTGATCTCCTCTAGGACTGACCAGTTTGATTGGCTTGCAGTCCAAGGGACTCGCAGGAGTCTTCTCCAGCACCAGAGTTCAAAGGCCTCCATTCTTTGGCGCTCAGCCTTCCTTATGGTCCAACTTTCACAGCCATACCTTGCAACTGGGAAAACCATCGCCTTGACTATACACACTTTTATTGGCAAGATGCAATCTATCTATCATCTATCTATCTATCTATCTATCTATCTATCTATCTATCTATCTATCTATCTATCTATCTATCATCTATCTATCTATCATCTATCTATCTATCTATCTATCTATCTATCTATCTATCTATCTATCATCTACCTTATCTATCTATCTATCTATCTATCTATCTATCTATCATCTATCTATCTATCTATCTATCTATCTATCATCATCTATCTATCTATCTATCTATCTATCTATCTCTATCTATCTATCTATCTATCTATCATCTATCTATCATCTATCTATCAATCTATCAATCTATCTATCTATCTATCTATCTATCTATCTATCTATCTATCTATCTATCAATCATCTATCATCTATCTATCTATCTAAAAGAGGGTTAGGGTTAGGGTCACTTTAGTTGAACTTGCCACAAACTTACCTTTACCTGAAAGACTATTATCCGAGTTGTACTTTTTTATAAAGTTGGTAGCAGGAGGAGTCACTGAAGAAAAATAGCTGTGAGCTACTTGCTGTGTACAAGTTGTTGGCACTAACAAACCCGGAGACCAGGCGTGTGAAAGTGTTACCTAGGGCAAGAGTGTTATACACGCGTCTGAGTACCGATTACTACAATCACAAGTGCTTCAAACCAAAACTTCCTTCCTTCTGAGCTCAGTTCAAGTGTAGAAACCTCCATGTAGTCAATGGTCAGCACATGTCAGGTTCATCACTGCTCAGGACAGTCAATCAATCTCGTTCTTGCTCTCCTCTTCCGTCCCACCCACCCACCCACCCACCCGCTTCCAGCAAAATCCTCCAGTCTACACTCATACACTCATTCATCACACACAAAACTCACAAATCCAACAAGCACGCAAACACCGGTTCAGGCTTGAATTGCTTCCCAGAACGGTATACAAATCATGCACCACAGATCAGCTGATCAGTTTAGTGCTCATATTTGGCTATTTCTCATCACAGAGCCACGGTGAATAAGAGGCTCTCAGAGGAATCGTAAAGCAATTCAAGACACTTTTAGGACGGTTAAATAATTTTTTTAAAAACTGTATTCTGTACTATTATAATATAAAATGCAATACGTCTTAGCGGTATGTTTTTTAAAATGCTCTCAAGAAAGGTGGTACTTTGTTTGCAAATGACTTTTCAAATTGAATCGGAATAAAGCTTAACGTTCTTTTAAATAAGACAATGAACTGCCATACTGTTCTTTACATACACATCAAGTAATACTCTCTTTGTTTTATTCTTTTTGCCATCTAAAAAAAATCTTGGGGAAATTAATGGAAAGAAAAGGAAAACTGTGATGGAAAACATATGCAAGTTAATGTGCCAGATGGAGTTCCTTAGAGCAGGGATGTAAAAACTCACAGCGTCGTCACAGGATGTGTCTGGACTCCTCCCCCCCTTTCGCTAAACAGGGCGTGGGCATGGCCAGCCCTCCAGCAGCAGATTCGGACAGTGAGGAGGTTGGGGAGGAACATGGACCAGTCCTGAGGGCTGAGAGAAGCTCAGACAAGGGCTCTGTGTTGGAGGCAGAGAGGGAGCTAGACAGCAGTGAGGCAGAGGAACAGCTGGAGCCTGTCCCAGTGTGCGCATGCGCAGACCTGCCAGAAGACAAGAACATCTAAGAAAGCAGGGTCAACTTGCGAATAAAGGCGCACCTTGGAGGAGATTGGCCCCTCCCATAGGAAACCCAAAAGGAGCAAAGGGGGAGTGGGCTTTTGCAGGAAACAATTCGTTCCATCGGTCGTTTCAAGAGAGGAAAGTTCTGTTTGTGACTATAAGAGACTCTGTGCCACGTTTTGCCTTGCCCTGTGTTTGGAAACTAGTTATCTGGCAGCTCTCCAAGCAAGATAAGGTTCGTGTTAATAAACATTCCTCTGAAAGACTCTTTGCCAAGCCTTGCTGACAGTGAATGAAAGGAATTCACAGTCGTATAAACAAAAGAGGTTTTGCCGAGACCCAGACTCTGCTTCAGGCTTGTTAAGGAATCCTAGGTCAGAACAGCATCCTGCCCATGGGCCGGGAGTTTGACAGCTCTGCCTTACAGCTTTTTATGTAACGGGAAGTGTAAAACGTGAACAGTGTATTGGTCACGTGACTTCCAGGTTCAGAGTACTCATGAACAGTATTTAAAATGCAAAGGTTAAAAGAGAACGAGATTGTTTAAAGCAAATGGTGCAATTATGTAACATACTAAACCCTATGCCTTTATGACTTACTTGGCTGTTTGGCCTCAGTGATGGATCAGGAGATGGAACTCTTCTTCCATTATCAGCAGAATAATTTGATAAATGTCGATCTACAGAAGTAAATTCTTTGGAGTGGACTGGATATAAAGAAGGGAAAGCAACATGAAGCAGCTAGTAAGCCATGATGCACTCGAGTTTAACTCTATGGGGTCACACAGACATACTGTATTTTTCGGAATATAAGATGGACCTTTTCTCCCCCTAAAATAGAGTGGAAATGTTATACGCTGAATACAGCCATTTTTGGTCTCCCAAAGCTCCGCTCCGCATCCCATTTTTGCGAAAACAGGCTGTTTTTCATAAAAATGGAGGCTCTTTTGCCTTCCCCCAGCCTCCAGAAGCACTCTGTAGGCTTCAGCAGGGCTGGGGGAAGGCGAAAATGCCCCCGTTTTTGTGAAAAATGGGCAGAAAATGGGCCATTTTTCACAAAATGGGGGTGTTTTTACCTTCCCCCAGCCCTGCTGAAGCCTGCAGAGTGCTCCTAGGGGCTAGGGAGGACAAAAATGTTTTTTTCTTACTTACCCCTTTGAAATCTTGGTGCATCTTATAGTCCGAAAAATATGGTAATTCTTCCACAAGTGATGGTAGACAATAATTGCAACAGGGATACACAGTACATCTAAGCAGGATTTCTCAAACCTTGGCAACTTTAAGATGTGTGGATTTCAACTTGTCAATCCCACTTGGCTGGGGAATGCTGGGAGTTGAAGTCCACACATCCTGAAGTTGCCGAGGTTGAGAAACGTTGATGCCAATGCTTGTTAAATATCCGTGGCAGCGTTTACAGAATATTTCTTAAACATGAAATACGCGCTTGGCTATTTCAGAGAGTTCATGTTGATTTCCAACTTGATAAAAAATTTAATCCCACCACCCGTCCTGCTAAAAAGGAATAGTTCTCTCAAAATGTAAGTCCTCTCACCTGAGTCGTACAAACCATTAGCTTTCCACATCGATTCATTGGGGCGTGATCCTTGTATACGCTCCAGGCTTTGGCCAAAATCTAATTCTTTATCATCCGCCATAGAAATAGTTCTTAGCAGATCTATTTCTTCCTCTAAAGACTCAGTTGGGCTTTTACTAGGCCGTAGCTTATCAATTTGGGGAGTGAGGAATATATTTCCAGTAAGATGCTCTTTGTATGCTGAAATTTCTGTAGCAACAAGGAAAGGTGCGTTAGAAAAAGGCTATACTTGCTTGTTCAACTGTCCCACTGGATCCTACAGAGTAGACATATTCCAAATCTTCTCCTTTAAAAGTTGCCACTTAGGGTGACATAGGAGGCTTATCTTTTTGAGGGTCCCTGCCAGTAGTGGGTTTCGGCTCTTGTTGCAACCGGTACGCTGCAACAGGAGCCGGGCGTGCACCATGGGCACGCGTATTGCGCACACATGCGCACACACCGCCTGCGACGCTCGAGCTGCTCGGCAGAGCGTCGCGCAGGCATCGTAGGCTGCACAGATGGCCCGCTTCCTTCAAATACAGGTAAGGAATGAGGGCGAGCGGGCCCTCCAAAGCACCATTCCGATACAGTGGCTGCCGCTTCCGGCAGGCACCGGTAAGCGCGTACCCGGGCTTACCGCCTGCAACCCACCACTGGTCCCTGCCCTAATGGAACATTCTTCCCCTTCAGATACATTAAGACCTCACTAAATGTCTATGGAGATTCTTAGTTATCCAGGTCACGTTTGTCCCAAAGATGCTTTTTCCAAGAGGCAACTGGACTTTCTGGTTTTTCTTTGAAGACGTTTCGCTTCTCATCCAAGAAGCTTCTTCAGCTCTGACTGGATGATGGGGAATGGAAGGATTTATACTCTTTGCAGACAGCGGGTCATTTGCATCCTTTTTGATGGTCGTTGAGGCCACTTGCTGGTTTATCTGTGTCCTCAGAGTCACCTGAGTAGTGCAAATGGGTGTGGAGCCTTCCTGGAACTATTGAAAGGACGGTGTTGTAGGACAGAAAGGACTGTCTATCTTCAGTCTACAACAAAGTCCTTTCAACAGTTCCAAGAAGGCTCAGGTGACCCTGAGGACACAAGACAAATCTCCAGGTGGCCTCAACGACCCTCAGAAAGGATGCAAATGACCAGCTGTCTGCAAGCAGTATTCATCCTTCCATTCCCCACCATCCGGTCAGAGCGGAAGAAGCTTCTTGGATGAGAAGCAAAACCTCTTCAAAGAAAAACCCATAAAAGTCCAGGTGCCTCTTGAAAAAAAGGATCTTTGGGAGGATTAAGACTTCGCCCTTTTAAACTTCTGGAAAGCCACGAAGAGCTGGCTTTCTCCCCAGGGCCTGCAGCGTGAGGTTGGCGCCTGGATTGGATTGGGCATCTGGTTTCTCTTGTATTGTACTATGTTTCGTTAAACTATTGTATTGTTATTACCCTTGTTCGCTACCCGGAGTGGTGTCTCACAATATAGGTGACCAGACAAATCTTTTAAAACAAAGCAAATTGTCACCTGCTGGGGAAATCAGGAGATTCAGGCAGTTCAAATGAGTATAAAGATTTATTGCAAGCTGAAGCTCTACTACAAGAATCTGGCCAACTGGCCGGTTAAAGGAAATGAGCGGGAGATAAGAGGCATTCCAGGTGGGCTGGACTTAAAATCTCTTGTAGGCGCACAGGGATTCATGACTTACGACATGTTTGACCCCTCCCTTGGACTCAGCCTGGTCATCTCCTAACACAAATAAGGCTATATTTTGCAGCAGCTGCCCTGTAATATTTTGTGTAGTAACAACAGAGTATTTTTATGTTTTAGGATTTCTTTTGAAAACTAGTTAAATGTTGCTTTTCACAAGTTGCCAATAGTATATCCATGCCAACATCTTACGAATGATGCATCAATTATCAACCATCAATAATATATTGTATCTTATCTTTTTCTTGTTTTTGACAATCAACATGACTAAGGAGAAAACAAAGAAGCATGAGACAAATCTGGGTATCCTAAAACCTTGCATCACAGCAAGGCAAAACTGTCTTTTTTCCAAATCCAAAGGAGCATTTTCCCATGTACATACACAAAGCTTTTATATAAACCACCTTCAAGCTACCACTACAGCACAATAACTGTACAGAACAAGTCACAATGTCCATCTGATAAAAACACTACCAAGGTATTCCAAAATGAGCTAAGTTTAAAATAAGGCAAGTTGAAGGGCAGGAAAGAAATTCAATTCTGTTCAATTCTAGTAAGGGTAGAATTGAATGGAAGAGACATTGGTGATCTCTTCCAGGCCGCCTATCACTGTTTCAACAATACGCTTCTGCGGTTAAATGCAATGAAGTTAAGTGCTTCAAGGCAGAAAGAGACATGGTTTTGATTAGCGTTACACTGTCATAATTCACCTGCAGTGGAAAATCTGTCGCTCCTTGGTGTGTCAAGTTCTTGTATAGCACTGAGTTCATGCTGCTCCAAATCCAGTCCTGGTTTTACTTTGACCAAAGGTGGTTTGGAATGCCTCTGTTTCTCTTCTCTGGTCCATATGCTCTGAAATGGCCCTGCAAAATAAAGATATGTTCAAACCCAGAACTAATGTGACAACTATAGAAACTTGGACTCTGGACTGAGACTTCCCCAGTTAAATCTATTCTTCTGTGAAGGAAGCTGTTCTCCCTGCAATATTGATGTATGCATCTATGTGTATTTCCCCTTTTGTATGGCTGTAATAATATTATTTATCAGTATCTTCTTTATTCCCCCCCCCTCTTATTGGTATGAGGATAGTGATGATGATTCTATTGCTTTGCATGAGAGTTTCTGCACCACAGATTTATCATCAGTCCCTTTCGGGAGTCTCCCGAGTCCCTTTCGGGAGAGGGGGCGGTCTATAAGCGCTAAGAAATAAATAAATACATCAGCTATAGAAATAGATGTTTGGAGATCTATTTCTTTCTGTAAAGATTCAGTTGGGCTTTTTACTTTTACTGGCTGTAGTTTATCAACTTTGGGAGTGAGGAATACATCTCCAGTAAGATGCTCTTTATATCTTATTATTTGACCAAATAAAGCATTCATTCAATCATTCATTATTCCACCATTCCTTCCTTCCACCATTCATTCATCTCACCATCCATCTATCCATCCATCCATATGCTGTACTGACTGTGAAGACAAAAGTGACAATGGTCTGACCTGAACTCAAGCCATTATAATGTACCTCCAATGAAATTGTATTTTATGAAGGCTCTTCAGTTTCAAAAACAGACCACAACAGAAAGTAATTGAACAGAACAAGGTAACTGAGCTAGAAACACAAATTGACATTTGTCTACTTCAATCGGAAGACTCTCAGCCAAAATGTTTAAGACAGGGGTGTCAAACTCGATTTAATTGAGGGCTGCATCAAGGTTATGTTTGAACTTGGGTGGGGTTGGCATGGGCGTGGCCACGGGGCATGGCCAGCTCGATGTCACTTGAAGCTCTATTTTCAATCGCAACAGCTTCCTGCAGCCCTCTGCCAGTCTTCTCCCCGAGCTTTGATTTCGCTGGCAGAGGCACTGCGGGCTCGTCCTTTGTGGTTTCCAGGGCAGCCCCATGGGCCAGATCAAAGCACCCCTTGCGTTTGACGCCTCTGGTTTAAGAAGAACCAATAAGACAAAGAAAGCAATCCAACAATCATCACAAAGTTCAACGGGCTCTTCTTACCCGTTTGTTCCACCGAATTCACTTGTTGAAACAAAGAATCACTTTCCGCGGGGCTGTTCATATCATCAAAGTGCACCTGCTTTGGGGTACCATCTTCGGCTTCATTAAGGAGCACACTCAGCAAACTGAGGCTGTCGGGTTTTGCCTCTGTCACGTCCCTGCACGGTGTTAACTGAGTAACCTGTAAAGAAGAAAACGACATCTTTTCTGATATTAAGCCCCAATGTACTGAGACAAATGTGTGATCATACAAGGTGACTTTCTATGCTGTGTCGCAAGTCCAGGTTTGGTTTAAAAAGTCATCCAACCTTCTTGAGACCAAGAAGATGGTGGATTTCATTACAGGAACATCTCTAGTTGTTGTCTTTTAATGTTCACAGCTTTAGACTTAAGAGTATGGGCAAATGGATGACCCATAACACTAGTCAAACTCAAGGTCTGCAGCCGGATCGGGTGCTTAGATCTGGCCCGCAGTCCTGCCCTGGAAACAGGGAAGGACCGGCCCATGATGCCTCTGCCAGAGAAAATGGAGCTCGGGACGGCCATGTGCAGGCCTCCCAGACTCCATTTTCAGCTATGACGGCATCCGACAGCCCTCTACCAGTGAAAACGGAGCTCGGGAGGGCCGTGTGCAGCCCCTCAGGCTCTATTTTCACCATCAGGGGGCTGCAGGAAGTTGTCACAGCTGAAAATGAAGCCTCAATGAGTGACATCGAGCTGCCCATGACCATCCTGGCCACAAACCGCCCCCCCAAAAATAGGTCAAACTCAATCCTGAATGCCCTCAATGAAATCAGGTTTGACACCCCTGCACTATGTAGCTATCTCCAAGACCTTCAAACCATTTTAAAATATAAAACGAATTTTAAAAATGCCTCAAATGACCGTTGTCTTACCTGAACGGTCGTTCTCATGGCGCTGCGGAGAGTACAAGGATTGGGTTAACACAGCCTGTTTGCCCATGGACTGAGTAGATTTTTTCCCCTCTGGCCACGCCTCCTTTGCCTCTTCTGGCTCAGTTTTAAAAACGAGGTCTTGTCCGACGAAGACGTTCTCAGCTCACACCTGTGCAAAGATACAATCTCGGTGCTAAACAATCACCCTGGGTGGGTCTTGTACTCTCCGCAGCGCCATGAGAACGACCGTTCAGGTAAGACAACGGTCATTCTCCATAGCGCTGCTTGGAGAGTACAAGGATTGGGACATGCCCAAGCTATTGTGTCCCAGGGCGGGAAGAAGTGACCTTGTCCGGAGCCTCAATAACCTTCTGTAAAACTCTACGGCCAAAGGAGGCTTCGGCAGAGGCAAAGGAATCGATCTTGTAGTTTCTAATGAAAGCCGTGGGAGACGCCCACGTGGCTGCTCTGCAAATGTCCAGAATAGATGCTTGAGTCGCCCAGGCCGCGGTCGTGGCTGCACTTCTGGTGGAATGTGCCGTTACACGAGGTGGAACCGGCTTGCCCTGAAGGTCATATGTCATCTTAATGCAAGCTCGCAGCCACCGACCTATGGTTGAAGACGACACCTTGCGACCCAGGGAACCTGGTTGAAAAGACACAAAGAAGGCCTCGGAGTGCCTGATATCCTTAGTTCGTTTCAGGTAAATACTGACTGCCCTTCGCACGTCTAATTTGTGCCACCTGCGCTCCTTGGCGTGTTGAGGGCTGGGACAGAAGTTCGGGAGGATGACCTCCTGAGACCTGTGAAAATGAGAATTCACCTTCGGCATGAAGGCGGGGTCTAACCGTAGGATGACCCTGTCTGGGTGGATGATGCACAGCTCTTCCTTGGCCGAGAAGGCCGCAATCTCAGATACCCTTCTGGCTGAAGTAATGGCTATGAGGAAGGCAGTCTTAAGAGTCAGATGTCGAAGAGATACCTTCCTCAAAGGTTCGAAGGGAGCCGCTGTCAATGCCTGCAGGACAAAGGGTAGGTTCCAGGTCGGGTACCTGTGCACCACCTGGGGTCGGATGTTGTAGGCCCCCTTCAAGAAGCTCTTGACCTGAGGATGGAGACTCAGGGATTGAGGTTGGTGTCTGGCTAAGATGGTGGATAATGCGGCAACCTGGCGCCTGAGAGTGGCTGGTGCCAGTCCTTTGTCCAAGCCCTCTTGTAGGAAGTCCAATAACTGAGGGATGGACGCTTCCACACTGTCAATGTCCCGTTTGCTGCACCAGGAAGAAAAGGCAGCCCAAGTCGCGTCATAAATGCGAGTAGTGGCCGGACGTCTGGAAGCTTGGATGGTTTTAATGACGTTGTCTGAGAGGCTCTGGTCCTTCAGGAGCTGCCTCTCAAGTGCCAGACGGCTAACTGCAACCATTGGGGCTCTGGATGGTTGATGGCCCCTTGACGCAAGGATACCTGGTCTGGAGGAATTCTCCACGGTTGCTCCACAGACAGATCGACCAGGTCCGCGAACCAGGATCTCCTGGGCCAATGTGGAGCCACCAGAATGAGCTCCGCCCCCTCCTTCAGCAGCTTGTAGATCACCTGCGGGATCAGAGGGAGGGGCGGAAACGCGTATAGAAGCCCTGGAGGCCAGTTGGACCTCAGGGCATCCGTCCCCTCCGCTTGTGCTGACTTGTAGCGGGAGAAGAACCGCTGGAGCTGTGTGTTTGCCGCCGAGGCAAACAGGTCGACCTGTGGGAGACCAAACCTCCTTACCACCTGTGCGAACAGGTCCGGATGAAGTTGCCACTCCGAGTTGTCGATGGTCTGACGGCTCAACCAATCCGCACTCACATTGCTGGTTCCGGAAATGTGATCCGCCCTCAGCGACGCTAAGTGGATCTCTGCCCATCGTCCTATGGCCTCCGCCTCTGACATGAGTCTTTTGGAGCGGGTCCCTCCTTGTCGGTTCACGTGAGCCTTTGTGGCCACATTGTCGGTCAGCAGCAGAACGTGGTGCCCCCTCAGCTGTTCTGCAAATCTCCTCAGCGCAAGCCGGGCTGCCCTGAGTTCTAGCCAATTGATGCTCCGGGCTGCCTCCGCGCTGGACCACCTGCCTTGCGCCAGCTGGCCTTGGCAATGCGCCCCCCAACCGTAGAGACTGGCGTCGGTCGTTACCACGATCCTGTCGGGTTCTCTGAATAGGCAACCCTTCTCCACTGCTCGAGACTGCCACCAACTCAGAGACCGAGTCACTCTTGGTGGGATGCGAACTTGCTTGGTGGAGTTGCTGATCTTTGCTCTTTGCATTGGAAGTAAGAACCATTGCAGTTCCCTTGCATGAAGACGTGCCCAGGGAACTATGTTGAGACAAGAAATCATGATCCCTAACAGTTGGGATAGCTGCACTACCTGCCAGGACCTGTTCCTGCGACACAACCGGATTCTGTTCCTGATGTTGCGGATTCTTTCCGGAGACAGGGACACCTGGCAAGACACCGAGTCTATTATGGCGCCCAGATGTTGTATGCGTGTGGCAGGAGTCAGGTTGCTCTTTTCCATGTTTACGGAAAACCCGTGGTCCTGTAAGGTGTGAACTGTGACGTTTACATCTCTCACCGCTTGCTGCTGAGTTCTTGAATGGATGATGATGTCGTCCAGATAGCACTCCAGGCGGACTGGAAGCTTGCGCAGGTGGGCCGCCACAGCTGCAAGAAGCTTTGTGAACGTTCTGGGTGCAGAAGAAAGTCCGAACGGAAGCGCCCTGTATTGGAAGTGCTTTCCGTTGTAACACAAGCGCAGGAACTTCCTGTGTGCAGGATGGATGGGCACATGTAGGTACGCCTCCTTGAGATCGATGGAGGTGAGCAGATCCCCTTGTCGCATGCAGCTTAGGATCGACTGGAGAGACTGCATTTTGAAGCGCTTGTAGGCCAGATGCCTGTTCAGGCGCTTCAGATCTAAAATGGCCCTCCACCCCCCTGAATTCTTGGGGACCAGGAAGAGAATGGAATAGAACCCCCTCCCTTCCTGTTCTGGAGGAACTGCCTCTATTGCGTTGATCTGCAGAAGATGATCTATCTCTGCCTGCATGAGAGCCCTCTTTACCGGGTTCTTGGATAGTGGGCAGCGAACAAAGGTCCGCGGAGGAGAGGATAGAAACTCCAGGGTTAGACCCCTCCTGATGGTATTTAATACCCACTTGTCCGAGGTTGTTTCCTCCCAACGGTCTGCATAGAATTGCAGGCGGCCCCCGATGGGAGGAGACCCCAGACGGTCACTTCCCACGTCTAAACTGACGGTTGTGGGCTCCCCCACGAAAGGGCTTCCGAAAGGACCCCTGATTGGATTGTCTGCCCCTGGAAGAAAAGTTGTTTCGTTCCTGGGACCTGTCAGAGGACTGGTTAAACTGTCTTTGGGAGGAATAAGAAGAGGAAGAGGCCTGGCCACCTTCCTGTGCCCGAAAGGCCTGTTTCCTGAACGAGCCCTGACCTTTCCTGTCATGCTTCCTGAAGGTGGAAGGAAGAACCTTCCTCTTATCCTTTGTCTCAATTAGGAATTTCTCTAGGGAATCCCCAAAGAGGTTCTCTCCCTTGAAAGGAGCTGAAGCCAGCTTCCACTTAGCCTTCATGTCCGCCTGCCAGTGCCGAAGCCAAAGCAGGCGGCGAGAAGTGATGTTGGACGCTAGTGCCCTGGAGGCGAATTTCGCTGCGTGCAGGGACGCATCAGAGGCGTATTCCACAGCCGTAATGATCTTGTTAAGATCATGTCGCCAACGAGATGCTTCAGATGGGGGCTGAGATCTGAGTTGGCGCAGCCATAATAAGGATGCCCTCGTAAAGAACGAGGCCGAAGTGGAGGTCTTGATCGCCCAGGCAGCCGCCTGGTGCGTTTTGAGACAAGCCTTTTCTGCCCTCTTATCCTCTGCCTTTAACCCTTCTAATAACTCGGCCGGGAGATTAGAATTAGAGGTCAGAGAGACCACAGGGGCATCCACTTCTGGAGGCTTCAAAACATCCTCCAGTCTAGGTTCTAAAGGGTACAGAGATTTGTCTGCGCCACTGGGATTGGCCAGGGTACCAGGCTGAGCCCATTGGCGCTGAATAACCTCCATGAACATGTCAGGGACTGGTATCAGTTCTGGGTCAGGGGTTGTTTCGCTGAACAACCCTGCCATGAGGTCCTGGGAAGTAGAGGGGACTTCCTTGTCCTTAGGTTTGGCACCAAGCTCAGTAGAGGCTCTGGCCTTGTGTAAGATGGACTTGAATAGGGCTGGCTTAAAGAGACCAGTGAAAGAGGGCTTGTCTGGAGGCATGTCCTCATCCTCCGAGAGGGCAAAGTCCTCAGCAGCCTCCTCCTCCCACGTAGACACCTCTGTGGTGATAGAAGTGCCCGGGGAATCGAGTACTCTGGTCCTCTTTTCCCCCAGGGGGCGAGTAGGCCTAGAGGCCTTGCCACCCCTGCCTTCCTGTAGCCTCATGGCTTCTACCACACCCTGGGAAATAGCCTGCGTGATGAGATCCCTCATCTCTGCTGACATAGCTGGGCCCTTGTCCTCTACAGGTCTGGCTTGGGCATAGGCCTGTCCCCTGGCACCCCTAGGAGGATCTCTCTGATCCTCTGCATGAAAACAATATTGAAAGGAGGGGAGATCCTCCCTGACTGAAGAGCTAGGAGAACCTGGGTAACCCAGAGAGGCTGCAGGGGATCCTGACATGGAATCCCTATCACAGAAGGATGGGGATCTATCCCCCATCTCCTCCCCCTGCTCTATCTCCCTCTGGATGGGTGGGGAAGGAACTGGCCCAGCCTCACTTGGTAAGGGTGCAGAGGGAACCTGGGGCCTAACAGACTTATCCTTCAGGGAGTCCTGCCCCTTGTCCCCTTGAATTTTGGGGGCCTTACTCCCAGCTGCAGAGTGGGAAGCTTTCCCCCCAGCGCCCTTGTTTCCCTTTCTCCCCTGGCCTGAGGGATCTGGCCTACTGCGCTTTGCAGATGGCCCTGCCAGCTCCTCCCTTCGCTCCAAACCTTCATCAGCCATCCTTGGTTGATCTTGAGTCGAAGAGGTCGCTGCTGAGGGAAGGGCAGTGGACGCTGGCCCGACGGCTCCAGAAGCGTCTGCAGACTCAGATGGGAGGCTGGATCAGGCACCAGGACACTCCTTGCCGCTTCCCCTTGGGTGGCTGGGGAACTTCAGGCTTGCTGGAGACCCAGACAAGCCCTCGCAATCCTCTGCGGCTGTCTGTAGAGGCGGAGAGGCTCTGCTGCTTGCTGCTGCTTTCCGGAGGCAAAAAGGACTCAAAAAAATGGCCGCCGGTTCTTCTGCGCGCCAAAAGCCTCACTTAAGGGCCAGGCGCTTCTCATTGGCTGCAGCCGAAAAGCGCGCCAAAGCAGCGCTTTTCAAAATGGCCGCCGCTCTCCCGATCGGCAAAAGACGCCGTTTGGAGAAGCAAGGGCTTTTTTAAAAGCCTCTCCTCCAAAGCGACCAGGGAAGCACGGGGATTGCCGTCCTTCCCTGCGCTTGCCAGCAGACGCCGGACAAGCGGCCTCGCTTGTTCCCCCAGCTGCGACTAAGCAGCTGTGGAACCGATCGCTGCCTCAGCCTTAGTTAGGTAAATCCTCTTGATAAAAAATAGAAAAAAAGGGAAAATAAAAAATCAAAATAATAAAACCTGGGGAAAAATCCTAATAACAGCTAAATATCACATAAAATTACTATTGGAGAACCCAGCCTATTTGCTCAATGCTGAGTGTTCCCCAAACTCGTCCTATCGGGCGGACTGAGTTTTTAAAACTGAGCCAGAAGAGGCAAAGGAGGCGTGGCCAGAGGGGAAAAAATCTACTCAGTCCATGGGCAAACAGGCTGTGTTAACCCAATCCTTGTACTCTCCAAGCAGCGCTATGGAGAATTTCATGGGCAGCGAATATTGTAAAACCTGTGATCCTACACAAAATCTCTTGAAATGTTGGCCATTTGGGATTTTGTTTGAAAATGTTAGTGCCCCACATGCAACACAACACCCAGGGACTGAAAGAGTAACCGACCCTAGAATTAAAAGATAGTTGTTGCATTTAACAGAATTCCATAAGACGTTAAGGACTGCAAGCTACAAGTCAGATAAAGCTCCCTCTGCTAATTTGTTACTTAACTACCGGTACAATCTGTTTTTTTCTGATAGGAGAGAGAAAATGCACTAGAGCCGTGATGGTGAACCTATGGCACACATGCCACAGGTGGCACACAGAGCCCTTTCTGCGGGCATGCCAGTCGTCGCCCCAGCCCAGCTCCACCACGCATGCCCCCGTGCCTTCTGCCAGCCAGCTGGTCTTCAGGTCTCATGAATGGGGAGCAGGGCACATGCACGGGGGGGGGGGGCACTCGCATTGCATTTTGGGGGCTCGGGCAGTGCCTCTGTGCCCCATTTTGGCTTCCAGGCTGGTGCAGGCAGCCTTCCAGGCACAAACAAGGGCATGGGGAGCGCACAAAGTCTCTGTGCCCCATATTGGTCCTGGAAAGCCTCCTGCACCAACCTGGAAGCCAAAAATGGGGGGGGGGGGGGGTAGCACAAGTGCAGGGGAGCATGGGTCGCAAGCACATGCGTGGGGGTGTCATACGTGCATGTGGGGGGGGCGCATTATGCACATTGCTTTTGGCACATGACAAAAAGGTTAGCCATCACTGCACTAGAGGTAACCAAATTTTTCCAAAATGCAGTGGATGAGATTGATAATTGCTTCCAAAAAATTAGCTTTGACTGGAAGACCGAGGAAAATGGAATATCCCCTTTTTCAAAATGTCCAGAAATTGCAGAGCACTGTGGCTAATTGAGGTCAGTTTTTCAACTGAGCAACTAACCTATTAAAAGCAAATGAGACTTTTACATGTCAACTGACGATGGAAAGACAACTTAGAAAGGAGAGTTTCTCTTTCAGAATTACCCTGACGAGACACCTGAATGTTGCTTTTTCACTCTACTAAAAAGCTTACCCGTTTAATAATCTCTTTTAATGCTTCTTGCTGTTGCTCCATTTTTTGCTTCAGCTGGGCATGCCTCTGGAGCAGCACGTCTTCCTGTATTTTCTGGCGAAACAGGAGGGCGTCCCGCTCCTCGTCCAGTCGTTCCTGCAGTTCTTTCAAGTGCTCCTGCTGAACTTCTATGCTCTCGGAGGAAGCCAGCAGGTGGTCTCTTAACTCTACGATATCAGAACAATTGGGCAAAACCTCCCGTCCTGTTCTCGATGCCGAGGAGGACTCCTGGATGCCATTGATCTGAGCCGTTACGGGGAGCGGTGAGGAAGAAGTTGAATCCAAAGGAAGATGGCGGCTCTGGTTAGGAACAGTGTTTATCCTATTCTCTCCCGGAATATCTCGGTGCTTTAAGAAGGTTGGCAAAAGAATCTTTTCAGCTGGAGGTTTGTCCGGGGTGAGTGCTTCGGACAAGAGGATTTCTGAAGGCCCCGGAGCATCACCTGCATCAGGTAAAATGAATCGGGCACTTGGAATACGAGCAACAGGCTGGGTAGAAGTCGAGGTATCCTCAGGTTTTGGCAAGAACGATCTCGGAATCCTGTGAAATTCCAACAAATGTGCCCCAGTTGTTCCCAATATGTCTGCTTTTTCTTTCTCTTGATGTGAAGAGGATCCTGGGGCCAAATGAAAAACATGTTTGATTTACCTGTATGTATGTATGCATGCAGTGGTGGAATTCAAATAATTTAACAACCGGTTCTCTGCCCTAATGACCAGCTGGGTAGGCGGGGCTCAGTGGTCATGTGACTGGATGGGCGTGGCGAACTCAACATTACTCACATCGATGGGCATTTTGCCTTAGCTGTTACAATGTAATAAGGGTTAATCGAAGAGGCAGTTTCTGTAAGCAGGGAAATAAAGATTAGGCTAGAAACAACACCAGAATGTTTCCTTCCTGCCTTCCTTACAGGATTGGCCCTCTAAAGTGGATAAAAAACAAAAGGAGATTTCTTCCAAAAACCAGTTCTCCCAACTGCTTACAAAGTTAACAACCAGTTCTCCCGAATAGGTGCGAACTGGCTGAATCCCACCACTGTATCTATGTATATATTTATTGAATTTATATTGCCATCTATTCGCCCATGGCGACTCAAGGCGGTTTACCACATTTAAAACAATAAAAACAATAAAAACTAACAAAAAGAATCAAATAAATTAATATAGTACAATATAACATAATCACCTCCCACCCCGGCGACAGCACATCACACGAGCCATTTCATGGGCTCCATCCTGCTCTCTGTTCCCCAGGCCCACTGGCAGAACAAGGTCTTCAGCTCCTTCCGGAAGAGTGTCAGAGTGGGAGCCCTTCTAATCTCTGGGGGAATGATGTTTCCGAGAGGGAGCCGCCATGGAGAAGGCTCTTCTTCTGGGTCTCCCCAGGTGTATCTCCCTCGGGGATGGGACCCACAACATTCCCTGCCCTGATGGGTTGGGTAGATGTGACCAGCAAGAGACGGTCTCTCAGATAACCTGGTCCCAAGCCATTTGCTTTTCAGAATCAACCCTGGGCTGACCTAAGCTTCCCCAGCAGCAGGAAGCTGAGTCCGAGTCCCAATAAACCTCTTTGATTTAATTTACAGTGAATTCCTCTCCAGCAAAGTCTTTCCTCTACCACAAGATAGTTCACAATTACCGACCTTTATCGGGCCTGGAGAGTGGTCAGGCTTACATCTTTCAGACGCTGCAATACTTGGCGAGAATGCAGGAATAAACTCATTGTCTCCTGCAAACTCCCCTCCCCTTTCGCTGCTCTTTTATTTCCTCTGGGAGGAGGCATTCACCGTTCACCTGTGGCCTTACTCCCAATTCGACCCTTGTTCCTTACTGTTCTCTTTGTCTGGCAACTCTGTGCACACTGGAAACAGGCTCCGGCTGTTTGTCTGCCTCACTGATGTCTGACTCCGAAGGCAGCTGATAACTGGCATACGGCCCTGACCCCATCTCTGCCTCCGACACGGAGCCTTCATCAGAGCCTTCCCCAGACTCCAGGACTGGCCTATGTTCCTCCCCAACCTCCTCATTCTCCCAATCTGCTGCCAGATCTGCTAGCTGCTGGCAACACAACCCTGGGCTGACCTTGCTCGTCCTTGGCGACTTCAGGTTTCTGCTCATTTTTCTGCCGCGGTGGTACCAGTTCTTGAACAGAATCCCTCTCGAGTGGCTTGCAAGCCGTTGCTTTAATCCTCTCCGGTTGAGGCAACTCCCGGGCTTGTGACCATGGATCAAGTGGATCCAAATTCAGGTGTGGAAGTCTGTCTACAGGATTTAAGAGCGCCCTGGAAACTGACTGGAATCTCTGTTGCAGTTTATTCTGATATTCTTCTAATTTTCTTCTGGCTTCGTCAACGGAGTCTTGATGCATCCTGAAACGACAGGGATATATTCGATCAAAACGGAACAGAGGTCTGAGTGTCAAAGGAAAAAAAAGGGGCCAATAAGCCAGAATTTACATTTTGACACACACACCCAACATAAAAAATTAAAAAAAAACCCCACCTGTTTTGCACCAACAGACGTTGCTGACAGTCGTGAATCTTCTTTAGATGGTCATGCTCTTTGGGAAACCAGGATACCTGTGGCTCCAGGGCAATGTCGGTCTAAAGAAAAAATTAAATTAAATTAAATTCCTTCAAACACTGTTTTAAAAAAATAATGCATTGCGATAGGCCTGTGGAGAAATATAATTTTTCTTCCAAAGCAATTTCCTAAAGCAAAGTGAGGTGTGTTAATTCTTTGTAAATTCCCTCAAAACGTGATTATGCCATCGAGCCTGGCAGTCCCAAAGAAATAACAAGTTGCTCCAATATTTGTTGTTCTCCTCTTCTTGTTTTCTAATCAGAATTTTAGTATTTTTAAATTATTGTTTTATAATTGTAATTCTATGCTGCCCAATCATGACTGGTGGGCAGCTATATAAACATTATAAATGAATGAATGTGTAATAACAGTCACAATATACAATATTCTTGGGGAATGTTCCAGTGAGCAGAAACCTTATTGTCTTACTTACTTTCTCATTCATTCATTCATTCATTCATTCATTCAACTTCTATAGCTGCCCATCTCAGTCAATGACTCTGGGCAGCTTACAATTTTTTAAAAAATGTTACAATTAAAATACTAAAAATAGTAACGAAATAAATACATCCAAAATAAATACAGCTGGCAGCCAATATACTTGGCCAGTTAGTAAATACAAGCAGCAAACAGGTGCCTTAAAGCAGGGGTGTCCAAACTTGGGAACTTTAAGACTTGTGGACTTCAACTCCCAGAATTCCCCAGCCAGCTGGGGAATTCTGGGAGTTGAAGTCCACAAGTCTTAAAGTTCCCAAGTTTGGACACCCCTGCCTTAAAGCATTCAGCACCCCGGGCTCAGAAACATAATAAAGCTTCCTTGATTGTTACATTATTCCATCCTATTTTACATTGCAAGTTTCCATCTCTCTTTATTCAATTCTAATTATAGCATATCCCAAAGAACGGTTTAAAAAGACAGGTCTATTTTTTTTTTTTGCTGGAAATGCACTTATTAAGTTCTTCTTCCCCATCTATTGACAATATCACAAATTCTGGAACATAATTCATCCTGGGATGAAACAAATTTTAAATACTGACATTATTAGGTTTCTTATTTATTTAAAATATTCCTCACACGAGGCTCTAAAACGCGTCTTAATAATATACTAAGCATACTATGCCACCCAATTCCTGGTGCGTGCCACGAAACACATCTGCAAATGCACTAGCATCCCTGGCGGTGTTGTCAACACAACCACTAGACCAGTGATGGCGAATCTTTTCAGCACCAGCTCTTCATTTCCTGCACTCTCGCGCGCATGCAGGCCAGCTGATCATCATGTGCGCATGCGTGCCAGAAACCCGGAAGAGGAACAGGTGACGCTGCGCATGCCAGGCAACATGGCTCCACGTGCCACTTCGGGCAAGCATGCCACAGGTTTGCCATCAGGGCCCTAGACTTACAAAGCATCTTGTCAAATCTGGCCACTGGTTTATGAAATTACCATGAACATGGAGAATAGTCTCTACGATCCCATTCTCTACTTGTCTTACTTGTACCTTGTATTCTGCTTCCTGTTTCTGATGCTCAACAGAATCAAAAACGCTTTGTTCTCTTTGACATTCTCGTTCTTTCTTTTCTTGCTCTGCCTTAGCTTCCTGCTCCTGGAGTTGCACTTTGGCCTTCAGAAAATCAACTTCTAGTTGTATTTTTCGCAGTGTTGTTTGCGGCAGCTGCTGCTGCTCTGTCTAGTCAAGCAAACAGCAGCCTTAGGTTAGGCAGGAGGACTCAAGGTTTTCTCCAAATAATACATGGCAGAAATGTTAAATATATAGCTAAGAGAACACTGATGCTTTTTTTAAAAAAACATTATTAATCCAGATTCCCAGCTTGTTTTAACAAGAGATTACAGAAGAGTCATATATAAATGGGAGATTCTTACAGGTAGTTCTTGATTTACAATCATTGGTTTAACGATCACAATTTGAATGCTTGGCCAAGAAGCTCACATTTATGACAGTTGCAGTGTCCTGCGGTTATGTGATCATGATTTGCAATCTTCCCAGAAGTAAAATCAAGGGGGGAAGTCTGATTCATTTACTGGCTGCAGGGATTCCCTTAAAAGACCATGGCGAAAATCATAAAATCCAGTGTGGATCCTATGATGCCTCACTTAATGAGTGTTGCTTAATGATAAATTTTCTGAACCCAATTGTGGTCATAAATCAAGGACTACCTGTATTGCCTTCATCTGTTATGATAGCTGTTGAGGTCCAGCAGGATCCGTTTTGAGCTGCTGGACTATCCAAGATGGACTTGGATAGCGAGGAACCATATGAGTCTGCCCTGGACGATATGGAGGACTCTGTGCAGGGTTCAGACTCAGAGCAGGGACCAGAGAGGCTGGTTGGCCACCAGGAGGCGCCTGAGGCATTGAGCAGTGGGGAGGATCAAAGGCAGTTTGTCCCTGATGCTAGATTGAGAAGGGCTGAGAAACGGAAGCAGCAACTCCATAGGCAGACTCACAGAAGATGATTGGGCACAGGTGGTTGTGGATTGGCCCCTCCCAAGAGAGATTATAGGTGAGGCGTTGGGAGAGAACATTTGCAGGAAACAACCGTTCGAATTAGTAGTTAAGAAAATCTATCTGTGTATTCTAGCCGTGTCTGTTTGTTTGGACTATCTGCGTTGCTTCATTTTGAATTATCTGGGTTGCTCCATTGAACGTGAGTTGTCTGGGCCCTCAGCCAAAGGATTTGTTATCTCAGTGATTAAACAGTGGCAAACAGCCAAGCCCGTGTTCTGGTTTATTCACAGGCGTGGAAGGGGGTGGGTCAGAACAGATAGCCTGCACAAAAGACCTATATTTGGATTCGCAACATTCGGCTCTATTAAAATGTTTTAATTTAGTTAACCTACAAATTAAAACATATATACAATTCAAAGAAAGCAACATGTAAAAGACCTAAATAAAATTTAATATAATTTCATAAGCATTTGGCCAAAAAAAAAAAAAAAAAGCACACATGGTGAGAAACACACAGCTTGGCTATGCATTGTTTATATTTATAACATATTCATGAATTGCGAGAAGAAATTTTATGAATTAAATACAGCTGCTGAAATCTGATCTCTGTATATGAAGCTTAGCTTTTGCAATCGTTAACCTTGCTTGAACATGACTTTCACATCTGCAGGTGCCGATTTATATGAAGTAATAGTCATTGTTTCTTCAAGTTCTGTGTGGGCTTCTTTTCTTCGCTTATCTAATATTGCAAAAGGGAATAAAAGTATCTGCAGGCTACTTTAGACTGCCCTTGTATTCATTATTGAAGTGTAGAACTATCCCCTGCTTAAAATGTAGCTGTTAAGGCAGTTTTCCTGAAATAGGAAATCCGAGGCCAATGGTGGTGAATCTTTTAGGGACCGAGTACCCAAAGTGCGCGCCCGTGCCCAAACTGCAAGGTGGGGGTGCATGCAGGTGCATCCCCTGCATGCACCCACCCAAATTGCAAGGTGCAGGCACATGCACGCATCCTGCACATCCATGCCTATGTCCCATGCATGCCCTGCACAATGTGCGACAGAGACCCAAAGACCAGCTGGTTGGCGGGAGGTGCACGCACATGCACAACAGACCCAAAACAGAGCAGGGTGACGGCACGCATGCCCACAGAGATGAGGTTATCACTTTCCTGCCACTTTTAGATTACAGGAAACGGACTAGCCTGATCCAGTAGAGTCCCGATCTTCACCTATTTCATATTTCTTATTATTAAGGTATTATTTGGTATTTCCATTTTGTATTTTTGAAGAATTTTTGTCCTATTGATTCAAACATTCAATATTTGAGGGGGCTCCTTTTCAAAGCCCCCAAAAGAAGCCATGGTTGGAAACCACTGAGAGAAGCAAACTAGAATGAAGGAGAAATTTTCTAACGGTGAGAGCAACCAACCAATGGAAGAGAAGTTGCCTCCAGAAGTTGTGAGAGCTTCATCACTGGAGGCTTTCAAAAAGAAACTGGGCAACCGTTTGTCTGAAATGGTATAGAGCAGGGGTGTCAAACTCGATTTCATTGGGGCTGCATCAGGGTTGGGTCTGACTACCAGGGGCCGGGGTGGGCATGGCCAGAGTGGGTGTGGCCAGCTTGATGTCACTCATAGCGAGGGCGCCTGTGGTGACCTGAGCGCTCTGGCAGCAAAAACAGGTTCCCGAGCTCCGTTTTCTGCTGCCACAGCCTCCTGCAACCCTCTGCCAGCGGAAACGGAGCTGGGGAGGGCTGCATGTGGCCCTCCCGCGTTCTGTTTTCACTGGCAGAAGCACCACAGGCAAGTCCTTCATTGTTTCCAGAGCGGCCCACAGATCTAAGGACCCCATGGGCCGAATGCGGCCCCCAGGCCTTGAGTTTGACACCCCTGGTATAGAGTCTCCTGCTCCAACAGGGGGTTGGACTAGAAGACCTCTGAGGTCCCTTCCAACCCTATTATTCTATGTTCCATAGAATAGTATCGATAGATCTCCAGATAAAACATATCACTATATGAAAAATACTATGTCTTCTGCAGCCCCCCCCCAAAAAGGAATCGACAAAACTTGAAAATAATAGTGCTAAACATAATTCCTAACTAAAGTAACACTTAAAGTATTTCAAATATGAAATAAAAACAATCGTACAAAAACTCTTAATTCATTGATATTGCTAAAAATTGTTGTACCTGTGTGAATCTGTCTAACTCCTTTCTAATTTTAGTGGTTTGCTCTTGTGCTTGTTTTATAAGTTTATTTTCAGCCACAATGGTATGGTCCAGTATTTCTGGAAGCTCTAAAATATATAAACCAATATTAGATTGCAGACAGTCTGAATAATTGAAGCAAAACATACATTATTAAACATTTAAAGTGGTAGCAGAATACTAAGATATGAAAGAATTTACAGAGAATATGGTAAACAGCATATAAATGCGTGTACCTTCTTTATATATAAAAGAAGTTCACCATATTGAGATTTAATAATTTATACTTCCAATTTTTCCTTATAAAATCCAACTACAACGCAGCAACATTCTATGCGTTTTTGTTTTTGTTTTTTGTTTTTTTGCTTCTTCAAAAGTCTTTTGTGAATCTAAAGTTGCAGCAACCCAATTCCTTCCCCCCTGCAGCACGAACAAAATGGGGATGGCATCGGCTGGTGGATTTCTTTGGGGTTTTTCCTCTTCAAAAAGCCATTATCATTGTATGTCTCATGGCTCCCTATTCTTTCCCCCTCCTGATCTTTAGCGACAACAATCGACAGTTCGAGAGTGGAATCAGAATCAGAACACGCCATGAACTCGTCGAGATCTTCCAATGCATAAAACTTTAGACCAGTGTTTCTCAAACTTGGCGACTTTAAGTCCTGTGGACTTCAGCTCCCAGAATTCCCCAGCCAGCTATGCTGGCTGGGGGATTCTGGGAGTTGAAGTCCACAGGACTTAAAGTCGCCAAGTTTGAGAAACACTGCTTTAGACTCTCTTATCTCTCGCAGGGCTTAAATCAAGCAGACCAATTCAGAATAGCGTACCACTGTCTTACAGTCTAGATCTGGGGTGTCAAACTCGCGGCCTGTGGGCTGGATGTGTCACGCACTGGCCACGCCCACCCCCGAAGGAGAAAAAAGTTGTGATATGTCACGTGAAGATGTGTCGTCGCAGGTTTAGCCCCCCCCCCCCCCGCCTCCATCTGATCTAGATGAAGAAAGGCGTGTTAAGATGGCGACTTTTTAATAACCACAACCAAAGGCATCACACAAATCCAACCAACCCAGTTCCGGGAATACAGTTGCCCTGAAAAAATATGGAGCCACCTGACTAGAATCAGGCCAGGCCAGAATTAAGGCAAAGCTCTTTAAGTGGGGAATGGCTGAGAGATCACAAGACAGCTGTGGTGCATCAGAACAAAATATATAGCTTGAACATATAGTTCAATGTCATCATCATTTAACAACCCAATAATACCTTGCAGGGTGGAGTCTGGGCAACTGAATAAAACTGAGGGTTTACTGGCCGGATGCTCATCCTGTCGCCAATGAAGAGTTATATTCAGCAGATATAATCTCAACGTGCCCAGAGAGAGAAATATCTGCCTCTACCAAGGATTGAACTCACAGTCTCCTAGGCCACTGCACCACTCAGAACATAGAGTTCAATTTCCCCTCAGGAAATTTCAAGGCACTGGGATTGATCTCACCACCGCCACACCAGAAGCAGTTAGACGGTTATCTTCCTTGGATATTGAATTAGAACATCTATCCCATTTCAGTTCTATGGCTCCATATTTGTTGACACTTTATTTTGCCATACACTAAATACCATATTTTACGGAGTATAAGACTCTCTGGAGTATAAGATGCACTTTAGTTTGGGGAGAGGAAAATAAGAAAAAAATATTCTGCCTCTGCCTACCAGCATCCATGGTATTCATCTGGCTAGCGTCCTGTCAGTGTGTGAGAGAGTTGAGGGCTATTTGGAAACAAACAGTATTTGCTGTGTGAGCAAAAGGAAGGAGACAGCAAGGAGACAGGGCGTGGCTTGTTCTGTACTAAAACTGCATGCTTTGCTGATATCTAAAACTGAAAGTGAAACTTCTCTCCTCTGCTGAACTACCAGTTTGGAAAACCTGCTTTTGGTATTGTATATTTACTTAATGTGTTATATTATATATAAAGAGAAGTTGTTGAATCCTGCTGAATCAGTTACTCGTGTGTGCTTTCTGAATGTGATTGCTGCTGCAAACTCTGACACGTCCTTGCAGCAAATAGCGAACAGTCAGGTCAGCTTCAGCACATTCAGCCTGAGCAGCTGATTGGCAAGTGGATCAGCCTCCCGGAATACCCCAATCAGCTGTTCCAGACTTCAGGGATTGCCACAGACCATCGCTGCCTCCATGCCTAGCGTTTTTGGCTACATTCAGTGTATAAGACGCACGCAAATTTTCACCCTCTTTTTTTGGGGGGGGGGTGCGTCTTATACTGCGAAAAATACGGTAAATAAATCATGATGGTCAGTTTCTTAAGTTTGATGTACAGACAAATTAGGGACAAAAAAATCTGTACCTTCAGAAGGTTCAGCAGCAGGATCCTGCTTGGATTCAGGTTCAGGCAGAGATGCTAATCCATCCGCTTTTTCTCCTCCATTAGAAATGGTCCCTGACTCAATTGTCCCAATGTCACTTTGAACCTCCGACTCACATCTTGACGTCCAATTGTCTTTTTGATTCCGTATCTTGTTTAACAACTTTTTTAGAGCTAGCTTGGCCGGAGGCTGGCATGTCTTCTCCACTTCACTACCTAAAAAAATGAAAAATGAAAATGAACTGCAATAATAATTTGAAAGCACCAATGAGAAGCAGCAGCTTTCTGGCTGTAGTTATTGTATAAATGAATATTATATCAAGTTGCTTCCGTGATACTATGCTTTTTAAAAGTGTCCTATTTCCAGAAAACTGCCTTAACAGCTGCATTGTAAGCAGGGAATCATTACTAAGGATTTTATCCTGCAATCCTTAAAATACTGCAACCCACAAAAACTACTCACAAAAAGATGAATGCAAACCACAGCCACAGAACAGGCGTTTTAAGTAAAACTTGGAGAATCTATCAGTTCAGAGGGATCTACTCCAAATACACAGCTTAGGTTCATGGCATATTGGCAGAATTCACACAATTTGCTGAGCCATATAACACACTGAGAAAAAAGAACAATATCACTATTTATGATATTATATGAATCTAACTAAGTGGGTATGCCAAGACTTGCCACCACGCTGTCTACTACTGCAAAAGATCCAACTGGCTCAATTTAAGCTTAAGCTAAGCTTGACCCCTGCTGACCACCTGGGCACGTCCGTGGAGTTTTCTTGGTAACAATATGGAAATGGTCGTTGAGGGTATTATCAAGATTTGACAACAATCCGTTTCTGAGCAGGATAAAACAGAAGGTCAACTGAGCTGAAAGCATCGAGTCCAGCAAGACCTATGCAGTCACAGATAGTTTCCTGCAACATGGGAGCAGAATCACCTTGGCTTTCATCTGTTGTGGCTCGCCAGCAGCCAACAGAACTGGCAGCAGATTCAGACAGTGAGGAGGTTGGGGAGGAACATGGGCCAGTCCTGGAGTCTGGGGAAGGCTCTGATGGGGCAGAAAGGGGGCCAGAGCCATATGCCAGCTATCAGCTATCATCAGAGTCAGACATCAGTGAGGCAGACAAACAGCTGGAGCCTGTTCCCAGGCACGCGCAACTCTGCACGCACAGAGTTGCCAGACGAAGGGAACAGCTAAAGAACATCCTTTTTAGCTGACTAGTAGGGAGCACTACCCTGCCACTACTGGGAAGGCCCTGCTTGTATTTCCAGTGGAGCTTTTTTGCTGTTCCACTAACTTTTTAAGCACCTCCTGCAGAAACTTTAAAACAGGAGGAGGTTTCTATCCTGCTTAACTAAGAACATAGCCAGTTCACACGCATGGGCTGTAAACACTCTTGATTGCTAAGAACTAAAGGTTGCTAGATTGCAACCTTCGGTCCTTAGCAATAACTTTTACCATTGATTCACACAAACTGGCCTGAAGTGACCAGATGGCACCCGAGGTTCATTGTGGCGGTGTAATTTTTTTGTTTGCTTGTTTGTTTTAACTTCCCAAACTAATCTATAGCCCTGAGATTTCTTAGTTGCCTTTTATCATACATTAGCTGATTACCTGGCGTTGCCCAGATATTTATTTATAGGGGGAAAAGGTCCGGACCAAATGTAATTTCTAATGTTGGATTTTCCCGCTTACCAGAGGGAGCCCCCTTGTGGAGTCCTGGGAAGCCGTTATCATGGCAACTCGACTGCGCTGTACAGTAGAAAACATTTTAAGGCACAACAGGCTGTATTTTTACAGAACACCCCCCCACGGGTGTCTTACCCCCCCCCCACCGTATTTTTTTCCAGAGAGTAAATCATCTGTGTACCAAGTTTGGTTGAAATTGCTCGAGGTGTTCCAGAGTTATGCTGAGTTACACACACACACACACACACACACACACACAGCAAGTTTCTGGAAAAAAGTATGAAGAATATTCATACACTATAAATTTATCCAGCTGCTGTTTTATACTGTTTTAGAAAAGTCTCACTGACAAATGGAGCTGTTGCATGCTGCTGTTTTAGTGAACAAAGACATGACTTAAGAATTCTTCATACCGCTTGGCTCATTGTTTTCTATCTCATTTGCCAACTTTGGAGACAATTCACACACAGGTTCTGGTTCCTGGGAAAGTTCTAGTTCATCATCCTGAGATGCCTCGGAGAGAGCTGGCAAAGGCTGTGGATCGAGGTGCAAAATAAGATCTCCCTTCATTTCTGCGTAAAGAAAAAGCAAAATGAAAGCAACAATGCATTCCCCCACCACCACCAAATTATAATGCTCTAGGTCAGGGGTCAGCAACCCACGGCTCTGGAGCCGCATATGGCTTTTTCATCCCTCTGCTGCAGCTCAAAATATGCGTCCCAACCACCAATGTGGGACCCCTGCTGGCAAGTGATTTATTGAGTTTTTCAATCCCCGGTAGGCCAACCATGGTTAAATCCAAGAGAAGAAAAGTTTCAGAAGAAAGCAGAATACCATTTCACACTGGGGAAGTCCAGTCCCTGCTTCCCATAAATCAGGGCTGTCCAAACTTGGCAACTTTAAGACTTGTGGACTTCAACTCCCAGAATTCCCCAGCCAGCCAAGTCTTAAAGTTGCCAAGTTTGGACACCCCTGCCATAAATTATCTGTGTACTCCAGAATGAGCATACATTTCTGCACTGCAGGGTTTATTTATGTCCTCCTCCGTATTTTTACATACAGTATTACATAATCGCCATTGTTGTTCTGTGCCTTCTCTGGGGAGGGTTTTTTTAATTCATTCCCCACCCACCCCCTTGCAAAGAGGAGAAATTGGAGAAAAGGGGATTAAAAGAGAGTATGCTACATTGAAAGCAATATGATTATGCTGGTAGCCAAGGGCTAGGAGCCAAAGTGTGCTACACAGTTAACCGTACTCTTTTACAATCCCTTCCTCTCTAATCTCTTCACTCTGCAAGGGTAGGGGAAGGGTCTGAGAAACCCTGCTCAGTTTAATAGGCCTTGCACTGGAGTCCATCTGGTTGCAGTGGAAAAGCTTCATATTAAAGACTTCCAGGGAATCTTGTGTCCATGGCACTTTCTCAGATTATTTGCCTGCTGCTCTTGATTAATGAATTGCCATGGACAATTCCCAAATAAATGATTTTCTCCATGAATAAGAAGGAACAAAGAAGCACCTGGTTTTCCTACCTCATCATTTGCTTCTAATGTTTAAGCTTTGGAAAAGAACTCCATTTGGGAATCCCATCTGTTTGCTTTTAAGTAGGTGGATGCTTCACGTTTTTAACAGAAATGTATTTAGGGCATAAGAATAACACTGACAGTGTTATTCTTAACAGCTGATTCTTAACAGCAGATAATTAAAATTACCATATGGCTGAAGCTCTCGTTATAAATTGCCTCACCATGAGATAATTTTATCTTGGCACCATTAGCCACGATCAGAAAAAAAAAGGTAGTGGGCGTTGTTGTTTTTTACTCTATTAACCTTACATAGACTACAGAATCTATATTTTAATCTGAATTAGTGTTACAAATCTATGGTTCTAAATTAGGCTTACTCATATTTCCAGTGTACATGTCTTCGAAGACACACTCCAGCTCCCTCTGCCATTCTTCTTTGATTTCCACACGTCTGTAGCTGGGTTCAAACAGCTGCGGGGGCAGCTGGGAGACAATCCGCCTTCTGTGGGCCAGGTCGACATTCTGCAGCTGTTCAAGCTCTTTCATTAACTTTTCCTTGTCCTTTCAAAGCAGAGGCATTTTGTGAAAAAGTCATTCCTACAAACATTCCGCTTATTGACATCACGTCACCTGTCAGCTTTGATGCAGGTTGTTTTGCAAAGAAAAGTCGCAGAAAGTAATCAATTAACATGCGAAGAGGGCATATTTATTAATGAGAAGGCATCATCAGCTGTATAAATCATAGGGTACGTTTTAATACATGTATAGATGTTAGCGTAATGCAGGCAGAAATGTAAGTTACCTCTGAAGCAAACGATTTTGTAGAACTTACTGCTTCAAATACCAACGGGTAACAGACCCTATTTCAAGATGAGTTATGGCCCAAAAGCAGACTTTTTATTAGTCATGCATCATTATGAAATGATAGCTTCAGTTCTGATGATTTTCTTGTATGCTGAATACATATGTTAATTGCTACTCAAAATGAAACATTCATGTTTTCCCTTTTCTGCAACATTAGGTACATTAAAATTACATTAGGCATTCTGGGAAGGTAAACCCATACACATTCTCCCTTACCAGCTCAATTTTCTAGTGTTTCTCCTGAATTAGTAAAATATCACACATAAATTAATCCCTAATGGAGAAAATGAGGAAATGTATAAACTTCCATTTGAACCAATTTATGAAACAGAAAGCAGAGCTTTTATATACTCCAGAAAAAGTATTTCTATTTAAATTTAGGTGTAAGTCAGGCAGCCTACCAAATTTAGATACAAATTGGAAGTCATTCACACGTTTATTTGCCCTACTACTGTTTTGGTTATATAACAGAGAGGATTGTAATTAGCTGGTGCAAACTGGTAGGGGGTGCTATGAGAAGCGGAGACATAATTTAGGTGCTAGGAATCTAGGTGTTGGGATTTAGCAGAACAGATTAGAGGTTACATACTAGGAAAACAGGATAGGACAGGACAGGATTAGGACATGGAATGGAATGGAATAAAACAGAAAATACAACAGAACAGAATTCTTTATTGGCCAAGTGTGACTGGATACACAAGAATTTGTCTCTGGTGTATAAGCTCTCAGTGTACATGCAAGCAATAAGTGATAAATCATGATCGTAATCATAAACACAATCATCATAAATCGTAAGATACACTACTCAGTCGTAAGATCCCAAAGTAAGATAAACGGTTGTTTATTATTATTATTATTATTATTACAGCTAGTCCTTGCTTAGTGACTAAGCCAACTTACGATGGCAATGGCCGCTGTTTTTAGCTGCTGGCATATCCTGCCTGGTTGCAGCATTCTAGAGTCGGGTGATCGCTGGCAACCTCCAACTAGCTTCCCCATTGACTTTGCCCGCAGGAAGCCGGCATTAAAGTTCATAAATTGTGATTGCAGGATTGCAGGACACTGGGACCATTGTAATAGCCAGCTGATTGGCTATTGGTTACCAGGTTTCCCCCAAAATAAGACAGGGCCTTCTTTTCTTTTGACCCCCAAAATAAGCGCTTGGCCTTATTTCCGGGGAGGTCTTATTATTTTTGAGGTGCAGGAGGCCCCTTAACCTCGGCCCGTGGATCAGCTGATCTAGAGAGGGCCGGAGGTTCCGGCACACTCTTACCAGCCCTAGAGTCACTGGGCCTGCCGCTCTTTAGCTAGGGTTTGCGGTAGCAGCCTCCGTGAGGCCATTCCACATGGACGGCAGGTGCATATGGGGCGCGTGGGGCATGTCTCCCCTCTTCCCCCCCCCCGGAAATGCTGGGGACAGGCTGCACATGCCTTTAAATATTGTAGGGGGGGGGGGCTTATTTTAGCGCATGCGCTCAAAAGCCCGATTGGACTTATTATCAGGGGAGGTCTTATTTTCGGGGAAGTAAGTCCCCTTGTTCAACGCCACTGTCACTTCAAAGAGCTGCGTGTGAGAACTACCTGCGTTTGATTTACTTCCGGCTCAATGTTTTGGCTGGGGGAATGGGCCACTGAAAGTAAAATCCCCAGGAGCTCCCTCTGTGTGTGAGACAAGGGGATCAAGGACAAAAAGGAGCGGAGGAAATGAAAGGAGGGAGAAGGCAGCAAAGCAGCAGGCGCAGAAGGAATTCAGCATGGAAGGTGGCCCATGAGACTTCTGCAAGGAAACTAACGTTACGGAAATGTGTATGTTTGTGCTTTTCAAAAAACATTGTAAATTTAAAAAAAAAGCCTTCGTGGCTATTGGATGAAAGAGATAGAAAGCCTGATTTCCCCCCTCAGAACCAAGATTCATTCTCACTGAGTTCAATGACTTCTGATCAGAAAAGGTTTCTTCCATTTATGCACTTGTATAAATCTTTCTTCTCATCCCTAGTTATTACTTTGCTATATAAAAGACAACTGTGAAAATATCTACAGACCCCTCACATCCTGGACATAAATTGTTTCAACTTTTCTACCCTCAAAACGACGCTATAGGGCTCTGCACACCAGAACAACTAAACACAAAGACAATTTTTCCCCGAATGCCATCACTCTGCTGAACAACTAATTCCCACAACACTGTCAATAATTTACTAGCAATGTATTACTATTTTTTTTTCTCTTCCTTCCTAGTATCTATCTCTCCACACTTATGACTATAACCATGTTGCTTGTATCTTTCATATTATATTGTTTTTATTTGTTTCCTAGTACGATTTGATAGCTTATTAATAATCTTGACTATCACTAAGTGTTGTATGTTTTTATTCTTGATGGGTGTATTCAATTCTCTTAAGTACACTGAGAGCCTATGCACCAAAGACAAATTCCTTGTGTGTCCAATCACACTTGGCCAATAAAGAATTCTATTCTATTCTGTATTCTATTCTACTCTATTCTATATAGCCAAGGGAATTGTTCAGAATTGATCCTGAATGGCAGTAAGAAGTAAATCTCATTGCTTTTCTCTATATGACAAAACCACTTTTATACTGGCCAGTCACTTCTGTAAACAGTCCACATTCATTTGGCACCCATTCAATCTTGATTATATATCTTCTTTCCTTACTACACACATATCTTAACTAAAGCCATTTCCAGCACATCTAACATATTTTACATCTCTCTTGGCATATCCAAGCCTCATATCCATAAAACACCACACTCTTATAACGCAACATTTCTACTTCTTTTGACAAACATTTCTTCTTTGCAATAGATCACTTTTTCCATATCAGAATCTGGTGGAGGAAACGGATGAAGAAATATTTGAACAAGGTACAAGATAAATGTATTCAGTTGCCATAGCTTTTCTCCAGGCCGCATACAGGTTTTATTTGCAGTTCTTTACTGCATTTTCATGACCAAGAAATATCTTTTAATATATTAAAAATCTTTTTCTTCAATACATTAATTTATAGATCCGTATTCCTGACTTTATTACATAATTTAACTAATTTAACCAATCAACCGCACCGTCATTTGCATACAAAAGTGCATGTAATTGATATTCTCAGCCTCCGCATATCTTTTGCATATTTATCTCTCAATAAAGAACCACTGGGCATCACATATCTTTTTCGTAATACCAGTATAATACTGAACCCTTCGCTAAGTATTTCATACTAAATTTTGATTATTGTCATTACGTAAAAATTGCCAGAAAGTAAGTCATGTGGAAACTTTAAGATTGAAAAAGGCTGAAAAAAGTGACATGAGCCATGGTGGCGCAGCGGTTAGAGTGCAGTACTGCAGGCTACTTCTGCTGCCTGCCGGCTGCCTGCAATTTGGCAGTTCGAATCCCACCAGGCTCAAGGTTGACTCAGCCTTCCATCCTTCCGGGGTGGGTAAAATGAGGACCCAGATTGTTGGGGGCAAGAGGCCGACTCTGTAAACCGTTTAAGAGGGCTGGAAAGCAATCTAAGTGCTATTGCTATTTAAGATTCAGTTTGCACTGCTTGCAAACGATTCAACATGCAGTGCTTGCTTGTGCTTCACTACTGTTCGGTGACAGACTTCCATGAACTGGGAGAAGGGGAAAGGCGAGAGGGAAAACAAAAGTAAGTGCTGTATCTCTTTGGGATGCTGCTTCAAGGTCACCCAGCAATACCAGCTGCATTCCATTCTGTGCTTGAACTGACCGTTAGGAAAACATCCTGCCTGAACCTAACTGGTTACATGGGGATGGGTGATGGGAGGTAGCAAAAGGAGGGGAAAGTTGAACTTAGAGATTCTGTGAACCCGTACATGTGCTTGCTCTTTTCCAGATACGTTCCCCCTGCTAGAGGGGAGCCGCCTGTCAACATCTGAGACAGTGACCTTGCGGATACACCCCTGTGCCGTTTCAGAGTTGCCAGAGCAAGGAGGGGGAAGGGGAGGGGTTGCATAAGGTGCACTACTGGGTATCGGGTGCTGGGTGTTGTGATAGTCGCATGGAGGGGGGTGCAGCAGACCCGAGGGTGGGGGTGGGGGGTGGGACAGAAGGGCAAAGCAGCAGTGGCCGGAGAATCTTTGCTGGAGCCAGCCTGGAGTGAGCCATGGGGATGGGGCTTGCCGAGCCCTCATAATCAGCTGGCAGGCAGAAGCCGGTAATGTTGGCTAGATTCCCAATTCACCGTGCGAGACCAGTAAAGAGATCAGTAAAGGGGAATTGCTCTACCAATGGTGTGGCCTCGTTTCTAAATGGCTAGGCTCGCAACAGTGACATTCTGACTATGCATTATTGCAATACACTTGACTTCTAATAAAACTATACCTTCCTCAACACATGGAGCCAAGGATCATTTCTATTTAGAGGTGTAAGTGGTGGCAGGTCTGACAATACAGTATTTAATAGCCAACTAAATAGATACTGTTTGTGTCTCGTCACTTTTATAGCCTCAAACGCCAAACCTCCCCTTCCTCCCTGTCCGAATTACTGCAGGATGGTTTTTCAGATCTTCAATTATATTTCTCCTTCGACAACAGAAAGAACATTCTGACTACAAATCTGGAAGCTAAAGGTTGAAGCCCTCAAAAACATTTTTCCAAAATACTTTACAACATTAAGATTAATTCTCGTTTTATTACTCACGTTTGAGAAGGCAGAATATTTACGTTTTACTTACTCTTGCCAGTCGAACCATCTTCAAGGCATGTTTTCCTCTCAAATAAGCCTTTTCCTGCTGCTCTCGCCTTTCTCTTTCCTTGTCATTTTGCAGCACTTCCTTTTGTTTGGCTTCCTCTTTAGCTAGTAACCGAGCATCTGGCTGACAACCAACCAGCAACTAGTTAGCAACCAAGTTCTGTAGTGCCTCAAAGAATATCGTAATTAAAAATTCTACGGCTAAAACGTAGCAAACCAAAACAAACTTGGGTCCAAACGCAATACCCAAGAGAGGTATTTTTATAACTACCGTGAATCTATCAGCTTTAAACCAATAGAGCAGGGGTGTCAAACTCAAGGCCCGCGGGCAGGATCCGGGTGCTGAGATTTGGCCCGCGGAGCTGTCCTGGAAACAGCAATGGACTAGCCGCCGTGGTGCCTCTGCCAGTGAAAACGGAGCTTGGGAGGGCTGTGTTTTCGCTGGCACAGTGCTGGAGGCGGTTTTTGCAGGCAAAAACGGAAGCCCTCCCTGAAATGAGTGACTTCGAGCTAGCTACGCCTCCCTGCCCCCCCCCCCCGGTCAAACACAACCCTGATGCAGCCCTCAATGAAATAAAATTTGACACCCCCTGCAATAGTGTGTCAAAACTCTAAGACTGGGGAGGAGGGGAATAACTACCCCTCTCCCCATACCTAGCATATGAATCAATGATATGGTTCCAAAGAGTAGTTACTATTTGCCCTACAGGAGAAATGCATTTCCTGGAAATAGCATGGCAATACATTCTCCCAACTTATTAAAACCGCAAAAAGCTCCCCATTCAGTTTTGAGCCATGCACAGTATCTATACTGCTCTGCCTCTAGATTAGGGGTTCCTAAACTTTTTTTTTCTGGCCATTGCATCACCCTTTAGTGTAATCTCAATATATAAAGGTAAAGGTAAAGGTTCCCCTCGCACATATGTACTAGTCGTTCCTGACTCTAGGAGGCAGTGCTCATCTCCTTTTCAAAGCCGAAGCGCTAGCGCTGTCCAAAGACATCTCCGTGGTCATTTGGCCGGCATGACTAAATGCCAAAGGGGCACGGAATGCTTTTACCTTCCCAACAACCTGAAAACCAGCTGGCTGGCGGGAGGCAGAGCCTCCCAACACTGGCAGCACGACAGTGTTGGGATAAGATCTTTTCTTTTGTGAGCTTGTTTCGTTGGTTGCAGGGAAGCAGAAGCTCACGAAAGAAATGCCACGGAGCTCTGACCTGGGGCGAAGGCGCACGTGCCAGCAGAGTGCTGTGTGTGCCATCTCTGGCACGGGTGCCATAGATTCACCATCAAGGAGCTAGTCATTTCAAGAATCATTTTTGGTGCCTTAGCAGAAAACGCTTGCATTTCAACCGGTAAATAGGAGATGTGTATAATTTTAGGAATTGCTAATTTACAACAATTACCATATTTTGCATTCCATAAGCCGCACTTTTCTTCCTCTCAAAAGTGGGTGGAAATGTTTGTCTTATGGGCGACAGGCAGCAGCAGCGAACGCCTGAAACAGCTGATCAACGTACTGCGGGAGGCTGATCCAACCGCTGATCAGCTGCTCGGAAGTGAAGGCTGCAGCGTTCCCTGGCTGAGGCAGCAGACACAGAGGAGGCAGGCTGTTTGCTGCAAGGACGCTAGCCAGATGAATACCAGATGGACGCTGGGAGGCAGATTGTTTTTTACTTGTTTTCCTCCTCTAAACCTAGGTGTGTCTTATGGTCAGGAGCCTCTTATGGAGCGAAAAAATACAGTCATTTTCCTTGTTTATCTCCCCTGCTCCAAACTATAAACCTGAAAACAGAGACACTTCATTGGTATGCTCTATCCTGGCGAATCCTTGTGGCTGAAAAGCAAGGTATAAATACTGTATGTGTTCAATAGATAAAATACACAATGGTTCATGTGCAATCTGAAAATCACCTGTTCCGTGCTCATTTCTCTGTCCACATGTGGGTCAAGGATATGGTGTCGAGTAATCGAAAAATTATCAACATCACTCATTTTCACTGCAGGGATGTCCTTCAATTCAATATTCTGAAAAATTGAAATAATGCGTTGTTTTAACAAGGGTGAATTTTTCTGAGGTTACGATCACGAAACAAACATTACTTGACTACCTCTTGTACATAAGATGCCAAATACTGCCAGGGTTAAAATATCACAAGCTATCAACAGAAATAAAATAACAATCAAAAATAGCACAAATTGCAAATACATATTAATGATAATAATAAAACAGCTTTAAGAAGGTAGCATCCCTAGGAAGAACCCTACAGCTTCAACATATTCCAATTGATAATATGCTGCAAATTGATGCATGACAATACTGTCATACTTTATATGGACTGAAAACCAAACATAATTAGATGGCGCAATAAATAATAAACATGTGGTGCTCAGATATAAGCTCAGGGGTCCTTATAGCAATAGCCATTAAGATCTTCACCATCATTCCCACTTCAATGAAGGATGACAAATAGCAACCAGGCTAGGAGAATTTCCAGCTGCGATTAAATTTACTTATGCATCTTTCATCTTACAGCTCATACTTTTTAAATATTAAACGACATCAAAATGTTCTAAATGTTTATCAGAAAAGGAGATTAACTGCAATATATAGTATTCTGAAGCAGGAAGAACACTGCATACAAAAAAAACCTAGCCAGAAGCTCTCGCTTTGATCTAAATTAGTCATGCTTAAACTTCCCTGAAATTAAGGAAGTTGTGATAACTTGTTCGATCAATTTTAATGCATTTAAGAACAACTAATTATCTCTGATTAGGACCGCTGAATATGAAGGAGGCAGTGCCAATTCTTTTAATAGTATGAGTCTGTACAGTTCTGTGTGTGTGTATGTACCGTATTTTGAAAAGGAGGTGACATTTGAGTTCGCTTCACCTTGGTAATACAAGCAAGAAAGCAAAGCAAGAAAGACTGAGACACTCTTTTCTCAGAAAGTTACTGTATTTTTCGGAGTATAAGACACACCTTTTTTCCTCAAAAAAAGAGGCTGAAAATCTGGGGGCATCTTATACATTGAATACAGCATTTTTTTGCCTCCCGAAGCCCTGCCCCTTCGCAAAAATGGCCATGCATAGCCTTATGGAAGCTTTCAGAGAGCTGCTGGGGCTGGGGAGGGCAGAAACGAGCAAAAAAGGGCCGTTTTTTGCACCCCCCAGCCGCACTCTGTAAGCCTCTATAAGGCTATGCATGCAGGTTTTTTGACAAAGAAACAGGGCTGTTTTTAAGAAAAATTGACCGTTTTTTGTTCATTTTTGCTCTCCCAGGAGCACTCTGCAAGCCCCCCCCCAAGGTATTCATGCCTTTTATTTGAAAAAAAAAACGGGGCCATTTTCGCAAAAAACAGGCCATTTTGGGGAGGTTTGCAGAGTGCAAAACTTACCCCCCCTTTTGGAAAGCTCTTTAACTGATTGATGAGAATTACATTGATCAAGTGTTGTGCCCCAGCATAAACAAGTCTTAGGTGCTGCAGTTGTCAGCGATTTCCTTCTCCAGCACATGGATAAATACACCTGGAAACATCTACCTACCTACCTACTCTCTCTCTCTCCCTACCTACCTACTGCATTTCTCTCTCTCTCTCTCTCTACCTACTCTCTCTCCCTACCTACCTACCTACTGTATTTCTCTCTCTCTCTCCATCTACCTACCTATTTACCCACTCTCTCACTACCTACCTAATGTATTTCTCTCTCTATCCCTCTACCTACCTACCTACCTACCTACTGTATTTCTCTCTCTCTATCCCTTTATCTACCCTACCTACCTACCTACCTACTCTCTCCCTACCTACTGTATTTCTCTCTCTTTCTATCCCTCTCTATACCTCTATCTACCTACCTACTTTTTGTTTTAATTTGCTTCTTCAAAACCTTGGTGCGTCTTATACTCCGAAAAATACGGTATGTATCATAAAACATAAACATATATGTAGGTTTCAAAAATCCATCACAGCAGGTCGTGTCCAAAATGTCTGTCTGCCTTACGCAGATTTTATTTGGCTTTTATACAGTTTTAACAAGCAAAGCAAAAGCAGGGGTAGCAACAGCATCTTATTGGTACATTTTCCTTGTCAATATCTAAGTCCATCCCAACCAGAGTAGAGGCTTCACATAACTCTCTGGTATGGCCTCTCTCTGCTAGGGGAGCTCATAGGTTAAAAGATAAACAGCTACTGAGATCATGGATGTTTGCTGCGCATGTCTTTACGTAACCTTTCCTCTCATTCCTACACACATATAATAAGCCCTCCCTAAAAATATTGCAACACAGCAGCAGCCATGAGGTGACCACGCTCACCGCCTCCTGCACCTCAAAAATAAGACCTCCCCAAAAATAAGACCAAGCCCATATATCTGGAGTCAAAAGAAAATAAGACCCTGTCTTATTTTCGGGGAAACAGGTATATAAAATATGCATATATATGAATTTTCTTTCCAGCAGCCAGTTGGGATGGATATTTTTGTATGTTTAAACTTATTTGATATTTGGGTAATTTTTTTTTTTTTTGTACACAATTTTTTTTTTGTTACTGTTGGATGCATGTTTTTTTCTGTTTTTGCATTATATAGTTAAAATCATTTTTGTCCATTCAGATTAAATAGTACATACATCAAATATACACTATGGCACTTTCCGAGTATGTATATGTTATGCATGCGTATTCTCAAAAAGTGCCATAATGTACGTATATTTAATGTTATATACCAATAAATCTGAATGGACAAAAATGATTTTAACCACTGTGGCTTCATCTGCAGCTAGAAGATCACCCAACATCCATGCTGTCAAACCCTGACAATAAACCAACTGGTATTAGTGTTATGCTTAGGCCTATTATAAATTCCTTTTTAAAGTTTTTTTTATTTATTTTCAATTTTAGAAATATAAACATTCCATCTTTCCATAAGCAGTATGCCATCTGGGTACAAATATTTCTATGCAACATTCTTCGATGAGTAACAATACATTGAATGTTTAAAACATTGTAAAGCTCCACATTTCCTTCTTAACATATCTTCTAATCAAAATACAATAATAACCTTAAACATAGTTATTCTCATAATACTAGGACTAACAATTGTCATTTTATTCTTATCTCTATCTTGATATATTTTATATTCTTCTTTTTACCCTCTTCTTCTATTTCCAATTTGGAAAGAGGCCTATTATAAATTCTTATGTCAGCCATTATCACGAGATCCCATTTCAAAGAAGTTCAGCAGTTTGTAAACTATTTGGAAAGAATACTCACTTCGAAAGGGTGGGGCGGAGGAGGAGGCAGGCTTGCAACTCTGGTCGCTCTTTCTCTTTCTACCTCAAAGGCATGTTTTCGGGCATTTGCTCGCCTTGTTTAGACAATAAGAAAAAGTAGCAAGAAACAAAACAGGTTAACCAAACCTCTGCTCTCTTCCAAGACTTAGAAACTACAAATGTCAAAAATATAGAGATATATTTGTTTACGGTCTTTGTTTCTGGAGTGGGTCACACTAGAACTGGTTAGTGATCTTGGCTTGCAGCTCCTGCTTGAGGAGCAGATAACAAGTGTGGTTAGGAGGCTTTCAGACAATTGTATACTGGGCATCACTTACAATCTTTAGGCATCTTTCATTTGGACTACCCCAATCCTGTTGTGGTGGCCCAGCAACAGCCAGCAGAGCTGGCAGCAGATTCGGACAGTGAGGAGATTGGGGACTCATGGGCCAGCCCTGGAGTCTGGGGAAGGCTCTGACGAGTTCTCTGCATCTGAGGCAGAGAGGGGGCCAGAGCAGTATTCCAGTTATCAGCTGCCTTTGGAGTCAGACATCAGTGAGGCAGACGAACAGCTGGAGCCTGTTCCCAGTGGGCGCATGCGTAGAGTTGCCAGAGGAAGGGAACAGCTAAAGAGCAGGGGTCAACTTGGGAGTAAGGTCACAGATGGATGGTGAATGGCCCTACCCATAGGGAATAAAAGAGGAGCGAAAGGGGGAGTGGAGTTTGCAGGAGACAATAAGTTCATTCCTGCATTCTCGCCAAGTATTGGGGTATCTGAAAGACATCGGCCTGGCCACTCTCCAAGCCTGATAAAGGTCGATAATTGTGAGCTAGCGTGAAAGACTGTGGGAAAGGAAAGACTCTGCTGGAGAGGAAATCACTGTAAATTAAAATTATAGAGGTTTATCGGGACGAGGACTCGGCTTCATGCTGCTGGGGAAGCCTAGGTCAGAACACCAGTTTACATGTGGCCACCCTTGAAGATTACCTGGAAATGTTCCAGTTCAGAAGGTAGCAGCTTAAGCTGTGATAATTACCACTATATAATTACCTTTATCATGCATTCAGAGCTGTGCTCATTACTAGTTACTTTTTGAATATCCATTCAAGGTGGTTTCTCTTGTGGGTTGTCACCTATAGAGCCCTACATAAATAGGCAGCAGATATCTTTGGAGCCACCAATTCTTAGTGGTTTCTGCCTGTCCAGTAAGACAATATTTTTTTTCAGGGTCTTTCCTTGAGGGAGTGCCATGCGAAGTGATCTAGAAACCTTCTCATTCAGCGCCCCCTTCAGGATTTCCAGGTTTTGCAAGAGAATATTCTCACTTGGACGCTCAGATTAACACTGAATTCAAACTTAAATACATTCACAAGGAAGAAACTTTTTTTATTACCACCTGGTTTGTTCTCTCAGCGATTTCTCCTTCTGGCTTTTCTGTTTTTTCAGGGCTTCTTTATATCTCTTTTTAGCCGCTTCTTTCCTTTCTTCTGCTTGCTTTGCCAGGGCTTCCAAATCAGGCTCCTTTGAAATGACAAAGAAGCAGACAGGGGTACCGTGTTAGGCACTGCATTAATTTAAATAAGGAAAATAATTTTAAGAACTGCTTTTTAAAAAAAGTAGTCCATATTATTTCTTTCTCTGCAAAAGCATTCAATGACACGATCATTTACCTACATTTTCCTTTGCTTCTTTATGCCCTTCTCCTACAGCTCTTAAACTTGACAGATATAGATTTTCCAGAGCTTTAATCTTCTCATCCTGTGTTTTCTGCCATTCTGCCTCCAGTTCTTCGGCCAACTGCTTCAGGTGCTCATCTCTTCGCTGCTTAACATCTTGTCTTATCTGCAAAGCAATATTCCGCTCCTGTTCCCTGACCTGGAGGGACAAAAAAATGACGGTCAACAATTCCATAGAAGGTTTTACCATGCAACCTAGTTGCTATATCCTGATTTCCAGTTATTTTACTTCCATTGACTAAACGAGGGTTCACCAACCTTTTGGACCTCAGGGACCACCAAATTAATAATTTTAAATCCCACGGACCACTAATATGATCTGCCTAATGACTGGGTGGGCGTGGCTAGGTGGTTGGGTGACTGGGTGGTGTGCCCAACAGGATGTCACTCACATCAAGGGGCACCTCGCCAGCCTTTACTCGCCCCTCCTCTCCCAGCCCCTCCTCACCTGCCCACCCAGGCTCTTTAGGACTCCAACAGGAAGCAGTTGTTGGAGCTAAGCAGCCCCCCTGAGAAAGAGTTGGCAAAAGAGCTGGCTCAGTTCAAATTGGATCTGACCGAGAAGGAAGCTCAGCAGAAGCACCTCACTGAGGATTACGAGCATAAAGCCTCCAAGCAGAGGGAAGAGCTGCGGGAGTGCAAGGCCAGGTACCGGTGCCTGGAGGCTCAGCGGGTTGTGTTGGTCAGGCAGTTTCAGGCCATGATACAGTCCCATGGGAACAAGGTCCTCTGGCTCTTCGCCATCACCGACACTTCCCCCCAGCCTTCGCCCAAAGCCCCATACCCAGGAAGCCAAAGCAGACACCAAGACAGAATATCTGCTCCCCCACAAATATACCCCAAAGGGGGAGACTCTCTGCAGCAATACAAATGTTCATTGCATGTATCCGGCCCCGGTGCCGTAATTTGAGGACCCCTGATTTTGTGCAATATAAAAAATGCAAATAATTTTATCTCCGGACCACCATAATTTTCTTACGGACCACCAGTTGGTGACCGCTAGACTAAACAGTCTTCATACATGATGGAACAGCTATTTACCATAGTGTTTGTCTGGCTGATGTAATCTAAGCAGGGTTGGGAATGTTGGCCTCATTTGATTAAACACCAACATTAACTAGGATCCATGTTATATTTGTAGCAGCACCTGCATGCACAACGAAAGTGTTTTGAAGTGCCTTGAAGACGAGGTCTATCTCTTTTTTCATTCCTGTCTGGTTATTATTGTTTTTTAACTCCTCATTCTAGTCCAGAGTTGTACCTCAGTACTCGTTAATTGGTTCCGGGAGGCGCAACAAGTACTAAAAACGACAAGTACCAAAAAACTCCCACATGATTTACTACATGGCCCTTTGTTTCATCTAGGAAGGACTCTCTGTCTGTCCCCTTTTCTATGTCAGAGATCTTCCCAGCATGGTCGACTTCCTGTCTGCCCTCTGCAGCCAACTCCCACTTCCTTCCCAACACAGTCAACTTCCTGTCCATTCTCCATGGCTGTCCCCCACTTCCTATTGCAGCGTGTCAAATACCAAACAATGAGTACCAGGACAACATTTTCACATCAAAATGCATCGAGGACCAAATTCGATGAGTTTTGAAGCAGTTGAGTATTGAGGTATTTCTTTTTCACTGTTTTAATTTTTTGTTTTTACTTATGAACCACAAAGAGGCTGAGTCAGGCAGTATATAAATTAAATAAATAACTAAACTATATCGTATCTTTATTTTGGTGAAAAGCAACTCCCTGCTTTCTAATCCTAATTTCATGCCTCAATTGAATTTGCCAATTTAAACCAGTGCAGAGATCTTAGCAATAAAGAAATCAGGGTCATATAGTCATTTCTCAGAGCTGGAAGTTTGAACTTGCTGATTACGATATCGTACATTTTATCAACTTAGCTGGCATGGAAACAGTGAACAGAAAATCCCAGCCATCTTCCTAAAAGTCGAGCCAGGAAGAGGTTAAAGATCACTGCAAAACATATAGGGTTATTCCCAGACACCTCTGCCGCTCTAGAGAAGTTCAGATCTTGCCCCATTTCAGAGCATGCCCTGTTGCCATATACGCATTTAAAAATTGAATATAATAGCTGTTTTTTTAAAATTGATCGAAGACAAATGTCTCCTGCCAATGCAAACATACCTGTTGCAGCCTTAATTTTCTTCTTCGTTCATGTTCTTCTTTCAACAGCTGAGCTTCTTCGTTAGGACTAAGTCTAAATCTTCCTGCCACTTTTCTTCTCATGGTTGGTTATGATTGCTATTCAAGGCTGCGTTTCCAAAGACAATAGAAACATGCTTAGCATCAATATATATCTCAGTTGGAAAGTAATACAGTAGTATTCTATGCAGTATACGTACAGAATAATTATATTATACCGTGTTTCTCCAAAATAAGACAGGGTTTTATTTTCCTTTGACTCCCAAAATAAGCACTCGGTCTTATTTTCAGGGAGGTCTTATTTTTGAGGTGCAGGACTCTCCTGATGACTGCTGCTGTGTTGCAATATTTTTGGGGAGGGCATATTTTAGAGCATGCGCTCAAAAGCCCGATTGGGCTTATTATCCAGGGAGGTCTTATTTTCAGGGGAACAGGGTACTGTATATACAGGCTATAGTAAAGGGGAAAGGATTATTTTTAATGGTATACAGAATGATTATGCAAACTTTTAAAAAAATCTCTTGGCTTTGTAGCTTTTCTCTTAGAATTCATTTCATGGGTCACAGAGTTTGTTTTGTTTCTCATCAACAACATTTCAACCACTTCAGTACTGTATACGGACATCTGTATCCAAGGAAAAAATACACTGAAAGCACAGCAGTCCATTTGCTTCATTATAAAAGGCAATCTGGGAGAAAGGGAAGAAGGCATCTGACCTTTCATACAAAATGCTTTTAAAGTTATTCAATATGCATTAAAAATGAAAATAAAAAGAATGGGGGCATTGAATTAGATAGCACATTTCTATTCTGTTTTCAGCCTTACTCTCATGTTTTCAAATTTCTCAGTTCAAGTAAAAAGGCATTGAACTGCTGTTCTGAAAAACAGTTTTGAGAGTAGCAAATAAACACAATTTAAAAGCATCTCAAGGACATGTGGGTTTTAAAGAATATGTTCCCCACAACTTCAGCACACTGCTACAAACACTGTTGTGGACAAATGGGCCCAGGATAATTTAATATGTGTTTTTTTAAAGTGCTTCAACAAGTTTCAAAGGAAAAGAGCACCTGAAGAGGGCACTAATGGATATGATTTCAAAAAAAACTTTAAACAAAAAACTTCTCAAGATCTTGTTTAATTAATCCTTGAGGCATTCAGAGCACTCCAACAAGATTGCCATAGCAGCTTCCTAGCCTCATGATTGCATAAAAACAGCAATGATATAACAAATATACCATAGTTGGGTCTTTCCAAAATATTATTTTCTACTATTTCTATTATCTATTATTTCATAATGCAATACTACCATATAGTCAAGAGATGAGTAAGTAAGAGATTAATATTTTGTGCCCATTAAGCAATAGGCCAGCCTATTCACAAACAATATACCTTCAGCTCCAGTTGACGGGATTAAGAAATTACATGACCCCCCCACCCAAATTCTAAGAACAGGAAATGAATGGCAGAGTTCTCAAGTCACAAGACCAAAATCAGCCAACATGGAAAAGATAACAAAGAATATCTTTATTATCTATGTTAATATTAATATAGATAATATGATCTTTTAGGTTAGAACATGCTAGGATTAACCCACCACCATTAGAATAATAAAAGGCACCAGGCTTGCTACATTGCACAACCCCCTGTAGCATCTCACAACCTGTATAAAAATCCATGCACTCATCAAGCCAATTGGTCAGCTGTCCCAAAACTACATGCTGTTGTTCGTTCTGTTCATCAATAAACAAGGGCTTATTATGATAATAATTCTTAATTATCCTTTTGATATTATATGTTCTTTCTGCGCCAACTCAGGAAGTTCAAACTGCCCAATGAGCTGCTGATACAGTTCTACAGAGGAATTATTGAGTCTGTCATCTGCACCTCTATAACTGCCTGGTTTGGCTCTGCAACCCAACAAGACAGACAAAGACTTCAGAGGGTAATTAGAACTGCAGAAAAAACAATTATTGCCAAACTGCTTTCCACTGAGGATTTGTATATTGCATGAGTAAAAAAGGGGGCGGTGAAAATATTTACAGACCCCTTGTATCCTGGACATAAATTGTTTCAACTCCTACTCTCAAAACAACTGCTATAGTGCACTGCACACCAAGACATCTAGACACAAGGACATTTTTTCCCAAACACCATCACTCTGCTAAACAAATAATTCCCTCACCACTGTCAAACTATTCACTAAGTCTGCATTACTATTACTATTAGTCTTCTCATCATTCCTATCACCCATCTCCTCCCACTTATGACTGCAGGACTGTAACTTGGTTGCTTGTATCCTTACGATTTATATTGATATTGTTTCCTGATTGCTTATTTGTACCCTGTGACTATCATTAAGTGTTGTACCTTATGATTCTTGACGAATGTACCTTGCCTTTTTATGTACACTGAGTGCATCTGCACCAAAGACAAATTCCTTGTGTGTCCAGTCACACTTGGCCAATAAAGAATTGAATTCAATTCTATTCTATCCTAATTCTATTCCCATCCCCATCCCATTCTATCTCAGAACCTGTATAAAAAACCATGCATTCATCAAGCCAATTGGTCAGCTTCCCCAAAACTACATGCTGTTGTTGGTTTTGCTCATCAATAAACAGGGGCTTGTTATGATAATTCTTAATTATCATTTTGATATTATATTTGATCTTTCCAATCAACCCCAATTTTCTTTCCAGCGTCTTTCTCCCGGGTTGGAACCGGACCGGATTTTTCTTCCAACCATTATTGCTTTTATTTACAACCCCCACCACCACGTTTGCCCAAAAGGATCTTAAAGAGTACAACAACCCTGCAGTGTAGCCCACACTCAGGAAATGTGACTGCCTCGGCTTCATCGAAGGAGCGTCGCCGCTCGAACAGGCCTCAAATACGGCTCCGGGTTCCGCCGCTCCACAACCCCGTAAAAGACGACAAACCCACGTACGCACCAAACGCCACACTCTCCCTTCCCCGTCAGGGTCATCTCTCCCTCTCCCTCTCTCTCTTTTCCAACAGCTTCTGCAAAGCCGCTTCCGGCTGCGTCACATCCGCTCCATCAACTGCCAGCTCATAACGCGCGCCCTCCCGCCTTGCTAGTCTTTCGTCCAATTAGAAACGGCCGGGACGCGGGGAGGAGGACTCTCGCGGGGATAGTCCTTCTGCGCATGTGCGTTCCGTTTAAAAAACCTACCAGCACTTTTGTCTTTTCACGCCCCAACGCCACGCTGCGGATTACGCACGCGCGGCCATGGCCTCCTTGGAGGGTGGCGCATGCGCCCCAAACGCTCCCTTTGAAGAACTTCGGGAACGAACGGGCGGAAGTGCGCCTGCGTAGCAGTTGGACGATGTGTCAGTCTTAGGAATTTTTCTTTTTTTTTAAAAAAAAGGTGAAGTTGTAAAATAAAATAAGGGTTGTTTTTTTTAAAAAGAAATTCTCCCCTAGGAGAGGGAATCTGTTGACGGGGAATGTTGGGATCCGAAGTGGAGGAGTTTTGAAAGTTGGGCAGGTTAGAAAAACTCGGTTAACGGGTGGTGGGTTAAGGTGATGTCGAAAAGGGTGGCTCCTATTTGTAGGATGGGCTGTTTCGTATATTTTTTAAAAAAAACTTTAAATATCATTTAGGAGATGCTTTCTGTTCATCAACAGGCTGCTGAGAGATCTGACCAGATGCTGCATGATCCCAAAGCATTAGAGCAGGGTTATCCAATCTTGGCAACTTTAAGACTTGTGGACTTCAACTCCCAGAATTCCCCAGCCAGCCTGGCTGGGGAATTCTGGGAGTTGAAGTCCACAAGTCTTAAAAGTTGCTAAGGTTGGATACCTTTGGATTAGTATATAGCATTTGTGTGGGGTGCCTGAAGCTATTTGATGCATTACCTTGTCGTCCTTTCTAAGCCAGAGTTCCCCTATAATCTACAACTAGAATATGCTTAAATTTCCCCCCTTATCAGTATGCCAGAGGGTAGAATCTGAAAAGACCAAAATTGTCTCTTGGGTCAAACAATGTTAATTATTATACTGCAAAGACTACTTTATGTGCTGTTTGTGTCTGAAATTAGGAAGTGGATGTCATGCTGATCTCCTGTATCAATATGGGTAGCCACTTTCTTAATAATAATGATACGATCGTTCTTAATTATAATAATGTTGATATTTGCTGAAATGCCTCTTGCGTCTTTTTTAATTATCTTTTCCATATTGGTCTGTGCATTCATGCTTCTTTTTCTTTCCGTATTCTGCTCTTTGCAATGATATTTCTAAATTTGCTGTGCCTTTGTCAATATTTTTTTTTCCAAGTCTGTGAGGATTCTCAGTCATCCAAGTCATGGTTGTTCCAAAGATGCTTTTCCAAGAAGCAACTGTACTTTTTTTGTTTTTGTTTTTCCTTGAAGACGTTTCGCTTCTCATCCAAGAAGCTTCTTCAGTTCTGACTTGAAGGGTGGAGAAAGGAAGGATTTATATTCCTTGCGGTCATCCAATAGTTAGCACTCTCTCTGTAGAGTGCTTTTTATTGTAAAACATAGCTTTTTCATGGCTTGTATAACGTGGTACAATGGGTTAGCTGCCTTGAGAACCTTCAGTTGAAAGGAATCAGTAAAAGTCAGTTTCTTCGAAATAAGCTGAGCTTCTGGTCACTTCGTGGACAACTTCATGTTGTGATTTCTTGGGCAACAAGATAAATTGATCTGCCTTCTGATTTTTATTTAAACTTCCCAATATAGTTTATAGACTTGATATCTCCTGTTAGTATCTCATCATATTAAACCAGGTGTCACCCTGCTCTTTTTTTTCTTTTTCTTTCTTTCTTTCTTTCTTTTTTTTTTTTTGAGATCAGAGGGGGTAGGTTTGGTGCTGCCAATCCATAAAACAGGGGTTAAAAAATAGTCCACTACAGCAAAGCTAGCTTCTTAGATCGAAAATAACATTATAAAAATAAAAAACTGACTGATTATTTCTTGCAGAAATTGTGGAATTCTTCTCCATAATAGGTAGAACTTGGACCTACCTACAGCATTTGCAACCAGGTTCGGAAGAGTAATCAATGCATTCCTTCTAACAGGTGGGTACTTAAACACAAAAAACTTATTCTGCAGTAAATCATTTATCTGTGAGTAAATCATCGTACTTTATGAATGCTATTTTTAATTAGACGCACATAGCATTTTACAGTCATAGTACCTTCTACTCAAGGTCTGCAAATAAAGTTCATTGAGTTCAGTGGGATCTGTGAGCTGGTAAGGTTTTGTTTTGTTTTCTGCCTTTCTTATTTTTAGTAATAATCTAAGGCAGGGGTGTCAAACTCAAGGCCTGCGGGGTGATTAGATCTGGCCTACAGGGTCGCCCTGGAAACAGTGAAGGATCGGCCTGTGGTACCTTTGCCAGGGAAAACGGAGCTCGTGCGACCCTCACAAGCTCCATTTTTGCTGAAGGAGGGTTGAAGGAGACAATTGCAGCCTAATAAAAAAAATATTTCTTCTTTCCGTGTCATCCCAGCCGGCAACATTTTTGTTTTAAATTCTTTGACGTTGGAATCTCTTGAAGAAATGGAAGTTGGTTGCTTACTTAGCTTTTATTCCAATGTGGCATTTGCCAAATTCAACAAACTTAATCACTTGGGAATCCCATTATTTCAGTAGACAAATTTAAATGCTTTTAAATCTTGAGACAACTTCAAAGTCCTTTTAGAGTAATTATCCACCATGGAGATTGCTTTAATGTTTTATGTATTGTCATAAAACATATTTAGAAAATGGGACACTGTGAATTCTAGGCCTACCTTACAAATGATAGCCAGCTCACTGACTTTGGGGGCAGTCACTCTCTCTTGGCCCAATCCACCTCACAGGGTTGTTGTGGAGAATATAGAAAGAAGAAGCAGTATTATGTATGTTCGTCTTAAGTTATTTATAAAAATAATGAAAGGTGGATAATTAAATAATAAATAAAAAATACAATTACTATCTGCAATATTTATGGAATTTCCTTTTATCCTCCAATTTTTAAACCATTTTTGAAAAAGAAAAATAGAGATCTCGTAAGTTTTCCTTACATTGAGAATAAATGCTAAATTCTCATTATAGAGGGATTCAGTCTTTTCTGGTGCTTAACACATTTTTCATTCAGAGTCGGCTTTCCCATTTACGTATACTGTGTGTATTACAGCTACATCCCCCAGAATTATTTGCTGTTCTTGAATCACAATACTTAAAATATTGGGACTTGTTAATCTCAAAAGACGGATTGGGAAAAAAGTGTTTTGAATAGGAAGAGTACGTCAAGAACACCTCCTCTCTGCCTGATTACTGGGTGGGCTATACGTTTTTCTTTTCACATTTGTTTCATCTTTTCTTGCAAGATGAAATGCTCAGCATAGGGCAATGATGGCTAACCTTTTTGTCCTCGCTCACACCCGTAATGCAATGCGGCGATGCCCCCCATGTGCACTGGGCCCCACGCATGTGCGTGTGACCCCCCCAACCCACGCCTCCCTGGGACCAAAAATGGGCCGTGGGAGGGGAGCATCACACTCTCCGCGCATGAACGCATGACCCCCCGTGCATGCACGCACATCTCCCGCATACGTGGCAGAGACCCAAAAATCAGGCTGGTGGGAGCAGTGCGCGCATGTGCAGTGGAGCTGAGCTGGGGCAATGGCTCGCGTGCCTGCAGAGAGAGCTCCGTGTGCCATCTGTGACACGCGTGCCATAGGTTTGCCATCATGGGCATAAGGGAAATCTCTTTCCTTCTGCACCCAAAGTTAAGGAAGTGTTTTATTGAGTTCTTAAAACATTACTTCATTTCTTTGCATTTTAGACTCTCCCTTTCCTTTCCAGATATTCCTGGACCTGAAATTGAAGAAACAGAAGACCATGTCCGACGAGCAGATAATAAACCTTGACCAGTTTGGACCAGATATCCTTGCCGAAATTGAAAAACTGTTCCAGAAGACCTTTTCCTACACCAAACCAGCCAACAACGAATGGCAGTTGCCCGATCCCAGCCAGGTTTTTGCCTCCCATCACAAAGCGTTCGGTTCCCTTGAGGCGCTCAAGGATTCCTTGAACGACGTCAAGAACAAACTCAGTGATAAACAGCTAGATGAGTGGCACCAGCACACTTCCTTCACCAACAAAGCAGGGAAAGTTATTGCCCACGTCAAGAAGTCGGTCAACGCTGAGTTGTGCACTCAGGCGTGGTGCAAATTCCACGAGATCGTTTGCACTTTCCCTCTTCTCCCGAGCGACGCTCTTCAGAACGGCGAACTCAACTCTGTTCATCTATGTGAAGCCCCCGGAGCTTTTATAGCCAGCCTCAACCACTATCTGAAGTCTCACCGCATCCCTTGCGATTGGAACTGGGTGGCCAACACCCTGAATCCGTACCACGAAGCGAACGATACCCTCATGATGATTATGGACGACCGGCTTATTGCCAACACTTTGCCCTGGTGGTATTTTGGTCCGGAGAACACCGGAGACGTCATGAGCCTGAATCACCTCACGGGGCTGCAGCATTTCATAAGCAACATGGCCACCGTTCATTTGGTCACCTCCGACGGGAGTTTCGATTGCCAGGGCAACCCGGGTGAGCAAGAGGCGCTCGTTTCCCCCTTGCATTACTGCGAAACGGTCACCGCTTTAATGACGCTGAGTCCCGGAGGCTCTTTTGTCCTGAAGATGTTCACCTTGTTCGAACATAGTTCGGTGAATTTGATGTTTCTCCTCAACTGTTCCTTCGAGGAGGTTCATGTTTTTAAACCCGCGACGAGCAAAGCAGGGAACTCCGAGGCCTACGTGGTTTGCCTGCGCTATTTGGGCCGGGAGGCCGTTCACTTCGTCTTATCTAAGATGCTGCAGAACTTTGGGTCCGAACTGGTGTCCATGGCCCTGTTTCCCCAGCACTTGATCCCAGAGTCCTTTCTCAAGGTCCACGAAGAATGCTGCTTATTCTTTCACAAGCAGCAAACGGAAACGATTTCCGAAAACCTCCGGCTCTTTGACCACATGGACGAGGCGGAGCAGGCCAGGTTAAACGCTCTGCGGGACTGCTGCATCAAATATTTCCTGCAGAGGTTCCAATTGAAACCCCTGGCCCGAAACAACTGGCTGGTGAAGAAGCCTCACGCCGGCTACAGCATGAACTCCAAATGGTTTGGGCAGAGGAACAGGTATTTCTGCACCTACAACGAGCGGAAGCTGCTGGAATCCCTCTCCTGGGAAGATAAAGTTGTCAAAGGATGTCTTAACCAGTGGATTGACGAGCACGTTCTCGGTAACGTTGGGAAGGGCTGCGTTTTAGAAGGAGCCCCTGGCAACCTCGACTGTCACTTATGGTATATCTTGGAAGGCCAGCAATTGCCGAGAGTTAAATTTTCTCCCTTCTGTGGCGGGGAGGTATTGAAGAGCCTCAACGAAGCCATCGAAAAATCGTTGGTTGGCCAAACTATTGGCGGTGACCTCACCCGAGCGGCATACGCAGAGTGCCAATTTTGCTGTGTTCTTCCCGCATCATCGGTGCTGTCCGAATTATCAGAACTAATGGAACGTCTCGAACCTGCTCCGGATCAAGATTGCACGAGCCAAAGGAAGTGCTTGGTTTTAGGTTTCCCCCTGTTTTACGATGGTGAAAGTAGGGCTGGCTGGGAAATTAAAAACGTGGAGTCAGCCCCTCTCTTGGCTTTTAGCTGTACTTTACTGCACGACGGAGAACCGAAATATCAGCTGCATTTTCTAGAATGCCTCTTGAGTGCGTTTTCTCAGCTTCAGAAAGGCGATGCGTTGGCTTTGCCTGTTCTTTCTTGCTTCACCCGCTTCATGGCGGGTTTAGTCTTCATATTGCAGAGCTGTTTCCAGCTTATTTCCTTTGCTTGTCCCACCTCGTCTCAGCCCCTAAGGACCAATGCTGTCTTGCTCTGTGTTGGATATCAAGGTCTTCCAGATTCGGTTTTCCAATACCTGCAACAGCTAAGTGAACTTATGAGAACTCTGCTTGACTCAAAGTCCCCCCATCAGATTTTGCAATTTGTACCTATGGAGCATCTGCTGAAGGGCTTGCTGATGGAGTTCCTGTGGGACCTCAATACTGCTATTGCAAAAAGACGGTTGCATCTGATTGTCCAAATTGAACAGCAGAATATGGCATGAGGAGGCTACAGCTTTTCTAGTTTGGCTAGTTAGGCATATATATATATGCCTAACTAGCCAAATATATATATATATATATATATATATATATATATATATATATATATATATATATATATATATATATATATATATATATATATATATATATATATATATATATATATATATATATATATATATATATATATATATATATATATATATATATATATATATATATATATATATATATATATATATATATATATATATATATATATATATATATATATATATATATATATATATATATATATATATATATATATATATATATATATATATATATATATATATATATATATATATATATATATATATATATATATATATATATATATATATATATATATATATATAAATATATATATATATATATATATATATATATATATATATATATATATATATATATATATATATATATATATATATATATATTTTCATCTCTAGGGAACATGTTTATATCTCATGAAGATATCTCATGAATTTCTGAGGAAAAGGAGAAGTCCAGGCAGGAGTGGATAATCCATGGCCCTGAAGCACTGTTATATTATATCTCTCAGATGCCTCAGCCAGCCTGGTCAATAGTAGGGATACCAGTGGGAATTGATTAGACAATAACCATGTAAGTTCCCTACCTTTCACTTAAATCAGGGCTGTCAAACTCCCAACCCGCGGTCCGGATGCATCGTGCATTGACCGTGCCCATGCCTGGTTTTGCAAGGGGGGGGGAGTCCCAATATGTCACATGACACCACTGTGATGTGAATTTGACACCCCTGATTGAAGTAATATTAGGAGCCCCGGTGGCGCCAGTGTTTGGAATGCAGTATAGCAGGTTAACTCTGCCCACAGCCTGGAGTTCGACCCCGACAGGACTCGAGATTGACTCAGCTTTCAAGGTCTGCAAAATGAGGACCCACGTTGTTGAGGGCAATATGCAACGAATGCTTCTACCTTGTAAAGCACCCAAAGAATCTACATAAAGCATTACAGGGTGGTATGTAATTCTAAGGGCTATTGTTATTGCTAGAAGAACTTCTGTCTGTAATCCGGGTTTCTCCATATATGTGTGCTGGAATGACGAGTCTCGGAATTCATGACAAGAGGCCATGCTGACTGGGACATCTGGAGCTGCAGCCGTAGCATTTATGTCAGATGGCTAGGAAAAATGGCTTTGACAGACCTTGCTCAAGGCTTATTTTATGGTATTCTCATGTCAGGGAGAACCTCTGGTGGCAGAGAACGTATTAATTGGGCACATATTAGCGGGAATTAGCTAGGTATGTTAAATAGACCAGAGCCTTGCGGTCGGAGCAAGTATCATAAATTAAAGTTTCACTTTAATTAAACTGAGCAGCTATTTCAGAATAATGGTTTTGTATAAGAAGTAATCCATCAGAATAAAGCTGGAAGGGGCCTTGGAGGTCCTCTGGTCCAACCCCTGCTCAAGCAGGAGATTTCTATGCCATTCCACATAAGTGGCTGTCCAGTCTCTTCTTAAAAACCTCCAGTGATGGAGCGTCCACCATTTCTGGAGGCAAGCTGTCCCACTGGTTAATTGTCCTCACTGTTAGGAAGTTTCTCCTTCATTCCAGGTTGCTGATTAGTTTCCCATTCATTGTTTCTTAGCTGCCTTTCTGATGCTTTAGAACAGTGTTTCTCAAACTTGGCGACTTTAAGTCCTGTGGACTTCAACTCCCAGAATTCCCCAGCCAGCTATGCTTTAGAAAGTAAGATGACCCCCCCCCCCCCTTCTTTGTGGCAGCCCCTCAAATACTGGAATACTGCTATCGTGTCACCCCTGGTCCTTCTTTTCAATAGAGAGAGATAGTCCAAGGATGACTACAAGGTCACTTAAACCTAGCCACCAACCATGAACCTGGTGTTTTTGTACACATGACGTGACTGTGGAACGTAGTTGATGTGGCTGTATTCGCATGCGTGTAAGAGCCCACTCCCAAGTCTGGGTATAGCTCTTTAGTAAAACACTGTCACGTATCCGGTTGAGGAGGCTTCAGTGTTGGCCATTTTGGATGTTGGAAAGGTTTGCTGTAGATTAGAACGGGAACATTGATTTCTAGGCTGTCCAAGAAACTGGAAAATCAGCCGGCCGGTGGGAGGAGTTGAGCTGGGGCAACGGCTCGCATGCCCACAAAGAAGGGACCTGTGGCACGCGTGCCATAGATTCGTCGTCATGGCACTAGCAGCTATTTTTTCATGCCGCTTGCTTTTGACCAAGGAGGTCTGAAGCACTTCTGGCATACGTTTTTTTTTTTTGGAAGTATGTGCAAAGATCTAGAATTGTGACACTGCTTGCCAATTAAATGGAGGGAAGCGTTGGGAAATAAATTGCAAACTGTGGTAGCGATAAAGGAGAATGTCTGTAGCTCAGAGTTGAAATGAGGGGTCCTTGGCGCCCTTCGAGCTTGGCTTGTTTTCTTTTAGACGTTTTATTACCCATACTAGGTAACATCATCAGTGCAATTAGGAAGGTTATCCAGTTTGGCTGATGGAACGTCTGCAAGAAAGCAACCGAGCAAAGAGAGCAGTAGAAACCAGTAGAAATAATATTGGATAATGTTGCAAAGAAAATAATAGATATTGGCTGGTTGATTTTGGCTCAGCTTTCTGCCCTAGGTGGTCACTACTTATAGCAGGGGTGTCCAAACTTGGCAACTTTAAGACTTGTGAACTTCAACTCCCAGAATTGAACATCCCACGTGATTGTGGGGATGTTGCAAAGGTTATAACCAGGGTGGGAATGTTAGCAACCGGTTCTCTTCCTGGTCGCTGGGTGGGCGTGGCCATGGGGGCATGGCCTAGTTGGCTTCCTGCACCCTGGTGGGGTGGCGGTGGGCGTTTTTGCCCTCCTAGGCTCTGGAGGCTTTCCTTGAGCCTCCGGGAAGGCGAAAACAGCCTCCCCTGGGCTCCGGAGGCTGGAAACGAACCCATTTCCGGACTCCCGGTACTTCTGGTAGGGCCGTTTTCGCCCTCCCCAGGTTCTGTGCGGGCCCTGTACTTACCTGGCATGATGAACGGGCCACCTGGAGACTCCTGGGAAGGGAGGGGCAGGGTTGGCAAGGTCAGCAGTCCTTCTAAGTACCAGTTCGGCAAACCAGATTAAACTTAACATCCTGTTCGCCTGAACCAGTCCGAACCGGCTGACTCCCACCCCTGATTGTAACTACGAAAAACAGCCCTGTCACGTCTTTCAGTGCCGTTGTAACTTTGAACGGTCACTAAGTGAACTGTGGAGGACTACCTGTACTCAGTGGGTGTATAAATTGGCTTGTACATCATGCCTCCTTTTGGTTTTTATGCCCTGAGCGAGAATCCCTGTATATTTTAGAACTCAAAATACCTAAATTATGCAAGATGGAGACTTTTGCAAGGATATTACTGTGATTTGAAAAAAAAAAAAAAAGAGAAACCTACTGCGCAAGATGCTATTTTATGACATATAAAGGGACCAAGAAAAGCAACTGAATGCTTGATCTCAACAGCACCTTACATTAAAAAAATAGCTCGCTAGTGAGTGTTATCATTGGTCCATCTGGCGTGCTGCTGTCCACAAGCTGCCAAGCAGAGTGGGCGTATTACGCATACACATTTTGTGGTCTGTGATTGCATAGGGCAGAGTTCTTGAACCTGAAGCTATCTGGGCATGCTAGACAACAACTCCCAGATTTGTTAACCAGCACAGAAAAGGACCTGGGCAATTCTTGTCGGTTCGGTTAGCATTGTCACTAGTTGGAAATAGTGTATGATTGCATTAAGCAATGGGTTTTTTTGAACAAGCCTTTTGCATTGTGAGCCATAGTGGCGCAGTGGTTAGAGTGCAGTACTGCAGGCTAGTTCTGCTGACTGCCGGCTGACTGCAGTTTGGCAGATCGAACCTCTCCAGGCTCAAGGTTGACTCAGCTTTCCATCCTTCCCAGGTGGGTAAAATGAGGACCCAGAATGTTGGGGTCAATAGGCTGACTCTGAAAACCGCTTAGAGAGGGCTGTAAAAGCACTGTGAAGCGGTATTAAGTCGAAGTGCTATTGCTATTGCATTGTGCTAAGGCTGTGCTTTTCCAACTTGGCCACTTTAAGATGGGTGGACTTCAACTCCCAGAATTCCTCAGCTAGCATGCCATAGATGAGAATTCTGGGGAATTGGAGCTTACAGCAGGCTGGGGAATTCTGGGAGTTGAAGTCCATACATCTTAAAGTTGCTGAATTGGGCAATCTGTTAAGACACGTCAGGAATTGCCCAAAATAATGCTACGTGGCGCAGATGTTTTACTTCTCTTAACAAGAAGTTTGTGCTCTTCCTTCTTAAACGCCAAATCGCCCCACCGATATTTAGCCACAACACTACCAAGTTCTTGGGTGGATTACTTTGGATTCAGTTTGCAGGATTGGAATCACGGTTAGGATGGGAATGGTATTCTTATAACACTCAGATGCCTAGGGTTTCTGTCCCTTCCTTGGGACAGTTGTTATCTTTCAGCCTGAACTACCACGCAGGGTCTCTATTATTTTGGAAGAAATGTCTATCTGGTTCAATTCCAAGTAGGGAGAAAGACACTGGAAACAGGGAGGCTGCTTGGAAAGATGGTTTAATGAAGCAGAATCATCAAGCAGATGGTCCTGGTGCAGCTGACCACATGGAGTGGAGAGTGAGGGCTATTTATACCCTCTCTTGGGCCTTCCCCTTGAGCTTCCTGTTCCTGTGCAAGAAATTATTCTATTGGCTGTAGTCAGACTCCCATGGGGTCACGTTTGTCTGAATCAAGTTTGGTTGAAGCCTGGGCTGATGTAATGTCCTTAGGAGGTTTTGCAATGCAGTGAGCCCTGCTGCTAGATGGGTTAATCCTACTATGTCCTGGTGTGCCATGTCTTAATCCCATCACCCTGGAGCTGAAGGTCTTTTGTTTTGTAGATAGCTTGGCCCAGTCCTTCTCAATGGGCACCAGATATCTGCTGTGGGCAGGGAGCTTCTGTCTCCCTTAAGATTTCTATTTCTCTTTTAGGGGAAATATAATATTCTGCCTTCGTAATCTTTCCTAAAATATTTCATTCTTCTAGGAGAGGGGTGGGTGCTAGCTTTCTACAATTATGTAAAGCACCCCGAACTCCTTATGATAGGCACGGAATAAAAAAAATACAAAATTAAAAAAATATATATTACTTTTATAGTCTCTCTCCCTCCGTTCCAAACGGCCATTAGCGCAGCTAAGAATAATAACATACTTAAAACATAAAAAGAGATTCATTAAGCATATAAAAAAACCTTCCCATTTTAGGCTTCTTCAATTAATCCGCTACCTTTAAAAAAAAAATTATTACAGCATTAAGAATTTTGTGGAAATACCGACAACCATATAAACATTCTGAGTTTCTGGAGGCCAAATGGGAGGACATCAGCTAGCAAAAGCTAATTGTTTCCTTCTCTAACCGTGTTTGTCCGTTCTTCCCCAACAGCCACCTTAAAGGCCGGGAAACTACATAGCAACCATTAAAAAAAGGGAATGCTTCTTTAATTATAATAATGGGCCCAATTATATGCAATAAATAGGTCAATTAACTTCTCCATGCGCTGTGTTTGCAGCTGTTAGGAGTTCTTGAATTAAGTGCACTCGGCAGTATGTTTTGCTGGCCTGGCAGGCTCCTTAAATTAGAGGACCCGTTTTTGATGGATTGTGTAGATCAATTCTTAGCCATCGCATCGATGAGGTTTTTTCCAGGAGGCTCTGTCCCCAACCTGGTCCCTTAAATGTGAAGTGTTAATACCACTTTATAATGCCTTGGTAAGGCCACACTTGGAATACTGCATTCAGTTCTGGTCGCCACGATGTAAAAAAGATGTGGAGACTCTAGAAAGAGTGCAGAGAAGAGCAACAAAGATGATTAGGGGGCTGGAGGCTAAAACATATGAAGAACGGTTGCAGGAACTGGGTATGATTAGCTTAAGAGAAAGAAGGACTAGGGGAGACATGATAGCATTGTTCCAATATCTCAGGGGTTGCCACAAAGAAGAGGGAGTCAAACTATTCTCCAAGGCACCTGAGGGCAGAACAAGGAGCAATGGGTGGAAACTAATCAAGGAGAGAAGCAACTTAGAACTAAGGAGAAATTTCCTGACAGTTAGAACAATTAATCAGTGGAACAGATCTTGCCTCCAGAAGTTGTGAATGCCCCAACACTGGAAGTCTTTAAGAAGATGTTGGATAGCCATTTGTCTGAAACGGTATAGGGTTTCCCGCCTAAGCAGGGGGTTGGACTAGAAGACCTCCAAGGTCCCTTCCAACTCTACTATTGTATTAAATCTGTTCTGACCTAGGATTCCCAAAAGCAAGAAGCCTCCTCCTCCTCCTGATAAAAGCCCTTTTATTTAGTTTACAGTGAAGTCTCCAGCAAAGTCCCCGCCAACAATCTTTCACAACTACAGGAGAAGCCAGAAGCCTAACTACAGACCTTCATCAGGCTTGGAGAGCTGCCAGGCCGATATCTTCCAAACACCATGCTGTAGCAGACAATACTTGGCAAGAAGACAGGAGCAGATCTTCACCCTAATGAATTGAACTAATTGTCTCCTGCAAACTCCCCTCCCCTTTCGCTCCTCTTTATTCCCTATGGGAGGGGCCATTCACCGTCTACCTGTGGCTTTACTCCTGAGTCGACCCTTGTTTCTTAGCTGTTCCATTCTCCTGGCAGCTCTGCGCATGCGCACACTGGGAACAGGCTCCAACTATTCTTCTGCCCCACTGATGTCCGACTCCAAAGACAGCTGATAACCGTCAGACGGCTCTGGCCCCATCCCTGCCTCCGACACAGAGCCCTCATCAGAGCCTTCCCCAGACTCCAAGACTGGCCCATGTTCCTTCCCAACCTCCTCACTGTCCGAAAATGCTGCCAAATCCACTGGCCGCTGGCAGGCCTCAACAAAGTCTTCCAACTGTGTCCTCATTGTCACAGTAATTCACACCATCCATCTTGCTTCTGGCAGTATCCTTCTCTTTCCTTCCACCTTTCTCAACATTATAGACTTCCCTAGAGATCCGTATCTTTGGATTAGGGTCCAAAGCAGTGGTGGGTTTCAAAATTTTTTAGAACCTCTTCTGTAGGTGTGGCCTGCTTTGTGAGAGTGGCTTGCCGGCCAGGTGACCATGTGGGAGTGGCTTGGCAGTCAGGTGACTGGGTGGGCGTGGCCAAGTTGTAAAATGTGGTGAAATTCACTTAACAACCCTCTTGCTTAGCAACCAAAATGTTGGCTCAGAAACTCTGGCATTTGAAGCACGCAAATCTTAAAGCTGTCAAGTTACAAGACCCTTGCACCCCTAACCTTTTAGAAAAATTATCCAGGGGTGTTCAAACTTGACAGCTTTAAAACATGTGGGCTTCAACTCCCAGAATTCCTTCTCCAGTCATGTTGGCTCAGGAACTCTGGCATTGAAGTGTGCAAGTCTTAAAGCTGTCAAGTTACAAGACCCTTGCACCCCTAACCCTTTAGGAAAAAAAACCCCAGGGATGTTCAACCTTGACAACTTTAAGACTTTAAGGTTTAGATAGGACTCTTAGAGGCGGGTGGGGCGATTGGTGAGCCAGCCAATCAGTGAGCGGTGGGCGGGGCAAGCATGGTGCAGACGGGCAGGGGGAGGGAGCTGGAACCGGTTCTAAACGGCACAGTAAATTTGTGGAACTTCTTCTATAGAAGAGGTTAGAACTGGCAGGAACCCACCCCTGGTCCAAAGTAAATTAATTTTGTGCTTGGACATTTGTGCCTTGAGGGAGATTAAAAAAGACCTAGTAAGAAGACATTCAAACGCTATGGCAACAGCAAATGTCACTTACCTAGATTAGTGTGAAATTATTTTTATGCCGACTTCTATGAAGTGAAGGGTACCTTCCCCATTCAACTTCTATGAGGCTATAATATCTGGACCGCATAAACTCACACAGCCAGTAGATGGCAGCAAAGAGAGTTTTACTGCTCCAGTATCTAGAGGAGCCCAAATGTTTTTTGCTTTTTTTCCTAACATTTTGGATTTTTAAAAAAATTTGCTGAACACTTTCAATAAACTCTCATCTTAAAAAAGAGCATAAAATAGCAACAATGTCATCAAATGGGTTTCGACTTAACAAGTATAAAGTTTATTTGCTTTCACAATGTTAGAACTTTGAGAGATTATTAAAAGAAGGGGGTTATGGTGCAACATTTTAGACCTGCTTCCCCCCCCCACACACACACACACTGGAGGGAACACAATTGATAGAATTGGTGACAGATACAGGTAATCCCTGGGTTACAAGCGTTCCCTTAACGGATGTTTAAGTTACGCAATAAGCGTCCCCTAGTGTTTAAGAACAAGTCCTGAAGCTACTAATCTTGCAGCACCGTGGCAGTTGTTCGCCCTTACAAACAACCGCAGAGGCTTTGCAACATTCACCCTGCATTTTGCAGGCCTAAACAGAGCATTGGAGGAGCAAATCCGCTCCTTCGAATCTCCGTTTTGGTCTGCAAAGTGCCGGGCAAGGCCTGTGCACACCAAAACGGAGCTGCAGAGCGGCGCACGTGGTGGAGAGGCCGGAGAGGAGTCATCTTGCTAGATCTTCGCACAGTAAGTTCACACGGTGGAAGGGAAGTTCTGGGGAGCATGAGGTATTTCAGTGGGTCAAGGAGGCTTTGGGTGATCTTAAGCAGGTGTCCCGTTCCATCAATGGGCCCCCATGGCCTTCCCCATCCTGGAATACCTTATGTGCACTTAACAAACCGTGCAGTTGATTAGCGAATGTGTGGGCGAAAGAGGGAGTGATCCCCTTCAAAGTACGAGATTCACTCCCACAAATCCTCGGGTTAGGAATGGAATAGGCAGGGTCCATTACATTCATAACTCAAGGATTACTTGTACAAGAATGTTGAGCGGTATAGAATGTGTATCATATTATTCGATAGGGTCAAGAATAAGGCTGAGCAAGCAATTTCCCCAGAGAGCCACATGAGAAACGGGGGCTGTTTTCAGCCCAACTGCCAGAGGTGCAGAAAAGCTCTTTCAAAGTACGGCATTCACCTTCTCCCCCTGCCCCAATTTATTTACATTTTATTTTCTAACTTTCAGTTGATCTAACGCAGGTCCAATAGGAACAGCCAAAAGGCCGGATGTAAAATGCCCAGGTCTGGATAAGACTGAATCTTGAGAAAAATGGACATGGAAGAAAAGGAAGAGAAAGGAACAAAAGTAATGGTTGAATGACCCTATAGCTTGAGGCAGTGTAATGTTTTTGAAAAAGTTTTAAAATCTGCTCACTTCATCTTCACAGCCCCCTTCCAGGGGTCTTGGTTCAGATATAAAGATTGGAGGTTTTTTTCTTTTAATCCCTTGCATCAGGGTGGAGTCAGGGTTACTGAATGGAGTTGAGCGTTTACTAGCCAGATGCCCTTCCTGACGCCTATGCCGAGTTCACAGCAGATATTTTCTCTTTGTAGCCTAATAGAGAAACATCTGCCGCTGCCTAGGATTGAACTCAGTCTCCTGAGTGTGAGGAGAGTGTCTTAATCTCTACCACTCAGAGATTGGTTACAATTCATAATTATAATTCATTTCTTGGCTAAGCAGAGATTTGACCACAAAGCAATGTTTTTCATTTTACTCCATGACATTGATAGCCTATATATTCGTTAGGGAAGCAGTGGGTTTATGACAACTAAATAAAAGATAAATAAATAAATAAAACATTGCTTCAAATCATACTGACTTGCTATAGGCTGCTTGTGCTGGGTTCAACTGTATTTAACATTTCTGCCTTTTCATTTGTTAAAGGAAGGGGGGAAAGTTCTTTTTTTCCCAGTCCACCACTTTCATTATTCTCTACTATAATCAACCCAGGGGCATCAATAATAGAAATAATATTTCATTCTGCATTCATCGATTTGGCTATTATTTACCCCCAAGGCAGGAAAAAAAAGTCAATAAACATTGAAGTTTCAGGCCAACGTTTGGTTGCTTTTAACAAGCTGAGCTCTTAAATTATTTCCTTTTAACAGATGAGTTCTCATCTGCCAGGGCCAATTCCATTATGAAATTAATTAATCTAACTGATATGGACAATTGAGTTTTAGTTTGGGCAAGAAACCAATAATCCGAACCATGGTATTGTATTGGCTGTATTTGAAATAACTCCTCTCCTCGTAAGTCCGGTAAGGGTCAAATAAGAAGAAAAGTGAAGTGAATGCTAATTTTTAAAAACTTGCTTGAAAGCATATAAATATGTTTTATATGCCAACTGTTATCTGTGAGTTTTAAAGGGGAAAAGACACAATGAGCTTACTAAAGGTCTAGGACAGTGATGGCGAACCTATGGCACCCCATTTATCAGGGCACATGAGGCGCTGCCCTGTCAGCTGGCCAGCACGCATGCGCACGCTGGCTAGCTGAGTTCACCCTTTTTTAAAGCCATTTTTTGCCTTCCCCAGGCTCCAGAGGCTTTATAGGAGCCTGGGGAGGGCGAAAAGAGCCTCCCCCCCCCGGAGGCCCTCCAGAGGCTTCATGAGCTTCCCTGAAGCCTCCGGAGCGCAAAAAACCAGCCCTACGGGCAAACCAGAAGTTTGGGAACAGACTTCCTGTTTGCTCGGAGGATCGTTTTGACTGCTCCGGGGGCTTTAGGGAAGCCTCTTGAAGGTTCCTGGAGCCTTCGGAGCGCTTAAAACGACCCTCTGAGCAAACCGGACGTGACTGAAGGTCACTGAAGCCTCTAGAGGGCTTCTGGGGGGGGAAGGCTGTTTTCACCCTCCCCATGCTTCTATAAAGCCTCTGGAGCCTGGGGAGGGCAAAAAAAAGCATGCCAAAATGGGGGAGTTGCGCCTGTAGTGTGCGCATGCACACGGGGGTGTCACACATTGCATTATGGGTGCGGCACGCCTGCACACGACCCCCCTGCACTCCCCTCACTTATTGCACGCACATTCCACTTTGGGCACTCAGTGCCGAAAAGGTTCTTCCATCACTGGACGAGGACAACTTGGCACGGCCAACTCACCATGGCCAACTCATGGCTAACTCATTGCGGGGCAACTCGCATCAGGACAAGAGTTACATTAATATCGAAGAAATGGTGGAATAGAATCATTAAAGAAAGGCTGCAAAAGGAGGGACAAAATGAAATGTGAATGATAAACATTTATATATATATATATATATATATATATATATATATATATATATATATATATATATATATATATATATATATATATATATATATATTTGTTTTCGTAGATTTTCACGGGTGTAGGTATGCTGGTTTTAATATATATATATTTTAAATACTTAAAATTGTGGAATTATCCTGCAGCATGTGGTCCTGCAGGGACTTGGCCATGGCAGGTGGTCCTGCTGCAAGTTGTGTCATTGCGAGTTGGTTGTGGTAAGTTAGCCGTGTGTGAGTTGACCATGTTGGCTGCAGTGAATTGGCTGCCCCAATTTGTCCCATTCCATTTCCAAAGTGCTTTTTCAAAAGGCACCTGGATTTCTTGGTGTTTTTTCCCCCTTTGGAAAAAGTTCTTTAGAACTGAGGATGCTATTTGGAGAAGAAGCAAAAGATGGAAAAAAAAAAAAACCAGTTGCCTTTTGGAAAAGCACCTTTGGCACAACCATAACCGGGACCTCCGTAAGACTATGAAGTGGCGCAGTGGTAAGAGTGCAGTACTGCAGGCTATTTCTCCTGACTACTGGCTGCCTGCAGTTTGGCAGTTCAAATCTCACCAGGCTCCAGGTTGACTCAGCCTTCCATCCTTCCGAGGTGGGTAAAATGAGGACCCGGATTGTTGGGGGAAATAGGCTGACTCTGTAAACGGCTTAGAGACGGCTGTAAAGCACTATGAAGTGGTATATACTGTGTTTCCCCAAAAGTAAGACAGGGTCTTATTTACTTTTGCCCCCCTTGGCCTTATTTTCAGGGAGGTCTTAATATTTTTGAGGTGCAGGAGGCCGCTTAAGCTCGGCCCATGACTCATAGATCAACTGATCCAGAGAGGGACGGCAGTTCTGTCTCTGTTTCTGGCACACTCTTGCCAGCCCTAGCATCTCTGGGCCTGCCGCTCTTTTTGCGGCCGCCACTAAGAGAAGGGGCACAGTAGTTAGGGTTTGTGAGAGCGACCGCTGCAAGGCTGCTCCTTATGGATGGCAGGTGCATGCGGGGCACGTGGGCAATGTTCCCCCCCAGGAAATGGCAAGGACCAGCTGCGCAGGAATTTAAATATTTTAGGGGAGGGCTTTTTTTCAGGGAGGGTTTATTTTAGCGCATGTGCTTAAAAGCCCGATAGGGCTTATTATCAGAGAACATCTTATTTTCGGGGAAACAGGATAAGTCTAAGCGCTATTGCTATTAGATTTTGGGACAATGTCCTCTCTAACATCTGAAAGGAGGAAGCAAACAAGGGGAGCAAAAGCTTCTTAATACAAGAAGTCCTCAACTTACAACTGGCTACTTAGTGGCCACTCAAAGTTTCAACAAGCACCCCCCCCCCAAAAAAAGCTATTTACAATCTGGTTCTGAAGTTCCAACACCCCTGACCCTCCCCCTGCAGTTACCTGTTTTAACCGAGGCTTCCCAAGAGCATGAAGCAAACTCCTGGTCCCAACAAAAATCCCTTTTACTTTTTTACTGTGAATTCTGCTCATTCAAATCCAGCAAAGTCTTTCAGAGGAGGATTTACAGTCACAGACCTTATCTGGCTTGGAGAGCTGCCAGGCCAATATCTGCAAAACTTGGCAAGGAGTCACAGAGAGTCACGAACCAATTAAGCGAACTAATTGTCTCCTGCAAACTCCACTCCCCTTTCGCTCCTCTTTTATTTCCTCAGGGAGACGCCATTTATCGTCCACCTGTGGCCTTACTCCCAAGTTGACCCCTGTTCTTTAGCTGTTCCCTTTGTCTGGCAACTCTGCGCAAGCGCCCACTGGGAACAGGCTCCAGTTGTTTGTCTGCCTCATCGATGTCTGACTCTGAAGGCAGCTGATAACTGGCATACGGCCGTGGCCCACTCTCTGCCTCCAACACAGAGCCCTCGTTCGAGCCTTCCCCAGACTCCAGGACTGGCCCATGTTCCTTCCCAACCTCCTCACTGTCCGAATCTGATGTCAGCTCTGTTGGCTGCTGGTGGGCCACAACATTACCACATTTTGGTTGCTTAGCAACCAATCTGTATTTACCGCTGTTTGCTGTGTCCCACGATCAGGTTACAACATTTTTGCCAGAATCCCGTCTTTACTTCCCATTTCCAGCAAAAACTGGACCATGTTGAACAGTGGGTTTACATAACAACCATGGGTTTTGCTTAAAAGCCTCTGCAAAAATGGTAATAAAACGGAGTCAGTCACATATTAACCCTCTTTACAACTGTCACAACCTACAACCGTAATTGCCAGACCCAATTAAGGTCCCTCTATACGGCTTGCTCTTCCCACAATTTTATCGATAAATAGCACACACTGAGGTGTTCATGATAGGAGAAATCTGTTTTGGGGACACCTGGCTTTACCTGAATGCCTTGCATTCTGAAAAAGGGCCAACACAACATCCAAAATAAAATAACAGATGCCTGTGTTGTCTACAGCAGGCCCTACAATTTTTGAGTGTCTAGTTTCTACCCTCTTTTCTGTAAAGGTTAACATTCTTCCGTGTTGATTTAACGGAGAATGATTCCTCATCTTGACCTTTATAGTCTCTAATTCTTTGTGAAGCACTAACTCGACTTACGGTTTTCTTTCTTTTTGTAGATCTCAGGATGTTGGCAATACACAGAAAGCATCCTGAATCCATCAGTATTTCTTCTGAAAGACTAACATGAGCATGCAAAGAACAAGAATTTCATTAGTCCCTTCCTTTCCAGCCATTTTCATGGCTGGAACAACCAAAATTCCATCACCCTAATCCCACCTAAAAGGAAGAAAATAAGTAGCTGCAACCTTTTTTACAGATTAGATGTGTTTGTTTGTTCAGTTGTTAGATTTAGCATATCCCGTTTTTCCTCCCAAGATCTGAATGTGGCTCTGCTTGCATTTCATATCTGCTTTCATTTCATTTTGTGAAAAACAAAAATGATATGTGAATGCACATATAAAAAGTTGCATTGTGAACTCCATCCAACATCTTCTTGGTTTTGATTTTGATATCCACGACAGACATCAATGCATATAAATTAAATCTTCCTTCCTCTCCTCTCCTCTCCTTCTGTTCCTTCCTCTTCCTTCTTTCCTTTCTTTCCTTTCTTTCTTTCCTTTCTTTACATAAAGACAAGAATAAGAACACATCTCTGTCTATGGGGATAAAGAGAATTGTAGTCCAATATGTCTAATAACATTAAGCTGAATAAATTTACAAGAGAAGGAAAAACACTGAAAAGTTAGCCTATGTTTAAATTCAGGGAAAGATTGAAGGCAAATGAGGTCCAACATCATGGCTTCAAAATCTAAGGGACCGAGTTGGACAAAACTTAGCAGCACTTTTTCATGCGGCTGTTGATAAAAATAGGATCATTAACATGATCGCCAATGTCCGATGACAGATATGGCAGAAGAAGAAGAAGAAGAAGATATTTAAATTAATCTACTGGGGTCACATATGGGCAGATTTCTGTTTCTCAGAAGACATCCAAAAATATTTGAGGAGATAACAATTACCTAGGCAAAAATCAAAGTTGACTAACTTAAGTCAAGTTAGTGATAAGTCAGAAGCAACTATGGGGGAAATGTAAGGTTGGTTAAACATAATTTGTTATTTATCAATTGATGATGGCATTTGTAATCTTGAATTAACATAGTACAAATCTTACAAATATTATGTCCAATGCATGTTACTTCCCCATGAGCAACATAGCTTGTCTTGCTTTTTCTCTGGGAAGAGATAAATAGGCATACAGTAATTCTTATTCTGGAACCTTGCTTTAAACCACCCTGTGCCAAACCATAGTTTATTGAATAATTTAGGTTCCATTAGGGCTGTAAGTCGTCAACTCCTGTAGCCTCCATTTCTTTCAAAGAGACACAGAGAGATTTGGTCTGAGCATGGAGCTGCTTTCATGCTCTAAATCTCTCCAAGAAATCCTGTACTATGTTAAAAACATGCAGCCAGAAGTTCTGCTCAAGTCCAAGTGGATTACATTTTCTAACTCCACGAATGCTTTGCAATCAGTTTTACGTAATTGGTTTTCTTGGGGAACTTACATACTGATAGAATCTAACGTGAGACGGATTTTCTATTACTTTACAAGTAATAAGTCTGCACTCTGTCTGCACTATTTCTATATTCAGATTTTTTATGCAGGGCTGAGAAGTAAGGAAGGGAAGAATCTTATTTTAACTAAAAACCTGAGACAAATGGCTACCACTGCTTTGAATTCAATTTGGGAACCAGGTAGGTACGGGATAAGGCAGGAGCCTTTTGAGGTTTTCCGACTCCTTCATTAGAAAAAAATATTAAGCAAAACAGCAAGAGAAAATAGCAGCTGGGAAACCAATGTTCATAGTTTATAACCACCCTAAGATAAATTTTAGAAACTTTTGGGCTAGATAATTAGATTATCCAGATACATTTGGGGCTATTTGGATAAGAAAGCAAGAAAGGGAGGAGGGAAGGGGGGAAATGGACTTTTTCCATTATGAGGGGATATAAAAATCTAGTTCTATTGCAGAGCTTAATCATATACAATACAACTCCTTTAGAAAGCAGGAAAGAAGAGAAAATGTGTTCTTATTTTAGTGCAGCTCAGAGATTTCACTTTTACAGCCCACGGAGTTATTTTCTGCAACCCACTGCAATCTTTTGCAGGCCCGGAGGATACTGCCTAGCCAGGTCAAGGTGCTTGAAGCCACTATGAACAATGAATGATGGAGTGGTAGGACATGATGCAGTGGTGAGTTCCTACCGGTTTGGATCGTTCAACAGAACCGATAGCGGTTTGTCAGCCTGGGTCGCTGAAACCGGCAGCGACCCAGGCCTGCCACACCCCTTAACCGGTTCTCCGGGTGGCGCCATATTGTTTTTCAGTTCTGCACATGCGCAGAACAATTTTAATTGCACTGTGCATGTGCGCACTGCGGGGCATCAAACACATGCACGGCGCGCACACAAGCAAACCAGCAGTAGTGCCTGCTAGAACCCACCCCTGGCATGGTCGTGTTGGGAGAAATATTAATCTCGTTCAGTTCCAAGCCGGGAGAAAGACGCTGGAAACATGGAGGCTGATTGGAGATATGGTTTAATGATGAAGCAGAGCCACATGGGTTTGAGGTCCTGGGCAGCTGAACACATAGAGTTGAGAATGGGTGATATTTAAACCTTATCTTGGGCTTTGCACTTGAGCTTCCTGTTCCTGTGCAAAAACATGTATTCTATTGGCTGTTGTCAGACGTCCATGGTGTCATGTACAAATCCTAGGAGTTTGTCTGAGCTACTGTTTGGTTGAAGTTTGGACTGATGCAATGAAGGGGATTGCTGGGCAATTCCTTTTGTGGCTGAGGGCTAACCCAACCTTTGTTCAGACCTTGCTGCTGGGAATTTGCTTATGAATAGAGCTACCTATCTCTTTATCTCTTAAGTGCTGGCCTCTGCTGAGGGCTATTAAGAAAGGTGGGGGCTATTAAGAGTGAATGTGCCTCCTGCCTCTTTAAAAAAAATGTTTCTCCATTTCTCATCCATGGAAATATAATATTCTGCCTTTTTAATATTTCTCAAAATATTTCATTCTTCTAGGAGAAGGGTGGGTGCTAACTTTCTGCAGCAACTTGTATTCATTACTGGACTTGGATGCAAAGGATCAATAAGAATCGATAATAATAAATATTAATGTGTGCGAGAGATGTATATATTATTGGGACTTCCCTGTAGAAATAATTCAGTAATTATCTGGTCCTTCCTTTAATAATAACTGCAGGGAAGCCAGCACTATTATATTATAAGAGGGAAAATGCGTTCCTATTTTAGTAGAGCTGGGCTACCGTTCAAATCATTCATGATGGATCCCTACAGATTTGCAATTCCCCTCTTCAATCTTCACCACGCATAGTAAAGTAATTCTCTATTTACAATTAGTCACTTAGTGACTGTTCAGCGGATTTTCAAAAGGGACTCGTGATCTGGTTTCAAAGTTGCCCCTATCCTAAACTCACATGATTGTATTTTGGGCACTCAACCACTGGCCTCATTTACAGCTGTTTGCGGTGCCCCATGGTTATGCGATTTCAATTTATGTGATTACAATACATATCTAGTCTAGTGAAGAGAAGGACCAGGGCAGACATGATAGCAGTGTTCCAATATTTGAGGGGCTGCCACAGAGAGGAGCGGCTTAAGCTATTTTCCAAGGCACCTGAAGGCCATACAAGGGATAAAGGATGGAAAATGATCAAGGAGCAATTCAACTTAAAAATAAGGAGAAGTTTTCTGACAGTGGGAACAATCAACCAATGGAAGAGCTTGCTTTCAGAAGTTGCAGGAGCTTCAACACTGGAAGCTTTCAAAAACAGACTGGACTGCCATCTGTCAGAAATGGTGTGGGGTCTCCTGCTTGAGCGAAGGGGTTGGACTAGATGACCTACAAGATCCCTTCCAATTATATTCTATTCCATTCCATTCTATTCCGTTTCATTCCACTCCACATTCCACTCTACTTCTACTTCTACTTCTACTTCTATTAAATTCTAAATAAAATGTATAATAGTTTTGCTGGACAGGATTTGCTTCGTATCCAGTTTATGGCTACAACAACAAAAAAGACCCATAATGAATAATGAATTCGCTCACGGACTGCTGCATTTGCTTAACAATCACGAAAACAAAATTGTAAAATCAGGTCTGATCACAGGGTAACCTGCTTTAAAACCAACATGAATTACGGTGGTAATTACGAGGTCATAATCTGAGGACTCCCTGCATGCATTTTTTCCTTTAAAAGCAGAGCTGTGAGAATTATAGGGAAGATAAAGCTCTATTCTTGTCAGGCTCAGATGATTTCAGGAATCTTGAGCAGAAATGATTAACCTAGATGAAAAACACTATCGAAAAGCCGAAAGGAAGGTCACAGTACGTAAGATAGTACCGCAAGCAAGTAGAAAAATACATGTGGAAGGCATGCAGTCAGTTATTCTGCATTCTCCATGTCACGTATAAATGGCTTTCATCGGCAACCATGTCTCATTTAACCCCTATCTTCCATTCCTAACAGCCACACATGCATACAAATAACACAAGGAGAGAGACTTACGGATGCGCTGAATGTCATGTGTGAATCTGCCCCAGGTAAAGATAGGTTGCCTTTCAGGATGGTAAGCACAGATTCCATCCTACCGACTGATCTCAGCAGGATTAAGCAGGTTTAACTATGCTGGGTTTTATCCCCAAAAGTATAATTAAGCCCCACAGCAGTTTTTCCCTCCCTGTCAGAGTCTCTGTCTCTGTCTTATTTTTACATTTGATGAGCCTTTCTTACATCTTAACCTTCAGCGAAGATATAATAAACACCAGTTGCAGAGGTGGGTTCCTACCAGTATGGACTTGTTCGGCCGAATAGGTAGTAACTCTGGGGGACATGTGACTGTACCGGTTCTATCCTCCATCGTGATTTTCTATTCTGCACATTCGCAGAACAATCGTCATTGAAAAAATGTAATTTGTTTTCCTTTTTTAATGCTGTGCGCATGCCCAGTTTTAAGTGCAAATGAGCACGCATGCAAAGCACGTGTTTGGCATGCGTGTGGGCAAAGCGCATGTGCATGCACACAATTTTTCGAGCACCAAACTGGTAGTAGTGGTGGTGCTGGGCCACAGCCCATATGGAATCGGGCAGCGTAAGTGGTGGGTGAATGCACGCATAGCTACATATGTGAAAGTGGCACACACGTGTGTGCATAAAACCATCCCCTCCCTCCCCGCCACTGCCTCTGCTGGTCCGCCAAGCTGGGAACCAGTGAATTAAACAAATCACAAGACATTGTCTCCATAATCAGAGATGGTCTTCAGCAGGCTCTGATCACTTCTGGAGAACTGGTAGCGGAAATTTTTAGTAGTTCGGAGAACCGGTAAATATCACCTGTGGCTGGCCCCGCCCCATCTATTCTCTGCCTCCCAAGTCCCAGCTGATTGGGAGGAAATGGGGATTTTGCAGTATCCTTCCCTGGAGTGGGGAGGGAATGGAGATTTTGCAGTATCCTTCCCCTGCCATGCCCACCAAGCTATGCCACGTCCATCAAGCCACAGGACCAGTAGTAAAAAACTTTTGAATCCCACCACTGTCCGTAATCATACACAGCACCTTCCATAGTTTTTGTTTTGCTCACTGTTTATTGCAAGTAAAGGGCTTCAATTGCAACAACGCAGCCATCCTCTGTGTGTCTCTGCATATGTGAGTAAGGCTGTGTGTGAAAGAGAACATTAAAACTGATTAGTCTCCTAATTATGTTAATGAAAAGTAATGATACTTAATCTCATATTTCCGCCTTCTCCCACATTTAGAATCTTTCTTCTATGGACCTGCTTTTGCTGTGCAAACTTTCAATTTATGGTTTGTAAATGACAGGGGCTAACTCAGGGGTTACTTACTTTCCCTACTGGTTCAAAAATGGGAGTGTGCGTGCGTCCACGCATGCGTGTGGATTGAAAATGTCCCTAAATAGGATGACATAGAGCCAGGATGAGTGGGCAGGCCTACCCATGATTTCCACTACCAGTTTGGGCAAACCGATCTGATCGTCCAAATACTACCTCTGGGCTAACCTCCGCACTCTTGCACCCAACAAACTTCCAGGTGATTCTTATAGTGGTCATTCCTTAACAACAGCAATTGAGGCTGAAAGTTGCGTTTTTAAGTGATGACATTGTAATGGAATAGCAATAGCACTTAGAGTTGTATACCACTTCACAGTGCTTTACAGCCCTCTCTAAGCAGTTTACAGAGTCAGCCTCTTGCCCCCAACAATCTGGGTCCTCATTTTACCCACCTCGGAAGGATGGAAGGCTGAGTCAACCTTGAGCCTGGTGAGATTCGAATTGCTGAACTGTAGCTAGCAGTCAGTTGAAGTAGCCTACAGTACTGCACTCTAACCACTGCACCACTGCAACTCTTCAATGTGTGGATAATGGAATATGTGGATAATCTTGGGAAATTGGGATGCTGTCTCAGAAACCATGAAAGAGATGTAGGAGCCCTCGGTGGCTTAAAGGTTAGAGAAAGAAACTAAGAAAGGAGGCACCCTAATGGATCCTTTGCAAGATTCTGTTGATGTAACCTTACAATAAAGTAGAATTAGTTCATCTAGTTGTGTTTCCCGCCTAGTTTATCTGTGAGGGTTAGCAACAATCATTCAAGTCTGAAAGTGCAAGCTTCCTATCGCCATTTTTGACTGCTTGATCCATTCTGGCAGATCTTTCTTGGCACTCCCCCCCCCCCCTCAAGATCATCCACACATTCCATTACAGTGTCATGGAAGACTGTGACTTCTGATTTCCTGCTGGCTTCCCCATTGACTTTGCTTGTGGGAAGCCAGCAGGAAAGGCCGCCAATAGCAATCAGGTGATCACAGGACATGGTGATAGTCAGAAGTCTGGGTTGTTCATTAAGCATACAAATTGTGATCACGTGACAGTGGGGATGCCGAGATGGCTGGAACCTTGAGGACTAGTCATAACTTACCCTCCATTCAATGCCATCACAAGTTGAAATGGTCGCTGAACAAGTCCTTGTTAAATGAAGACCACCAGTATACAAATCAGAGCAAACATACAACCATTCAGTATAGCTAGCTAACAGAATACAAGTTTTATTGACTAAACCAGCAAATATCAAAATGTTCAAGTGCCAAACAGGATAAGATCAAGTTAGACAAACAGCAAAAATTCACAGGGATATTTGAAAATATACCATAGAAAACATTTTACCTTAAGCCTACACATGAACCCTATTTAACAAAGAAATATTATGATGTTCCCATTGTTTATTAGCAGGGGTTGGCTGCTGGGGGTTTGCACAGTTTTGGGTGATCCTCTAGCTAGGATTCTGCCCAGTTCGGCGAACCCGCAAATGCCAACCCTGGCTGGCCATGCCCACCCCACCCCTCCCCTCCTACCCCTCCCTTCCCAGGAGTCTCCACGCGGCCTGTTCATCATGCCAGGTAAGCGCAGGGCCCGCATGTAGGCTCAGGGAGGGGGGGAAATTGGAGGTTCTGGAAGTCTGGAAATTGGCTGTTTCCGTCCTCCGGAGGGATTCCGGAGCCTGGGAGAAGCAGTTTTCACCCTCCCACAGGCTGAAGGAAAGACTCCAGAGCCTGGGGAGGGCGAAAAACGCCCCCTCCCACTGTGGTGCAGGAGACTGGCTAGGCCACGCCCACCATGGCTGAGCCCACCCAGCAACAGGGCAGCGAACCTGTTGCTGCAATTTCTGAAGCCCACCCCTGCTTACTAGTTCCATCAAGTGATTATCGAAATCATTTTTACCTTGCCCTTTATCTGAAATGGCTCTCAGGAGTGAAGAAGGGAGAAAGGAGCGGACAGATAAACAAACAAATTCAGACAAACTGAAACAATTCCTTACTAATTAATGTGCAATCATGATAATATAATGCATTTTCAAACTGGCGTAATTTGGAACGTCTAGAGACATTCATTCAAGGTAACTCAGCAGGATTGTCTGACAATAACATTAGCTGGGGAGTTGATAGGTATTTAAAGTGCTATCTGTCTGTAAGAATGAAAAGCTCCATGTTAAAATCACATTCTTCACATTTGCGCTTCACGTTGCAGAAAACCGTTTGGGGTAGAGCTGCAAGCCAAACACCCCTTATTGGCAACATTGGAAAATATAACTCCAAGGACTGAGCTTTTCAAAGTGACCTTTTATTTGGTTTTTTTTCCACGCGGACGCAAAAGCCAATCTTATTCATCTTTGTGCCACTCTGCTAGAAGTTCCCCCACTGTTACGTTAGACAATGTAGTTTTGATTGCTTTGCATCCTGCTAAGTCTTCCTACTATAAAAATACATAATCTAAAATGAAAAGAGATGTCTAAGGTATATAACGCCAGGGATGAGTGTATCGGAGAAGGTTTTTTTTTAAAGTTGAAGTAATTAGGGACCAGTGACTATGAAGGAAATTAAACGGGGGCTCAGTACAAAAGCTTTGATTAGCACGGCAGGACTATAAACAGCTGAAAATGGTTCCCAAAGAATACAACTAAGTGAAGATAGGGAAAATAATCTTTAAATTAAAATAGTATGGAATGATAGGATAGGAAGGAGGTGGATTTGTGGAATATTTCACATTCATATCAGTAGTGCATAATAAGAGTACCTAAACTGAATCTTTTCTCCATCTTTGTTTTGTAATGATTATTATGGGCCTTTCCTGGGCTGTTGGTCATAAAGCCCGAAGAAAAAAAAAGAGCCAGAAAAAATGCCAACAATTAAATTCAGGACAAATTAAGCTTTTTATAAGGACATGATCTGATGTTGGCAATGTGAGGTGCTAAGAAAAAAACTGCTAGAATTTTTGTATATAGTCCTACAGAACAAACAAAGTGCACAGTCACCATGTACTTTACTGCTTAACTGCTACATGAAACAGGAAACATTACTCAGAACAAAAAGATATAGCATATATACCATAGATACCAATTCATAAACAACTGCCATCTACTGATTAGCTGTAGTTGTTGCACAAAATACATTCCAACAATATATTCGAACAAAAACTTCTCTACATGATAATAATCTCATGCAGTAAGTTGGGCTGAGTGACACTAATTGGGAATGTCTAAAATCAATATAGAGAGTAAGGAAAAGGATCTAAACAGAGATACGTATGTTCTGTTACCAATGCGATGAGGTTTTACTGGTTCCCAGTCCTCTTCTAACCATGCCCATCTCTCCTCTCCACCTCCAAAAATTCTGTGTATGCATGAAGACTTTTTCACAGTTGGATACCCTGTTGTAGGAGTTCCTAATTGTTTGGAGAAACTTACACAGAATCCTTGATTTCATCCACACTAGGAACTTAACACCTCTACTGCTAATCAATGACATCTTTAAGTGAGTTGTATCGAATTGTATATCCTTTTTTGCTGGGGCTGTTAAGTAAATCATGCAATTGTTGAGTGAATTTGACTTTTCCTATTGATTTTGCTGGGAAGGTTGCAAGTGGCAATTGCATTACCCTGGGATGCTACAACTGTTGTAAATACAAGCCAGTTGTCAAGCACCCAAATTTTGATCATGGATCCTGTGATGGTGTAATGCAGGGCGGTCAAACTCAGGCCTGCAGGCCGGATGCGGCACAATTTAGCGAAGGGGGGGAAAGTCGCAATACATCATGTGACGCCGCCATGACGATGCAAGTTTGACACAAAGTCGAAACTGTTTCACATTTAATATGTGAATGCAGAAAAATTGCACAAGCTGATTACAAAGTTAGACACGACCTAGTTGCTAAAATAATCCATTGGTCATTATGTAAAAAATACGACTTACCTGTATCCAAAATGTCATGGGAACATAAAGTGGAAAAAGTAATCGAAAATGAGAAGGTGAAGATCTTGTGGGACTTTTGAATACAGACAGATCGTCATTTGGAACACAACACACTAGATTTCACAGTTGTCAAAAACCAAAGCGCACAATTTATTGATATTGCAGTACCAGGAGATGCCAGAGTCGGAGAAAAAAAACTGGAAAAAAATCACAAAATATTGCGAACTGGCCATCAAAACTACGCGATTATGAATGAAGCATGTAACAGTGATACCCATTGTCATCGGGGCACTTGGCCCCATGTCCAAGAATTTTACAAGATACATCAACAAATTGCAGCTTCCTGCAATAACACCAGCGGAACTGCAAAAAACTGCGCTACTCGGAACATCTTATATTTTAAGAAGGTACTTGGTTGATACCTAGGACGCTGGCAGCAAACCGTATCAACCATTAGTACCAGTCACTGGTATTTGTAATGCATTTTTTAATGTTCAGTTGGCTGAGTTTCATGTTTAATGAATAAATTATAGAATAATAATAATAATAATAATAATAATAATAATAATAATAATAATAATAATAATATAGAAAAAAGTTTGGTTCATTGACATTGCAATACCTGGTTATGCGCAAATTGAAGATAAGCGGCAAGAAAAAATCACAAAGTACCAGGACTTGCAAATTGAAGTTGAGCGAATGGGGAAAAAGAAATAGTGCATTGTCCCAATTGTAATTGGAGCCCTTGGAGCAATACCTAAAGGGCTACCTCGCTATTTGGAAATTCTAAATTTATCAGACTTGAACATTCTGATTCTACAAAAAAAAACCCACCCTGCTTGGAACAACTTATATCCTCTGACGTTACCTTAACAGTTCCTAGGTCCTTGGTTAGGACTCGAGCTGTTGAGTTACCAACCAGCCCCAAAGGCTGTGAATCTCACCAAAGATTAACCAAACAATAACAACAATAATACAAGAACAACAACAATGTAATGATAATCATAATAACGATACCAATAAGAGAAGGTAGTGGAAAATATGAGAAAGATAATAGTCATACTACATACAATACAATAGCAGAATTGGAAGGCACCTTGGAGGTCTTCTAGTCCAACCCCCTGTCTAGGCAGGAAAACCTATACCGTTCTAGTGTTGGGGCATTCACAACTTCTGGAGGCAAGCTGTTCCACTGATTAATTGTTCTGTCAGGAAATTTCTCCTCAGTTCTAAGTTGCTTCTCTCCTTGATTAGTTTCCACCCATTGCTTCTTGTTCTACCCTCAGGTGCTTTGGAAAATAGTTTGACTCCCTCTTCTTTGTGGCAACCCATGAGATATTGGAACAGTGCTATCATGTCTCCTCTGGTCCTTCTTTTCATTAAACTAGACATACCCAGTTCTTGCAACCGTTCTTCATATGTTTTAGCCTCCAGTCCCCTAATCCTCTTTGTTGCTCTTCTCTGCACTCTTTCTAGAGTCTCCACATTTTTTTTACATTGTGGCGGCCAAAACTGAATGCAGTATTCCAAGTATGGCCTTACCAAGACATTATAAAGTGGTATTAACACTTTACATGATGCCTTGGTAAGGCCACACTTGGAATACTGCATTCAGTTTTGGTAAATATATACTTAATAGTCAGGGCGGGATTTAGATGAAAAGAGGCCTTAGGTTATTCCACTTATGGGGCCCTTTCACCTCCCATTTTTAAGTTTGTAAATTACATGAGAGATAATAAAATACATCATTACTGTGATATATATCAATATATTAAATGAAACATGTTGTAATTGGTACTAACCTTTATAAAAAATGTGGCACGGATAATAAATAAAAATAAAAGGCCCCTATTGATCTTGAGGCCCTAGGCTGAAGCCTAGTTAGCCTATAGGAAAATCCGGCCCTGTTAATAGTATATTTACATAAGTAAATAGATTCATGTTATGTCACCTCATGTGCCACATGAGATGGAAACAAGTAGAAGGGAATCGCCAAGGAAGAGAGTTAGATCCCTGTCAGGAAGTAAAATCCTTTAGGCTTGTCAATGGTATAAAAGAAAATCTCCCCAGGACAGCCAAGGGAGCAGAACTGGAAAATGACTTAATTCACCTTTTCACCCAATAAATTAGGGACCATCCAACGATGTACCGAGTCAGCAGAACAAAATTAATAGAACGTCAAAAGTCTATTTACACCCACAGTGCCATCCCCAGATATGTAGTGACACAGACAGGGAACAGGTCGCTAATGCCTAATAGCCAGTAAAGTCCTTATTCCCATCCCTTGGAGTCTCTGTTTGTATTAGGGGCCTGATAAATAAAAACCTCTTTGTTTTTAAAGCACGCTTGCTCCTTTAGAGATACGGTCGATTGAAATGTCCTCGGCCACTGTAATTCAACCTCAGGATTATATGGGCAATAGCTCTCCATAAAAGGGTTTCTAAAGAGAGCGGACATAACCCCCCCCCAGTTTAACGGTCTGTAGAAAATAAAGAGAAACCGCTTTGACCTCCTCAGTATCAAGCAGTTTCTATTTCAATCTGCTGCTCTAGTCTCCCATCTTTCTAGGAGAAATATTTTGAAGGTACTGTCAGAGCTGGAAGTCCTTTTTGTAAATTAGGGCCTTCAGGTTTGCCACATGTTCTACTGTGGGAAATTGGGAAGGGGGATTATATGGAGTGGGATAGATATAGTCTGTAGGAAGTTATCACCCAGCCTTCTCCCAGAAAAATGAAATATCCTAGGAAACATTGAAAAGGCAAAATATTACATTTCCCTGGATGTGAAAAGGAAGAAACATGTTTTTAGGCTGTTGGAAGAAATGTCCTTCTGGGTTCGGCTCCAAGTGGGGAAAAAGACACTGGAGACATGGAGGCTGCTTGGAAAGATGGTTTTAATGGTGGACAGGATCACATGGCTTGAGCTCCTGAACAGAAAAGGGGGATCACATATTTCCAGATGTTGGGTGGAGAAGAAAAGAGGCAGAGATGCTGAAAGTCCCTGGTTTTATGCCATCTCTGGCCTTTGATCTTGATCTTGTATTCTGATTGGTTGTCAGACTCCCATGGGGCCATGCAGGGGCAACTCTCTAGGCTGTGCTTTGAGTCCACATTTGGTTGAGCATTGCTTCTTCCCAGGAGCCCTGTGGTCAGATGGGTAAAGGGCTAATACTATCATGCCTTCATCCCATTGCTTGAGTACTGAACAGAAAAGGTGATCACATGCTTCAATGTTGGTGGTGAAGAAGAGAAGGGAAAGGAAGGGCTGAAGAAGGGCTTGCAGGGCTTTTTATAATCTGTTCGGCCCCACCTATCTGTTTCCTGTTCCTGTGTAAGAAATGTATTCTGATTGGCTGTCAGACTCACATGGTCCCATGCAAGGGCAACCCTCTAGGCTGAGCTTTGAATCCAGGTTTGGTTGAATTCTCAGATGCCATGTGGTCAGTTGAGTAAAAGGCAATATTATCCTGCCTTCATTCCCATCCCCCTGGAGCTGAAGGGGAGAACTCTTTATTATGTAAAGTGAACTAGCTTGGCCTTCTTAATGGCCCATTGATAAAGTGAGGATGGACAGGAAGCTGCAGGAATTTACTTTGTGTTTAAAATGTGTTTCTCCCTTTTTCACATCCAAGAAAATACAATATTCTGCCTTTTCAATATTTCCTAGGATATTTCATTTTTCTGGGAGAGGGCTGGGTGATAACTTCCTACAAGGCAGTATAGGAAGTTATCACCCAGCCCTCTCCCAGAAAAATGAAATATCCTAGGAAATATTGAAAAGGCAAAATATTACATTTCCCTGGATGTGAAAAGGAAGAAACATGCTTTAAAGAGAGAATAGCTCCCTGCAGCTTCCTGCCGCCACCCACTTTGTCAATGGGCCATTAAGATGCCCAAGCCAGTCCTTTACATAATAAAGAGTTCTCCCCTTCAGCTCCAGGGGGATGGGATTAAGGCATGATTAGCCTTTACCCATTCCCCACATGGCATCTGAGAGCTCAACCAAACCTGGATTCAAAACACAGCCTAGAGAGCTGCATGGCCCCAAGGGAGTCTGACAACCAATCAGAATGCATTTCTTACACAGGAACAGGAAACAGAGAGGTGGGGTTGAACAGATTATAAAAAGCCCAGGAAGCCCCTTCCTCAGCCCTTCTCTTGTTCTCCACCCAACACACTCCACACTTCCTTTGCACTTGGCTGCAGAGACAGGAAGTCTCTGGCCACTACTTGGTAACTTTGCATGAAGACTTTACAAGGTTGGCTTTGCACCAGGTGATACGGAAATTCTGTTCAGAGCCATTGCTTTCTTCTCTATTTTATTCCTAGGTGTTGGAAGGAAAATCCATCTTGTTCAGTTCTGTAGGGAGTTAGCACCCACCCCTCTCCTAGAAAAATGAAATATCCTAGGACAGTGATGGCGAACCTATGGCACGCGGAGCCGTTTGTCAGGGTACGCGAGGCATGTGTGCGCTGGCCAGCTGAGTTCACCCTTTTTAAAAGCCATTTTTCACTCTCCCCAGGCTCCAGAGCCTTTATAGGAGCCTGGGGAAGGCGAAAAGAGCCTCCCCCACGCCCCCCAGAGGCCCTCCGGAGGCTTCATGAGCTTCCCTGAAACCTCCGGAGCGCAAAAAACAGCCCTACGGGTAAACCGGAAGTTTGGGAACGGACTTCCGGTTTGCTCGGAGGTTCGTTTTGACGGCTCCGGAAGCTTTAGGGAAGCGTCCTGAAGGTCCCTGAAGCCTCTGGGGGGGCGGGGGAGGCTGTTCTCACCCTCCCCAGGCTCCTATAAAGCCTCTGGAGCCTGGGGAGGGCGAAAAAAGCATGAAAAAAATGGGGGGTCGCGCCTGTAGTGTGCGGATGTGCACTGGGGGCATCACGCAATGCATTATGGGTACAGCACACCTGCACATGACCCCCCTGCGCTCCCCCCACTTATGGCCCTCCCCTCCCCTTCCAGGAGTCTCCACACGGCTCATTCCTCATGCCACTAAGTGCAGGGCTTGCACGGAGGCTCTGGGAGGGTGAAAAATGGGCCTTCCGGAAGTCCAGAAACAGGCCTGTTTCCAGTCTCTGGAGGACCACTGGAGCCCGGGAGAGGCCATTTTTGCCCTCCTGGAGGCTCAAAAAAATCCTCCAGAGCTTGTGGAGGGACCCCCCCCCCCGTCATGGTGCAGGAGGCTGAGTAGACCATGTTCCCCATGGCCACGCCCACCCAGCAACCAGGCAGAGAACCGGTTGCTAAAAGTTTTCAATCCCACCCTTGTAATACTGAAAGGAGAAATCACCTAGTACAAACCTTTTTTGGCTCACGTGCCATAAGTGGGGGGAGCGCAGGGGGATTGTGTGCAGGCATGCCATGCCCATAATGCAATGTGCGACCCCCCCCAGTGCGCATGCGCGCCTTACAGGCACGCCCCCCCCCATTTTTGCATGCTTTTTTCACCCTCCCAAGGCTCCAGAGTCCTTATAGGAGCATGGGGAGGGGGAAAACAGCTTCCCCCGCTCCCCCGGAAGCCACCCAGAGGCTTCAGGGACCTTCAGGAGGCTTCCCTGAAGCCTCCGAAGCAGTCAAAACAACCCTCCAAGGAAGGTCATTTTAAGCCAGGGGTGTCCAAACTTGGGAACTTTAAGACTTGTGGACTTCAACTCCCAGAAGTGGCTGGGGAATTCTGGGAGTTGAAGTCCACAAGTCTTAAAGTTCCCAAGTTTGGACACCCCTGTTTTAAGTGCTCCGAAGGCTTCAGGGACTTTCAAGACGCTTCCCTGAACCCTCCGGAGCAGTCAAAACGACCCTCCGAGCAAACAGGAAGTCCGTTCCTGAACTTCCAGTTTGCCCATAGGGCTGGTTTTTTGCGCTCCGGAGGCTTCAGGGAAGCTCATGAAGCCTCTGGAGGGCCTCCAGGGGAGGTGGGGGAGGCTCTTTTCGCCCTCCCCAGGCTCCTATAAAGGGCAAAAAATGGCTTTTAAAAAGTGTGAACTCAGCTGGTCAGTGTGCGTATGCGCGCTGGCCAGCTGACAGGGCAGCGGCTCGCGTGCCCTGACAAATGGCTCCGCCTGCCACCTGTGGCACGCGTACCATATGTTTGCCTTCACTGACCTAGTATATAAATAGAGAGCAAACCTTATTCCCTTTTAGCACTGATGATGTTACTTAGTTGGGTAATGAAATGTCTGCAAGAGAAAAACCATTCTTAGAGACAACCAAGGAGCCTACATTTCAACCCTGACCTATAAATATTCTCTTCTTTCTTCCAAAAATTGCCAGCATCCAAATGAATGGTAATGGTATAACTCAACTGCCTTCCTACCCCTTCCACTGAACAAAACTATAAACCAGAATGAGATCTTTGGAAATCCAGAGATGAGATAACTTATTGCCTTGCTTTTTGTTCAAGTGGGTTAATTCAGCTGTGTCCCACAACTTACACCAACATTGTTCAACGTGCTGCTTTCATAACTCCCAGTGCTACATTTGATGTGGGGAAAATAGGAGGAAGAAATAGTATTAAGTATGCTTGCTGCCTTGAGTTTTCTGCCTTAATTACGGTATTAAAATAATTAAGTGAGATTAAAAAATCAAATCAATAAAAATAAACCAATACCACAAATTTGGATGTGACTTAAAATGGATTCCTAGAAAAGGCATAAAATCAAACTGCAGTTGGAACTTATTTCTCCCAATGAATATTTGTGTGAATTATACAATATATAAAATGCATGGAACTTTAAATGCATTATTGCAGCTGCCATTGGACTTTTTTGAATGCCTTTCTTACATTTATTTTTATTTTTAATCCCTTCGATTATGAGCTTCCGGCCAGAAACAATTTAATCTCTGTACAATATACTGTTTTAGATGTTCCATAAGTTAATAAGAATAAAAGAAACGAAGTTTTATTATTTGCTTCTACCAATACTTAGCACCAGATGGAATCTCTTCTTAATTTTTTATAACTTACATGGATTTTTAAAAATATCCTGCCCTTCCTAACTAGCCTTTGGAAGTCATAAATCATGAATCAAAATGGAAATAACTGACTTGCTTTTAATATAAATGTGGGATTAACTAACTATTGTTCTTGGCTGCTGAATTGTGCTGAGCTGATGAATATTAAATTGGCAAAAAACATAAAGCAGCAGTAATGGACACTTGTAAACTACTTACCTGAACATCTGTCATCAGTAACGTAAGCATGAATGATGGATGATCTTGTAAAAGCCACTTTCTGCATCTTGTTTAAACATTTCAAAACAAACTTTCTGCATGGATGTAATCGTGGATGGAAATTAAGGAGAAGAAAGACGAGTCTAAGAGGAAAACAGACCTCCCTCAAATCCAGCTTTGGAAACCAAAATCCAACTGAATAGGTTTTACTGCGGAGCCAAAAATATACAAATTCCTTTTGAAAGGAACTGATGTCATGGAGGAGATTTGGTCCAATTAAAGGTGTTGGAGACCTTTGAAAAAGTCAAAATGGCAGCCACAAGTACACCGTGGTGGTAACCTTAATGTTAGCTGCACCTTATGCTTGATGTGCTTCATGCTAGGCGGTGACTGCCTGCCATAAGCTGTGGGGAGGAGGAATGAAGGGGGAATGCTTGGGAAATAGAAAGTAGGGGATGTACTTTCTCGAGATGCTGCCTCAAGGTCACCCATCTGGAAGAAAGAGGGAACAGCATACCAAATTGTGCTTGGAATGACCATTATGAAAACATCTTGCATGGACTTAATGAATTACATTGGGGTGAGTAAGAAGAGACTGTAAAGGGGGAAGAGTAGAACGTGGGGATTTGGGCACACGATTCTCAGTTCTAGCTCTGCAATGCAGCAATACACTTGATCCAGGGGTAGGATTCAAACATTTTAGCAACAGGTTCTCTGCCCGGTTACTGGGTGGGCATGGCTAAGGTGAGTGTGGCCTACTCAGCCTCCTGCACCATGGCAGGGGGGGCATTTTTGCCCTCCCCAGGCTCAGGGGGCTTTCCTTGAGCCTCCTGGGAGGGCGAAAACATCCTCCCATTGGCTCCAGAGGCCCCCCTGAGGCCGGAAATGGGCTGTTTCTGGACTTCCAGAACTTCCAGGACGACTATTTTTCACCCTCCCAGAGTCTCTGCACAGCCCCTGCCCTTACCTGGCATCCAAAATGGGCCATGTGGAGACTCCTGGGAGGGATGGAATGGGGTGGATGGGACTAATGTAATGTAAAATTAGCATCCCTTTCGCCTGATCTGACCCGAACTCGCTAAATCCCACCCCTGACTTGATCTCCAGTAAAACTATACCTTTCTCAACAGGCACATAACTCTGCCAAAATGTAGTTAATTGAGTTAGCAAGATTTATATTTTCCTTTCTTTTATATTAAAGTGTTTTTATTAGAATATGCTTCGAGTTTTATTTCTGCTTAATTGGAAGTATGCTATAAGGAACGCCAAGATCTTCGCCTCGTTAATTCAAGGGTGGAAACCCCCCTTGACAGTTTTTGCCTTCTGCGCATGCACAGAGCATTTTTTGTTGTACTGCGCATGCGTGCACAGCATGCATCAAGCACATGCGCGGGGGCGGTGCATCCCTGAACAAACCGGCAGTAGCGGCAGCCAGAAACCACCCCTGCCTGCAATCCTCTGCCAGCCTTGAGTTTGATGCCCCTGCTTTAGAGTCCCATTATGTATGGAAGTACCATATTTTTTGGAATATAAGACGCACCGGAGTATAAGACGCACCAAGATTTTGAAGAGGCAAATTTAAAAACAAAAGTTTTTGCAAGCTGCAGACCTCACAAAAGCGGCCCATTTTTCGCGAAAACAGGTCCGTGTTTTTTTTTTTAAAAAAAAGGGCATGAATAGCCTTTAGGGTGCTTATATAGTGCTCTGGGCGGCGGCGGGGGGGGGGGGGAACAAGCAAAAAACTGCCCTTTTTTGCTCATTTGAGCCCTCCCCAGCCCCCAGGAGCACTCTGGAAGCCTCCTAAAGGCAATGCACGGCCGTTTTGGTGAAGGGGACGGGGTTTCATGAGGCCACAAATGCTGTATTCAGTGTCTAAGACGCACCCAGATTTTCAGCCTCTTTTTTGAGGGAAAAAGGTGCGTCTTATACTCCGAAAAATACGGTAACTTTATGAGAAAAGAGTGTCTCTGTCTTTCTTGCTTTGCTTTCTTGCTTGTATTACCAAGGTGAAGTGAACTCAAGTGTCACCTCCTTTTCAGTTCCTCAAGCTTCACACGCTCAATACCCTTCCTTTAGTGCTAGACACTGAGTGCTGCTTCCTACAATCATGGTTAAAGCTATTATGAGCCATGCCTGGCTGTTAACCTTCCATTACAGTGTCTTTGCACGCATCAGAGTTAGCAAAGGCTTTTTAGCTAAAAGAGAAGGATTGGTGCCTTCAGAGCAGCGTAGTTCCCTGCTCAAATTCCTTTTTTTCACAAGGGGAAAGAGGAACACACTCATCTGAAAATGTGGAAGAGTGGACCCTGGCGATTTATTTTGTTCTTTTATTCCATGAAAAGAGCAAGTTTTTTTTGTGTTTCCCCGGAGCGATCACAGTTCAGAGAGTAGGACACGTAGCCTCTTATTACAGGTAGTCCTCGACCTACGATCCCAACTGATACCAGAACTTCTGTTGCTAAGCAAGGCAGCTGTTACATTTTGTGACCCACACCCGATTTTACGACTTTTTTTTGCCCATGGTTGTTATAGAATAACACGCTAACAAAGTTGGAAGGGACCTTGGAGGTCTTCTAGTCCAGATATCCCCAACCATTCTGTCTTCGTGGATTGGCAGTGGGGATGGCGGCAGGTGGCATCAATCGGGAGCGGGGGGGGGGGCGCAAATGCAACTTTATTCCAAGCATGCACGAATGAAGCTTTGTGCACTTGCCCACCACTTGCGCGGACCAGTTCCCAACAGGTCATGGACTGGGGGTTGGGGACCCCTGTCCTAGTCCAATCCCCTGATCAGGAAACCCAAAACCATTTCCAACAAATCATTGTCGAATCTCTTCTTAGGTAAGGGATGGGTGGGACAAGATTGGAAAGTAAATGGGGCCACCATTTAAACATTTCTTTCTAAAAGGTTTCTAGCAATATCTCTGTGCTCCCTCGCCCTCTCTCCTTCTCTCTCCCTCTCCCCCCCTCTCTCCCTCTCCCTCCCTTCCTCTCCCTCTCCCTTTCCCTCTCTCTCCTTCTCTCCCTCTTCCTCTCTATTCCTCCCTCTCTCCCTTCCTCTGCCTCCCCCCTCCCTCCCCCTCTCTCTCCCTCTCCTTCTCTCCCTCGCTCCCTCTCGCTCCCTCTCTGCCTCTCCCCCCTCTCTCCCTCTCCTTCTATCCCTCTCGCTCCCTCTCTCTGCCTCTCCTTCTCTCTCCATCTTCCTCTCTATCCCTGTCCCTCCCTCTCCTTCTCTCCGTCTCCCTCTCTCTGCCTCTCCCTCTCTACATCTTCCACTCTATCCCTCTCCCTCTCTCCTTCTCTCCCTTCCTCTCCCTCTCTCTCTGCCTTTCCTTCTCTCTCCATCTTCCACTCTATCCCTCTCCCATCTCCCTCTCGCTCCCTCTCTCTCCTTCTCTCCCTTCCTCTCCCTTTCCCTCTCTCTCCCTCTCCAAGTTGTCAAGCATCAGAACTTTGATCACATGATCCTACAAAGATTGTAACAGTGAAAAATGCCCATAAGTCAATTTTTTCAATGTCGTTGCAACTTTGAATGGTCACTAAATGAACTGTTATAAGTCAAGAACTACGTCCTATAAAGAGGCTGCCCAATTTACAACTATTCGCTTAGGGACTGTTTGAAATGATACAAGCACTGAAAAAAAGTGAGTTGTGATTGGTCCTCACACTTATCACCCTTGGGACGTCCCCACGATCATGTGATCAAAATTCAGTTGCTTGCAACATCCTGGGGTCATGTGATTGCCATTTGCAATTTTCCCAGCCAACTTCCAACAAGCAAAATCAACGAGGGAAACCAGATTCACTTAGGGACCAGGTGGTTCGCTTAACAACAGCGCAGTGATTCCCTTAATATCCGTGGCAAAAAAAGTTTGTAAAATTGGGCATCACTCACTCTACCACTTGCTTAGCCATGGAAATTCTGATCTCAATTTTGGTTGTAACTCAAGGTCTACCTTTACCTATAAGCTATATATAAATAACCTTTGGGAAGTGATTGGGGCTGATTGTTCTACTCCGATGCCTGCATCTATGTTTCTCTCATTTCTTTCCGCACGTCAGCCAAAGGATTTGGGCACATGGGCCAGACAATTAAACTAACTAAACACAATCAAATGCTTTGTTTGCTTCTTCTTCTTCTCTCCCTTCCCTTCCCATCCAGCTTCTGAGGTAACCACAAAAGCTGTAGTAGTCTCTTGCTGTGAGCGGAATTTGGCAATTTGGGGACATTTATCACAGGGAGGAAGCAGCTTATTTATTCTGCTTAGTGAAATTAAACCTTAGAATCAATTTCCTCATGTAAGAAAGGAGGGGAGGGGGAGAAAGGACTATTCTCATAGTCCTCCTTGAAGAGAATGGAGCATTTAATCATATATTCTGCATGCATTTTCAGATGGCACACTTCCAAAGCATTGTATCATTTGATTTTTAGAGGGCGGGAGAAACACTAGATCACCTCTGTCATCTTCCACATTCTTCGAACTGATCTATCTTGTCATTGAGTCCACAGTCTCTACATCTAAGCTCAGCTTAGATGTAGAGAAGGAACTATCCATCTGGTTCAGTTCCAAGCTGGGAGAAAGACACTAGAAACATGGAGGCTGATTGGAAAGTTGGTGTAATGATGAAGCAGAGCCATATGGGTTTGAGATCCTGACCACAAGGAGTTGAGAGTGACGGGTATCATGTTTCTCCATTTCTCATCCAGGTGTAGGAAGTTATCACCCAGCCCTCTCCCAGAAAAATGAAATATCCTAGGAAATATTGAAAAGGCAGAATATTATATTTTCCTGGATGTGAAAAAGGGAGAAACACATTTTAAACACAAAGTAAATTCCTGCAGCTTCCTGCCCATCCCCACTTTGTCAATGGGCCATTAAGAAGGCCAAGCTAGTCCACTTTACATAGTAAAGAGTTCTCCTCTTCAGCTCCAGAGTGATGGGATTAAGGCAGGATAATATTGCCTTTTACTCAACTGACCACATGGCATCTGAGAACTCAACCAAACTTGGATTCAAAACTCAGCCTAGAGGGTTGCCCTTGCACGGGCCCATGGGAGTCTGGCAACCAATCAGAATACATTTCTTACACAGGAACAGGAAACAGATAGGTGGGGCCGAACAGATTATAAAAAGCCCTGCAAGCCCTTCTTCAGCCTCTTCTCTTCTCTTCTCCACCAACATTGAAGCATGTGATCACCTTTTCCATTCAGGACTCAAGCCATGGGGTCCTGTCCACCATTAAAACCATCTTTTCAAGCAGCCTCCATGTCTCCAGTGTCTTTTTCCCCACTTGGAGCCAAACCCAGAAGGACATTTCTTCCAACACAGGGAAATATAACATTCCGCCTTTTTAATATTTCTCAAAACATTTCATTCTTCTAGGACAGGGGTCAGCAACCTTAAACATTCAAAGAGCCATTTGGACCTGTTTCCCACGGAAAAGAAAACACAGGGAACCACAAAACTCTTCCCATGCCTGAGTATTTCCTGAGCAGCTGCAAAACTAGTATATTTAGTTGAATTATACAGTCTGTTTTCTTCTGAAACCTTTCTTTTCTTTCATTTTTCCATGGTTGGCCTTCCGGGATCAAAGAACTCAATAAATCACGTTCTGGCGGGTGTCGCACATTGGCTGTTGCGACACATATTTTGAACGACAGGGAGCCGCAGCAGAGTGATGAAAGAGCCACTTGCGGCTCCAGAGCCGCAGTTTGCTCACCCCTGTTCTAGGACATGGGTGGGTGCTAACTTTCTACACTAGGCATACTTAGATGTTCATATGTATTGGAAACTAGCCATCCTTGACAGATCTTGAAAAAAAATCTAAGCAGATTCCAACCTGGTTCATACAAAAGAGGCTGACACCTTTGTGATCCGTGACATATGTTCCATGTATGCCACTCATTCCCATAGAAGTTACATGGGCATAGAAGAACTTCTCATAGAAGTTACATGGGCACCAAATGTAAAATAAACGAATTACTTGAAGAAAAAGTAAAGGGTCTAGAGGTGGGTCTTGAGTGACTTGCCGCGGCCATGTCACTGCAGTCTAGCTCAGAGAGGCAATAAAAGGTATAGTAAAAGTTTCCCTTTCACATATGTGTTAGTCATTCCTGACTCTAGGGGGTGGTGCTCATCTTCATTTCAGAGCCTAAGAGCCAGCGCTGTCCGAAGACGTCTCCATGGTAATGTGGCCGGCATGACTAAACACTGAAGGCACACGGAACGCTGTTACCTTCCCACCAAAGGTAGTTCCTATTTTTCTACTTGCATTTTTACATGCTTTCGAACTGCTAGGTTGGCAGAAGCTGGGACAAGTAACGGGAACTCACTCAGTTACGCGGTGCTAGGGATTCGAATCGCTGAACTGCCGACCTTCTGATCGACAAGCTCAGCAGCCACTGAGCTGCCACGTCCCTTTTTCAGAGAGGCAATACCAGAGCCAATAAGCTGTCTACACAGGAGAATTGGTCAAGGATTGTGCCCTGCCCCAGTACTCCTCAGGGACTGCACTTTCCTTGCCTGTCCTGCCGGCTGCACTGCCCTTGCTGCCCACCAGAACTGTTATGGATTTCATCAGTTCATCCCCCTAATCACCTCACATAGAATTGAGATCACTCGTGGGCGCCAAGGGACTTGAAACTGATGACGCATTTGACCCCTCCCTCAGGCTCAGCCTGGTCATCTCCGATAGGTGCTGCCACAAAGAAGAGGAAGTCAACCTATTTTTCCAAAGCACCAGGGGGCAAGGGAAGAAGCAATGGGTGGAAACTAATCAAGGAGAGAAGCAACTTAGAACTGAGGAGAAATTTCCTGACTGTCAGAACAATTAATCAGTGGAACAGCTTGCCTCCAGAAGTTGTGAATGCCCCAGGTTTTTAAGAAGATGTTGAACAATCATTTGTCTGACATGGTCTAGGGTCTCCTGCTTGAACAAGAAGTCTTTGGAGATTCTCAGTCATCCAGGTCACGGTTGTCCCAAAGGTGATTTTTCAAAAGAAGATTCCACACCCATTTGCCTGACCCTGATGACAGATCAACCTCCAAGTGGCCTCAGCAATTCTCTGAAAGAGTGCTAACGATCAGATGACTGTAAGGAATATAAATCCTTCCTCCATTCCTCCAGAACTGAAGAAGCTCCTTGGATAAGAAGCAAAACGCCTTCAAAGAAAAAAAATCAAGTCCGGTTGCCTTTTTAAAAAGTACCTTTTGGGTTGGACTGGATGATCTCTTAAGGCCCCTTCCAAACTCTGTTATTCTGTTAGATTTCTATTAAGACGGTCTTAAGAGAATTGCGAGCCCTTTGACATTGTCATGCGGATGCAATGACCAGGACTTAGCTTCCTAGGTGGTTACTGTAAATATATATGGAACAGTGGTAGGTCCTGGCTGGTATGGCCCGGTATGGGCCTACCGGTAGTAGCCGGGAGCAGCTGACAGCATACTGGTACAGTGGCTTGTTTGGCCCACACATCTGCCGGTTTTCTATACTGTTTTTTAAAGCAACCGGACAATTGTGCACACGCGCACAGCATGCGCCACCTGAACGAGCTCCGACAAGCAGCTGTGTCGCGGGGCGGTAGAGTGTGCATGCATGCGCAGCGCATGTGCATAAAATGATGCGTGGCCCCGTGAGCACCGTACCGGTAGTGACAGGGAGAGGAACCCACCACTGATATGGAAGCATCCTAGGTGGAAATGGGTAATGGGTTGTGTTACTACTGCAAGACTGGGTCGCAGGAATGTCATTTGCCCTGGAGCATTTAAGTAAGAATCAATCCGTTTCTAGCACCGCCAGTAGACAGCTCAGCTTCTTCTTCCATTTTCTTTCGTTTATTTTTATTCACCGATTCTAGAATTATATCTATATAGCTCTTTCCCCCCCACAATTTTTCCATGACAACAGCCTGTACACTTTTCACCAGTGACATTCCAGCAAAGAGAAAAGTAGAAGAAACACAAAGGAACTCTCCTGGCAACAGAATGACAGTAAGAATTTTAAAAAGGCAAAATTAGGTAATTTGCAGAGCAGCGACGGCTGTTCGTGTACATAATTGCATTAGCATTGACTCTGAGCAACAATACTGGCTCGGTAAACAGAATTCCTCCGTGTGCTAACTTGTCCTGGGGGTTAAATGCAACGCATTTAACCTTTCTTGCTGAATTTGAGAGAAGGCAACTCCTGGTGGATCCAGGCAAAGAAACCCATTTCAATCGACATTGAAAGTTGATGTACCATCCAGCCACATTGCAAAGTGTTTAGGAATGCAGGTAGTCCTCGACTTACAACAGTTCATTTAATGACCGTTCAAAGTTACAACGGCACTGGAAAAAGTGACTTATGACCAGAGGTGGTATTCAGCAGGTTCTGACCAGTTCAGGAGAACTGGTAGCGGAAATTTTGAGTAGTTTTGAGAACCGGTAAATACCACCTCTGGCTGGCCCTGCCCCTATCTATTCTCTGCCTCCCGAGTCCCAGCTGATCGGGAGGAAATGGGGATTTTGCAGTATCCTTCCCCTGCCACGCCCACCCACCCACACCACGGCCACAGAACTGGTCGTAAAAATTTTTGAATCCCACCACTGCTTATGACCAGTGGTAGTATTCAGCCGGTTCGGACCGGTTGATCCGAACCGGTATCAGAAATTGCAGGTGGGCCCGCCCATGCGCCCCAGCTCTATGCCATCCTATTGAGGCACATTTTTGAGCCTGGGTGCATCCGCGGAAGGCACACGTGCAATAATAATAATAATAATAATAATAATAATAAATATTTATTTCTTAGCCGCACCCTCTCCCGAAGGACTCGGGGCGGCGTACAATGAAACATATGAAATAAATATGGACAAAACAAACATATAACAGAGACATATACCGAGACATACACAAGGAGGAGGTCGGCTGATAAATAAAACAATTAAAATACAATATTTAAAAACCCCTAGATAATTAAATATAATTAAAATACCCAGTAAAAGCCCGTCAGGAGCGATATGGTTAGATCAAAGTTGAGCCAGGCCAGCTGCTTGGAATAGGTGGCAAGCAAAGTGCATGTGCAGAAGGCTGGGCGCATGCCCAGAAGGGGTGCATGCGCCTGCGAAGCACATGCGCATGAAGCAGGTGGCACCCCGAGCACCAAAATGGTGGTAACAAAATGTGAAACCCAAGCTGTTTACAGCTGTTTTTCACCCTTAAGACTCTTGCATCTTCCCCGTATTCACATGATCAAAATTCAACCGCTTGGCAACTGGTTCATATTTATGACGGTCAGGGAGTTACATGATCCCCATTCACGATCTTCTGACAAGCAAGGTCAACAAGGGAGTCAGGTTTCCTTAACAATCATGTTAATAACTTAATTGTGGCAATGATTGGCTTAACAACAGTGGCTAGAAAAGTCATAAAATGGGGCAAAGTCGCTTAACAAATGTCTCCCTTAGCGACATGAATTTTGGGTTCAATTGCGGTCATAAGTCGAAGACTCCATGTTGTCACGTCATTATTTTTCCTAGGCATTGACAAGCAAAGTCAAAGAGGGGCAACTGGATTCAATGAAGAACCGTGTGATTCACTTAAGAAACACAATGAATGCCTTAACAACCATGGCCAAAAATAGACATTAAATTAGACATGACTCACTTAACAACTGGCTTGCTTAGCAAGAGAAATTCTGGTCCTTATTGTGGCTGTATGTTCGGAACTTTCTGTATTGATTCTGTACCTGTGATTTTGTAGCTTTTCTGTATCTAAATGTAGAATTGGACATTTCTTGCTACAGAATAGTATTTTGCTGGACAGAGCCCAATGTTCAAGTCTATCAAGATCTTGTCTCTGTCTTCTGAAGTGTTAGTAATTCCCCCCCCCCAGCTTTGTCTCAAATACAAACTTGATGAATGCCCCTGCCATCCCTTCATTTAAATCATTTACACAAATACTGAAGACTTGTGGACTGAGATACAAGTTGAAGGTTGCATACTTCCTTCCATGCAGACATACATCCACGATTTGGTTAATGACGTTAATTGCAAATTACAGTTGCTAAGGCCCATCATTTTTGGAAGATTTGGGATCATACAAAAGTAAGGTTCTAGATTTAGGCAAGAAAAACAAAATGCACAGGTACAGTATAGGTGGTATCTTGCTCAATAGTAGTAACTGTGAGAGGGATCTTGGAGTCCTAGTGGACAACCATTTAAATAGGAGCCAGCAGTGTGCAGCAGCTGCCAAAAAAGCCAACACAGTTCTAGGCTGCATCAACAGAGGGATAGAATCAAGATCACGTGAAGTATTAATACCACTTTATAATGGCTTGGTAAGGCCACATTTGGAATACTGCATTCAGTTTTGGTCACCATGATGTAAAAAGATATGGAGACTCTAGAAAGAATGCAGAGAAGAGCAACAAAAAGGATTAGGGGACTGGAGGCTAAAACTTATGAAGAACGGTTGCAGGAACTGGGTATGTCTAGTCTGATGAAAAGCAGGACTAGGGGAGATATAATAGCAGTGTTCCAATATCTCAGGGGCTGCCACAAAGAAGAGGGAGTCAAGCTATTCTCCAAAGCATCTGAGGGCAGGACAAGAAGCAATTTGTGGAAACTAATCAAGGAAAGAAGCAACTTAGAACTAAGGAGAAATTTCCTTAGTTAGAACAATTGATCAGTGAAAAAACTTGCCTCCAGAAACTGTGAATGTTCCAACACTGGAAGTTTTTAAGAAGATGTTGGCTAACCCTTTGTCTGAAGTGGTGCAGGTTTTCCTGCCTAAGCAAGGGGTTGGACTAGAAGACCTCCAAGGTCCCTTCCAATTCTGTTATTCCATTCAGATCATATTAATAGAAAATACTATATGTAGCTCACTGTTGAACTGTGGAGCCCTTGTTTCTCTCTGAGCTTAGTTCTTTACATGCAGACATTTCATTACCCAACTAGCTGACATCATCAATATGGATGAGTGTGGGGTTTGAAGGAAGCAAACTGTACACTCACTAATACTGATGCTCTTACTAGTTAGGTACTGAGGCATCTGCAAGCAAATAACCAAACTCAGAGAGAAACAAGGACTCCCCATTTCTATTGTAAAATAATTTTGTTAGCATGGTTTATGAACCAAACAAGTAACTAATCCAAAATCCTGTTGGCCAAGCAGATGCAATCTCTTTATGACAGGGGTGTCCAAACTTGAGAACTTTAAGACTTGTGGACTTCAACTCCCAGAATTCCCCAGCCAGCTATGCTTTGGACACCCCTGCTTTATGAGAAAGTTGCTAAAACATATACGGCTTCAATAAAGAGTTAACAGAATTAGGCCAGATATTAACTGGAACAGATGATAAATTGATAAAGAAATTATATTGTTATACAAGTATTAAACTTGAAAGTGAGCAGGTAAAGGAGACATTGATTGCCTGGGCTAAAAAACTTTGGATATGCAATATAATTAGATAAATGGCAGAAACTCTGGGACAGAAATGTTAAATTGACTACGTCAACTGCATATAAAGAAAATCTGTATAAAATGTTTTATAGATGGCATTTCGCACCAGCAAGATTGGGTAAAATGTATAAAGTTAGATCTGCTAAGCGTTGGAAGTGTAGTCAACCATTGGGTTCATACTATCATATGTGGTGGACTTGCCCAAAAGCTAAGGACGAAAATACATACTTGGTTGGAAAAAATGATAAAGCAGCATATAGACTTGAAACTAGATACATTTTTGTTGGGCATCCTACCAGAAAAAATACAATAAAAAGATTATTTATCTGGTTTTACATATACTAACTGTAGCCAGAATTGTATTTGCACAATAGAAAAACAATGAGATTCTGTCAGATGAGACAGTAATTAAGAAAATATTAGAATGCACAGAAATGGATAGACTAAATGCTTATTATTAAGGATAAAGACTGAATATTTTTTGACATAGGATGTATTTTATCAATGGTTAGACATTAGAAACAGAAGTGAGAAAGGAGGAGATATAAAAAGAGGAAATGAATGTGGAGAGAATTTAAAGATAATGAAGTTATGTATTATCGCTATATTATAGATATATTATCAATATTGTTGTGAATAATATAACACAAAATATGTGGATTATGACTGTTCTAATAACTGTACCCAGATCACACAGTTTTATGGAAATGGAAAATAATATAAACAAAACAAATAAAACTTTTTTAAAAAAATAAAATCCTGTTGGCCACTAGAATAAACCTGACAGCTGTGGATTAATTAGTGTTTGTTACACCAAGCTCTAACTAAAGCCTTTCCCCTAAGTTGTGAACTTCATACAAACTGGACAACAACTCTTACTGTACAGACCAACCTATTGATGAACAATGTTCATAAGATGTAAGCAGCTGAGCTGGGGTTCAGAGAGAACGAAAGTATTAAGTCATTAATCATATATTTTTTGCAATGAGACAACAAAACAGAAATTCTTCCCTCTCTTGGTCCCTTGGAGTATTTGGTTATTAAGGGACTAGGCATGAATTCGTTTTTGTTTCTTTACTGAGATTGCTGCAGTGTCTCATATATTGGTGACATTAAATCCATGCGTTATTCCAATCATCACAGCAGCAGAAAGCGCAAGAACTCCAATTTCAGCGAGAAGTGCTTCCATAGCAGGGCAGCTCTTAATAAGGTCAACATTCACTCTTCACCCTGGCCAGAATAGAGCATTCATCTTCAGCAGAAATGGCTCAGGAGACATCTTCCTGAGTTGTACTGTGTCAAACTGTAAGGAGGAAGTTGTATTTTTAATATTTCACCAGTGAAATCACAAAATCAAACAAAAGTGGTCTGGTCCAACTGAACATGTCAAGAAAAAATTATTATTATTATTATTATTATTATTATTATTATTATTTCTTCTTCTTCTTCTTCTTCTTCTTCTTCTTCTTCTTCTTCTTCTTCTTCTTCTTCTTCTTCTTCTTCTTCTTCTTCTTCTCTTCTTCTTTCCTCCTCCTCCTCCTTTCTCCTCCTCTTCCTCTTCCCCTGCCCTCCCCTTCCTCCTCCTCCTCCTCTTCTGGCGGCAACCAAAGTTACTGGTTGCAATATTCTTGCCGGCATTTCATTACCCAACTAGGTAATATCATCAAGATGATCTCCTCCTCCTCCTCCTCCTCCCCCCGAGTGTCTACTACACACCAAAGATATATTCTCATATGCAGAAGACATCCATTGAAATAAATGGAGATTAACTCTATCATGGTCTCGTTACATCCCATCTCTACAGAGCCACACTGAACCCACGTTAAGAGAATCTTTCATGTCTGAAGGGACTTTCTACCTCTCACTTTATGTCCACGTGAAATAGGGAAGGACTTGTCTGATATGTTTTCTCAAGTCATTTTCTTGGCCTGGGATCAAAGCTTTCCTATCTGGCTGTTGCCTTGGTAGCAGTTTTTCTTCCTCACCTTCAAGGCCATTCCATTCCTTCTCCCTCTACACTGCCTTACATGGTCTAATCAATGTTATGGCTACCCTCAAAAGATCACATGGCAACCTCTCTAGGATGAGATCACTCCCTACCTTCTTATCTTGAAGAAGATGGAGGAAACAGTTCTCCACAACGCTTTTCAACAAGAATGATTTTTAAATGTGGATAGCAGCTGAGATAGTTAAGCTATATTTGTCATGTTGTTTTAATGTTTGAATACTGTAAGTTGTCAAGCATCTGACACCTCGGCAGCACACTAGTAACAGTAATACATAACAACGAGACAAGGATAACCCAATTAACCATTGATTTGCTTATACTCCTTACCACTAGTACACAGTCACACTAGATCAAAATTCACTATTTTATGAGAATTCTGCCGTATCCTCCAGAAAGTCATTGTATCTTGTAAGCCTTGCATTGAAGATAATAGACAAGCTTTCATGTGAAATTGGCAGTATACAAATATTGCAATTACACACTTGTATGATTGAACATCTCATGCTGGCTGGGGAATTCTGGGAGTTGAAGTCCACCTACCTTAACATTGCTGAGAGTAAGAGATATTGCTCTATATTATTCCCTAATTTATTTAATCTCTATCTCCAACATTTTTTCCCCCGGAGCTGTGAATTAGTAAAACTTTGGACATCACTTTTGATTGTGTTTGCCTAACATATCTGAATGATTGATTTTGTGCCATCAAAGAGAGTTGATGGCTCAGTGGTTAAAAGATTCTAAGCTTGTCAGCTGGAAAGCTGGCAGCCTGAGTTTGAGACTCAGGTGCCATGTGATGAGTGAGCTCCCATCCTCACCCTTGCTCCTGGCCACCTAGCAGTTCAAAAGCATGCCAATGCAAGTAGATAAATAGGTACCACTTTTTATGGGAAAGTAACAAGTGTTCTGTGCACCTTGGCATATAAATCATGCTGGCCACATGACCACGGAAGTGTCTTTGGATAACATGGCTCTCTTGGCTAAGAAATGGAGATAAGCATTGCCCCCTAGAGTCGGGCTCGACTGAAGAGGAGACGTCTTATTTTTACTTTTACCTATGTGCCAACAAGATGGGGTATACTTAGTATTCATATAGGTCATCCTTCTGCAGGGCACTCACGCTCAGTTTGGTGGCAACAGTGCCTCAAATAGAAAGTCCATTCAGAGAATGGTGAAGACAGTGGAGAAGATTATAGGAAGCTTGTTTCCCATTATTCAGGCTTTTGCTTATGTGCTTAGAGCATGAACCATTGTTAGAGACCCCACACACCCACTTCAAGGTCTGTTTCTGTTGCTCCCTTCTGGGAGTAGGTTTTGAAGTATTTCTAGCAGGACTATCAAATTCTGTAACAGCTTTGTTCCCTATGCCATCCGTCTGGTAAACTTACAAGATTAATTTTTCTCGCCATGAAAATTAGACTGTTGTTTTGTTGTGCCATATATGTGTGTATATCAGGGGTAGTATTCACTTACCATCCCTACTGGTTCGCAAATGTGACTGCATTTGCACATTTGCTTCCCTTGCGCGCATCATCTCTGTGCACACGCACATCCTTCCGCGCATGTACTTTTGGTGAAAAAGGGATGCTGTAGATGCTGAGCTGGGACAGGTAGCAGGAGCTCACTCCATTATGTGGCGCTAGGGATTCGAACCGCGGACCTTTCTGATCGCCAAGCTCAGCGTCTCAGCCACTGAGCCACCTGTCATTGCCTCATACTTCTGAACAAAATTTTGATTGTGAGGCTCCTTGTAGAGACTGCTAACTGATGGACACAACTGAAAGTTTATTGTACAGGTAGTCCTTGACTTACAACAGTTCACTTAATGACAGTCTTTTTTTTTTAAGGTCCTCAGGTGTATTTTATTCTGAACTGTTAAAAGTCAGAGGAAAAGAACACACAAACACGAAGGATGAGAGAGGCAGACTGGGCTGTTTTCCCCCCACTTCCCCCGCCCCCATCCATTTAATATCTCACTTTCTTATTCCAGCAGGACCATCACGGCTGCTAATAGAAGCAAAGCGCTGCCATTACAACCTTAATATTCATAATAAACAGAGGTACACACACACATCCATTACAAGCAGCTAGCAACCCCCAAAGGTGTAAAACCCGGTCTGTATCGTTCACTCCCCAGGCTGGGCTGCCAACCACACAAGCCAAACGAGGCGAACGCGGCACGAGGATTCTCGTTTTGGAGCTGCCGCGAGACCAGGCAGCCATTTTGTTTTCTTGACTCGGGTTGAGCGTGTCGTCGGAACCCAACTAGCACTCGCGCGTCCCTTGGCCTGTGCCTTTGAACGAAAACCAAACCTTCCTCGGGAGAAGAAATAATAGTAATAATAATACTAATAATAATACTAATAATAATTCTAATAATAATTCTAATTCTAATTCTAATTCTAATAATAATAATAATAATAATAATAATAATAATAATAATAATAATAATAACTTGACAAAATCACCATCAGTCAAATGCAAAAAGCTGCACTGCTTGGATCTGCACGTATATTACGAAAATACGTTACGACGTCCTAGGCCCCTGGGTGGGGCCCGACTAGTAATCAATGCCAAATCCGGTGAAACAATTGGCCACTGTGATACAATCGTATAATAATAATAATAATAATAATAATAATAATAATAATAATAATAATAATAAATTTACCTGACTTGAACGTTCTGACTCTACAAAAAAACCACCCTACTTGGAACAACTTATATCCTCCGACGTTACCTTAACAGTTCCTAGGTCCTTGGTTAGGACTCGAGCTGTTAGGCTACCAACCAGCCCCAAAGGCTGTGAATCTCACCAAAGATGATGATGATGATGATGATAACAATAATAATAATAATAATAATAATAATAATAATAATAATACAATAATTTATTTTATATATTATTTATTATTATTATTTATAGTCCTTGGCTAGGAGTCGAGCTGTTGAGCTACCAACCAGCCCCAAAGGCTGTGAATCTCACCAAAGATTAAAATAATAATAATGATAATAATGATAATAATGATAACTCCGCCGTTGCCGGTCCCAAGCCCGGATGAGAAAACTGTGCCTAAGAAAATTTTGGCCCCTATCATGAAAATGGTTAATGCAGTGCTTTCAACAATTGAATCGGGATCCATCTTGGAAACGAACCAGTTAATGTACAGCGTAGCCGCAATAGTCACTAATGAACTAGGCATTAAAATCAAAGCACCTAGTTACACAACAGAAAAAGCATCAAAGCCAAAGTGGAAAATCCGATTGGAACAAAAAGTCAAAAAAATTAAGGGCAGATGCTAGCAATTTCTAACGACTTAGAAACAACAAAATTATAGATCAGCTAATCAGAAGGTATAGATTGGATACAAGAAACATCAATGAAGCTGTAGAGATTGTAAAACAGCAGATAACAGCAACAGCTAGGAAAATTGAAAGATATGAGGCACGAATCATCCAATACAAACAAAATCAGCAATTTCGATCAGACCAACGGCGTTTTTATCAAAGTCTTAATGTGAATGATGACACTAAAAGTCAAAAACCAGAAAAGCAGGCCACAGTTGAATTCTGGAAAGAATTGTGGGAAAATGCAAAGGACTACAATAAGGAAGCAAAATGGATACATGACTTTGAGAAAAGCATTGGCAACAAACAAATGCAAGTATTAGAAATAACAACTGAGATGGTCAAAAATCGAGTAAAAAAAGTAAAGAATTGGACATCACCTGGAAAGGACCAATTACATGGTTTCTGGCTCAAATATCTGACCAGTTTACATGCAATATTGGCCAGGCAACTAAATGAGATTTTACAAAATGGCCAAATTGATGAATGGTTGACAACTGGAAAAACATACTTGATTCAGAAAGATGCAACTAAAGGAACAATACCTGAAAACTACAGACCAATAACATGCTTGCCAACAACCTTCAAATTACTCACAGGCATTATTGCAGATAACATTATGGATTATTTGGAAACAAACAACATCTTGCCAGTAGAGCAGAAAGGCAACAAAAGAAGGAGCAGGGGCACAAAAGATCAGCTCCTAATTGATAAAATGATATTAGAAAATTGTAAGAACAGAAAAACGAACTTGAATATGGTCTGGATTGATTACAAAAAGGCATTTGACTCATTGCCACATAGTTGGATCATAAAATGCTTAGAAACAACTGGCATTAGCAAAAATATTACATCCTTTACTGAAAAGGCGATGAAACAATGGAGAACCGAGTTGGCAGTAGGGAATGAGAACTACGGAATGGTTAATATCAAGCGAGGAATTTTCCAGGGTGATTCACTTTCACCTCTTCTCTTCATCATCGCGATGATCCCACTATCAGTAATCTTAAAAAAAATGAAATTAGGCTACCAAACAGCCAAAGAAGCCGAAAAAATTTCGCATTTATTATATATGGATGATTTGAAACTCTATGGAAAGTCAGAAATAGAAATCCAATCATTGACAAACACAGTCCGAGTATTCAGCACCGATATTTCAATGCAGTTTGGCATGGAAAAATGTGCCACTGTATCCATAAAAAGGGGCAAAATCACTACATGTGAGGGAATTGAAATGCCCAATGGCCAACTAATTAAATGCAACGAAAATGAAGCCTACAAATACTTAGGCATTCTGCAGTTAGATAACATCAAGCATGGAGAAGTAAAAACTATTGTCAGGGGAGAGTACACCAACAGAGTTAGGAAAATTTTGAAATCTAAATTGAATGGTGGAAATACAATCAAGGCCATAAACACCTGGGCAATACCAGTTATAAGATACACAGCTGGTATAGTTAACTGGACACAAGCTGATTTGGACATTTTAGACCGAAAAACCAGGAAACTAATGACAATGCACTACAGTTTACATCCACGTGGTGATATTGATAGACTATACCTACCCCGGAAATCAGGTGGCAGAGGATTATTACAAGTGAAGCAAATAGTTGAAGAAGAAAAACATGCACTGGCTGATTATTTAAAAGAAAGTCAAGAACATCTATTAATCGAAGTAAAGAACAAAAATCTATTGAAGGCCCAACAGACGAAACAAGAATACAAAAAAGATGTGATAAAATTAAGAATGGAGAGTTGGCAGAACAAAGCATTGCATGGCCAATTTCTGGAAAAAATAAAAGATAAAGTGGACAGTGAAAAAACTTGGTTATGGTTAACAGCAGGTACATTAAAGAAAGAAACAGAGTCACTAATCCTGGCTGCGCAAGAACAAGCTATCCGCACAAATGCCATTAAGACCAAAATCGAAAAATCCTCTGATGATGCCAAATGTAGACTTTGCAAAGAGGCTGATGAAACTGTTGACCACATACTCAGCTGCTGTAAAAAAATCGCGCAGACTGACTATAAAATGCGGCACAATTCAGTGGCACAAATGATCCACTGGAATTTGTGCAAAAATTATAACATTAAAACAGCAACAAACTGGTGGGAACATAAGCCTGAAAAAGTCATCGAGGGTCAGATGGTCAAGATCTTGTGGGATTTTCGCATACAAACGGATAAAATACTGGCGCATAATACACCAGACATCACACTGGTTGAGAAAAAGAAGGTTACAATCATAGACATCGCAATACCAGGTGATAGCAGGGTTGAGGAGAAGGAACATGAAAAAGTCGCGAAATACCAGGACTTAAAAATTGAAATCCAACGATTATGGCACAAACCAGCAGTGGTAATTCCAGTGGTAATCGGCACACTGGGTGCTATTCCAAAAGCACTGGAATTACATTTAAAACAGTTAAAACTTGACAAAATCACCATCAGTCAAATGCAAAAAGCTGCACTGCTTGGATCTGCACACGTTACGACGTCCTAGGCCCCTGGGTGGGGCCCGACTAGTAATCAATGCCAAATCTGGCGAATCAACTGGCCGCTGTGATACAATCGTATAATAATAATAATAATAATAATAATAATAATAATAATAATAATAATAATAATAATAATAATAATAATAATAATAATAATAATAATAATAATAGTCAAATGCAAAAGGCTGCACTGCTTGGATCTGCACACATATTATGAAAATATGTTATGACGTCCTAGGCCCCTGGGTGGGGCCCGACTAGTAATTAATGCCAAATCCGGTGAAACAACTGGCCGCTGTGATACACTTCTGTTGATGCAATAATAATAATAATGATAATAATGATAATGATAATAATGATAATAATGATAATAATGATAATAATACAATAATTTATTTTATATATTATTTATTATTATTATTTATAGTCCTTGGCTAGGAGTCGAGCTGTCGAGCTACCAACCAGCCCCAAAGGCTGTGAATCTCAACAAAGATTAACCACATACTAATAGTAATACTAATACTACTAATAATAAAAGGAGGCGGCGGGAAAGGATGCCGCGCCGCGGGTGGAACAACAGGAAAGCCAGCCAGCCAGCCAGTCAGTCAGCCAGCCAGCCGCCAGGACCGGCTACCCGGCCAAGGTGCCCGTCCTCGCTGGGGTAAGCCGGCTCAAGGCGGCCCTCGCTCGGCAGAGGGCGTCCCGCCTGCGGCTTTCGAGCGGAGTCGGGAGGCGTCTCCCGCGTTTCGCAGCTGGGCTGGGGAGGAGCCGCGGTGGCAGCCGCTCGTTTCTGCCACGTCCCTCCCGGGCGAAGGCGAGCCTGGCGGGCAGCGGCCGGGAAGCGCCACAGCACGTGCGCGCCGGTGAGTTCCGCGCGGGGCGGGCGAGGCGGGCAAGTGCCCGGTTTGGGGTGGAAGTCCGGCTGGGGTGGGTTTGCGCCTGGTTGGGACCCCCTCCCGGCTCGGAGTTGCGCCTGGAACGGCCGGGACTGGAGAGAAGGCAGGCAGCTCGGCGGGCTGAGGAGAAGTTTGGGCTGGCCAAGGCGCTCCTGAAAGCCGGGCGCGTTGCCGGAAAGCGGAGGCGCTCCTTCGGAGGAGACGGGCGAGCGGGGTGGCGGACGAGGCCTCTCTGGGGGCGGAGAAGGAGCCCGAGCGGAACTTTCCGGAGCGGTCTCTCTCTCTCTGCGCTTGGAGGGAGGAGGAAGAGGAGGAGGCGGGCGCGGCTTCCCCAAAATGGGCCGCCAGGGCGAATGCCCAGAAAGGGCCGAGAACGTCCCGCGTCTCTCCTGGAAAGAGAGTTGGCGACGGGACGGAGCGAGGCTCCGGCGGCTCGCAGGAGTTTGGGCCGCTGGAAACTTCCCCAGCTCGCAGCTGGCGTGGCCCGATCGCCGCCCGTTCCCCTTTTTCCGAGCTCCCGGTGGCTTCTCCTCTCTACCCGCCTCCTCCTCAAAAGAGTTGGGATTCCAGGCGCCCGGGATCCCCCTCCCCTCGCTCTCGAATTGGGGAGGGAGAAGAAGAAGATGCAGGTCACGCTTTCCGGGGCCGTTTGTGTGTTTGTGTCAATCCGTGTTCGGCGTTCCCGTGACGCACGGAGTCATAAATCAATCAGGGCGCGCTGTCCGGGCCGAATGCGCAGAACAGGATGGGTGAAACGTGGCTGGAGTAGAAGGCGGGGAGGGGTGGAATGTCTTCTACTACACGCTGAAGATGTGTTGTACTACACGCGGGAGAAGTAGGGGGGTGGGGGGGTCCAACTTATTTTCCAAAGCATCAGAAGGCAGGACAAGAAACAATGGAGGGAAACTAATCAAGGAGAGAAGCAACCTGGAAAATTAAGGGGAAGCTTCCTAACTGCGAGGACAATTAAACAGGTTGCCTTCAGAAGTTGTGGGTGCTTCATCGCTGGAGGTTTTTAAGAAGAGACTGGACAAGTCACTTGTCTGAAATGGTATAGGGCAGCTGTCACCAATTGGTGGTCCACAAAATTTTTTTTGGGTGCTCCGCAGAAAAATTATTAGCATTTTTTATATTGCACTAAATCAGGGGGCCTCAAACTATGGCCCCTGGGTTGGATACATGCAATGTATGCTTGTGTTGCTGCAGAGAGTCTCCCCCTTTGGGGTCTTTTTGTGTGGGTCCGAAGGGGGCAGAAATTCCGACTTGGGGTCTGCTTCGGCCTCCCGGTTTGGGGCTTTGGGCGAAGGCTGGAGGGAAGCACCGCTGGTGGCAAAGAGCCAGAGGGCCTCGTTCCAGTGGGACCATATGGCCTGGAGCTGGCTGACCATCTCAGCCCACTGACCCTCCAAGTACCTGACCTTGCACTCCCGCAGGTCTTCTTTCCTCTGCTTGGAAAGCTGATGCTCAGTGAGATGCTTCCGCTGAGCCTCCTCCTCAAATTGAGGCAGCTGTTTGGCCAACTTTTTCTCATGGTGGCTGCTTAGCTCCAGCAACTGCTTCTTGTTGGGACCCTAAGGAATCCGGGCGGGCAGGTGAGGAGTGAGTGGAAATGGAGGGGTGAGTAGAGGCTGGTGAGGTGCTCTTTGACGTGAGTGACATCAAGTTGGCCACGCCCACCAGTCACATGACAATGTAGCCACACCCACCCACCCAGTCATTAGGCAGATTATATTAGTGGTCTGCGGGATTTAAAATTATGAATTTCGGGGTCCCTGAGGTCCAAAAGGTTGGTGAACCCTGGTATAGGGTCTCCTGATTCGGCAGGGGGTTAGACTACAGGACCTCTAAGGTCCCTTCCAGCTCTATTCTGAATTTGAATTGAATAGTAAAAACACAGCGATTGTTGTCTATAGAGATTCATCCAGGTCATGGTTGTCCCAAAGGTGCTTTTTCAGGAGGCAACTGGACTTTCTGGTTTTTCTTTGAAGACGTTTCGCTTCTCATCCAAGAAGCTTCTTCAACTCTGAATGGATGGTGGGGAATGGAAGGATTTAACTATACAATTGGGGATGAACCCCCTTTGAATGGTGTGGGAGTAGGAATGGATTTCCAAAGGAAAAAAAAATTGCAGACTACAGGAATCAGGAGCATCTCTCAGGTGACCCCGAGAACACAGATAAACCTCCAAGTGCTTCAGTGACCCTCTAAAGCAGCATTTCTCAACCTTGGCAACTTGATGTTTGGACTTCCATTCCCAGAATTCCCCAACCGGCTGGGGAATTCTGGGGATTGAAGTCCACACATCTTTAAACTGTCAAGGTTGAGAAACGCCGCTCTAAAAGGATGGAAATGACCAGCTGTCTGCAAGGAATATAAATCCTTCAATTCTCCACTATCCAGTCAGAGCTGAAGAAGCTTCTTGGATGAGAAGCGAAACGTCTTCAAAGAAAAAAACAAGAAAGACCAGTTGCCTTCTGAAAAATCACTTTTGGGACAGTGACTTCGGCTTCCTTCAGTCGCAATTCACACAGGTTGAATGGTTTGGGGACTGGAGGTTGTAGGTCAGGGCCTCTGGAGGGCACCCTGGTGAAAGTTGAACTTGATGTTGTTTGCCAAAGTAGCCGTTCATTCAGAGGTGTGCGGTCCAATGAAGGTTTTAGGTGGATTTGCGGGGATCTAAGATTGATTCCCAGAAGTGGAGAATCAGGGATGCTGTATGACTCTGGGGAGCAAACATTTGTAAATCTTGAGAGAAGCAACAGCTTTCTTTGCAAAGAAACAAGATTCTAGCCTAAGGAAGATGAGTAGGTTTAGGTTTAGGTTTATTGGACTTATATGCCGCCCTTCTCCCAAAGGACTCTGGGTGGCATACAACATAAAAACACATATTACAAAAGTTAAAAGCAAGATTAAATAGAATATCCAAAAAAACCAATAGACATTTACAATGCGATTTAGAAATTAAATTAACAATTAAAATTAATAATTTATTTTATTCAGGCCAGGCCGGCTTGCTGGAAAAGTCAACTTTTTAGGGCGCGCCGGAAGGACCGGAGGTCGGGAATTATACGAAGTTCCGGGGGCAGCTCATTCCAAAGGGAAGGCGCTCCCACAGGGAAGGCTCTCCCCCTGAGGGTCGCCAGCCGACACTGCCTGCCTGACGGCACCCTGAGGAGGCCAACTCTGTGGGATCGTACTGGACGGTGGGAGGCTACTGGTGGCAGTAGGTGGTCTCGCAAGTACCCTGGGCCTAAGCCATGGAGCGCTTTAAAGATCATAATTAACACCTTGAATCGCACCCGGAAAACAACTGGCAACCAGTGCAGGCCGCCTAAAAGAGCTGTAACATGGGAGCACCTAGGTACCCCCATGACATACCCGCGTGGCCGCATTCTGGACCAGCTGAAGCCTCCGGGTGCTCTTCAAGGATAGCCCCATGTAGAGAGCGTTACAGTAGTCCAGGCGAGATAGGACGAGCGCGTGAGTGACTGTGCACAGGGCACAGTCCAGGAAAGGGCGCAACTGGCATACCAGGCGAACCTGGTAAAGCCCCCCCCCTGGTCACGGCTGTCAGGTGTTCTTCTAAAGTAAGCCGCGTATCCAGGAGGACTCCCAGATTGCGGGCCCTCTCTGAGGGGGCTAAAATTTCTCCCCCTATCATCAAAGATGATACAAGATGCACACATCGGGATGACGGGAACCACAGCCACTCAGTCTTGGAGGGGTTGAGCCTGAGCCTGTTTGTCCCCATCCAGATCTGTACAGCCTCCAGGCATCGGAACATCACGGCAAGGGCATCGTTTGGGTGGTTTGGGGTAGAGATGAAAAGTTGGGTATCATCAGCATATTGATGATACCATACCCCAAAACCCCGGATGATCTCGCCCAGCGGTTTCATGTATATGTTGACCAGGAGGGGTGAGAGAACCGACCTCTGGGGCACCCCACAAGTGAGGCGCCTCAGGATTGATCTCTGCCCTCCAGTCAACACGAACTGCCATCTTCCATTGGCATCAATGCCCATGCTGGCCGCCTCAGCCACTCCCCCGTTAATCCAGTCTATCACGTCCATAAGCAGGGGGAGCAACCGGGATAATACCATGGCGTGGGCAGTGGTAGCGACGGCGGCAGAAACCCCAGGTAGGGAGCCCTGCCCCCGCCCCTGCCACCCACACCCACGCCAGCAGCAGAAAAATGCTCTCCATTCTTCATTCACCGCCAACTGCCCCGTTTCACTCACAACGTTCCGGCTACAGGGCAGGAAATCGCAGCTCAAGGGTACCCCCTGAGGTCCCAGAAAGTTCCCATAGCTGGACCTGGAACCGACGATGGGATAGGGTACCCTCTGCATACCCCGAGAAGGAAAATCATCTCCCCAAAGTTCTCAAATACGACAGGACACTATCTTGGGCATGCGCAGTAGGCAGAAGGCAGAGTAAGAGAAAAGGCAGATATTTAAATGCTGAGGAAAAATAAAGAGTTTATTGGAAATATTGAGATAGCAGAAATGGTTTCTTGCATTTGCATTTTCCTGGTAATGGCAATACAGATTGCACTTTTATGGCCTCAATGCAGTGGCATTAGTTGGAAGGTCTGCTTTCATGTCGACCATAAGAAAGTAATTGAGTTTTCATCCTGTCTTCTTTCTAAGCATTTGAACCACAAGTCAGAAAGTCATCTGCTTATTTACTTCGCATCAATCCTGTGAGGTAAGCTAGGCTCAGCATGGATATTCCAAACTCATTGGGCAAGTGTTCCTTAGCCACCATCTTGGCTAAGTGGGGATTTCTCCTGGTTTTTCTCCAGTGTGGTACAGATAGTCCTTGACTTACCATGTTTCCCTGAAAATAAGACAGGGTCTTATTTTCTTTTGACCCCTGAAATAAGGGCTTGGCCTTATTTTCGGGGAGGTCTTATTATTTTTGAGGTGCAGGAGGCAGCAAGCGTGGTCACCTCATGGCTGCTGCTATGTTGCAATATTTTCAGGGAGGGCTTATTTTAGCGCATGCACTCAAAAGCCCGATTGGACTTATTATCCGGGGAAGTCTTATTTTCGGGAAAACAGGGTAGCAATAGCACTTACATACTACTTCACAGGGCTTTACAGCCCTCTCTAAGCAGTTTATAAAATCAGCATATTGCCCCCAACAATCTGGGTTCTCACTTTACCCACCTCGGAAGGATGGAGTCAACCTTGAGCTGGTAAGGGTTGAACCCCTGGTAGTCAGCAGAATTAGCCCGCAATACTGCATTCTAATCATTGCGCCACCAGGGCTCAAAGAAATATAGTTCATATTTCACTCTGCTATTTTATTTTTCTGTTGCGTTAATTTCTTTTGTCTTTAGAGAGAACCTCTGGAAAGGGTTTGGGACACATCAACAGATCTGGGCTTATTACTAATACATCCAATACAATTGTTTTCTCGATAACCCGGGGAGGTTGTATTTTCAGGGAAACGGAGGTATGACTGGCCACAGTGACTGTTCAAAGTTACAATAAATCCTCCAGAAAGTACTTACTACCTGGATCTGAAGCTTTGATGACCATCCACCCACCCCAAGGTCATGAGACTGCATCTTTGGCTGCTCAGCAACTGGCCCATTCTCACAGACGTTGTAATGACCCACAGTCACATGACCACAACTGACAATGTTTTCCCCCGGAAGCTGGTTTTTTACTTCCGAGACACTGCAACCGTCATAAATATGAACCAGCTGCCAGGCACCCGAACTCTGAGCGTATAACCACAGGGATGCTGCAAACGTCGTGCGTGTGAAAAATGATCATATAAGTCACTTTTTTTCAGTGCCGTTGTAACTTTGAACGGTCACTAAATGAATGGTTGTAAGTTGAGGACTATCTGTAGTAAGATTTACACAATGTGCTAAATCGGGGGGTGCCAAACTCGCATTGTGCTTAGATCTGGCCCCGTGGGCCCACCCTGGAAAAAGTGAAAGATCGTCTCGCGGTGCCCCTGCCAACGAAAACAGAGGTTGGGAGGGCCGTTTACAAATTCCGTTTTTCAGCTGCAACAGGTTCCCCGAGCTCCATTTTTGCTGGCAGAGGGCTGCAGGAGGCTGTCGCGGCCAAAAACGGAGCTTCAACTAGTGATGTCGAGCTGGCCACGCCCCCCCCCGGGCCCTCCGAGGTCAAACACAACCCTGATGCAGCCCTGAATAAAAACGAGTTTGACACTCCTGTGCTCAGTTATTTAACTATATTCATTAAACATGCCTTACCTGTTCCCATATCACAGCAAGTTAAAATGTACACATAGTACGGTTAAATTCAGTGCATGAATAGCATTTAGACTCCTATAGACTTTACAGCCCTCTCTAAGCAATTTACACAACCAGCCTATTGCCCCCAACAATCCGGCTCTTCATTTTATCGACCTTGGAAGGATGGAAGGCTGAGTCAACCTTAAGCCAGTGAGGATCGAACTCCTGGCAATGGGCAGAGTTAGCCTGCAATGCTGGATTCTAATGCCATGCTATAAGCACAAACCTTCACTTTTGCAAGATTGCTGTATCAACAATCCAGATTCTGATGGCCCTTATTTAAGAGTGACGTGAGCAGAGGGTGTTTTTTTTTTCTTCCATTGCCTTCCTCTGCAAATAGAATTTTTGCTCCCTGCCCTGTTTTTATTGGCTGCTGAGCAGCCTAAATAGCATATTAAGTGATCTTGAATGTAATGAAATGCTGCTTTCGCACTTCCATTTTTAATTTCCATAATTCAGCTTGCACCCTGTTGCGCTTCACATTATTGAACCTCTAGTAAGTGCTATAGTCGCATTCCTGGCCCCCATGCTACAATATATGTAAAATAAAACCCATATTTTATTTATGCATATATAAAAATGTAGGCAGGGACTCTTACAAATTATTTGTATCTTTGAAGCTGACATGACTGGAATATTTGTACCGGCAGCTTGCTTTCTTGTAGTTGGACATGCCTAATATAAAGCGGCTTGAAGTTTGTTTATTCATTGCTTTTTCAATAAACTTCTGTGGATTATCTTTGTCTCTTTTGGGGGGCAATGTTTCCAAACAAATCTATGGATTATAACAGCCTCTTTTGTTACCTAAGAGTGTTCCTAAGATTTATGCAAGGCCAAGACTTATTTATTTGTTACATTTATTTTTCTCTTTTAATACCTGCTCTTTCTCCAAAGCAATCTATCTCACAGTTGAAAAAATAATCCCCCCCCCAAAAAAATATTTCTTCTTCTTTTTTTAAATACAACAACAACAGCCCTGTGGAGTAGATTGAGCTAAGAGAGAGTGACTGGGTGAAAATGAACTTTAGTGCTCATGTTTAGCTTGATCACATGTCTCCAGATTCTACAAGTAGTCCTCGACTTACGACAGTCCACTTAGTGACCGTTGAAAGTTACAACGGCACTGAAAAATATAACTTATGATTGTTTTCCATAGTTACAACCTTTACAGCATCCCCAAGATCATGTGATCAAAAGTCACGAGGCTTGACAACCGGTTCATATTTATGACCTTGGCTGTGTCCCAGGGTCATGTGATCCCTTTTGCGACCTCCTCACAAGCAGAGTGGGCTAGAAGACCTCCAAGGTCCCTTCCAACTCCCTTATTCTAAAGTCAATGGGGAAACCAGATTCATTTAACAAGCAGGCTACTGACTTGTCAACTGCAGTGATTCACTTAATAACTGCGGCAAGGAAAGTTGTAAAATGGGGCAAAATGCGTTTAACAAATGTTTCACTTAGCAACAGGCGTTTTGGGCTCAGTTGTGGTCGTAAAGCAAGGGCTACCTGTAGTCTAGCATCTTAACCCTGCATCATACTGAACCTGTGCGTAAACAAGGCTAAAGAAATCTTGATCTGCATGAGACCTCTGATGCGAATTGACCAACCGTTTTGATCTGGGGTTTGGGTGGTTTTTTTCCCTAAGAATCAAAAGATTAGGTTTAAGATTCTGCATCCTTTTAGCTTTAAACACTTAGTAATGTGTTTAAAGTAATGTGTTTAATCCCCAATGGACCAAAAAATGTTGGACCTGCCATTCCAGCGATATTATACCTACCTTAAGTGCAATCACTGCTTCCTATGGAGATCCCAATTGGTCAACCGAAGGGCCCCAATTTTAAGGCAGTTGCTTCCCAATGTCAACCTTCCAAGTAATAAATCCCCTGAAATAAAGTCCAAGACGTCCATTTTCCATTAAAGTCTGTTTGTTAGGAATATAATTTTGCAAAGCTTCTTCTTCGGTAGCATTGTATTGCAAACTAGGGCAAACAAAACCTTTGCCAGACCGATTTATCGGACATTAATACAATTGAGTGCGTCCAGAGGTATTTCACGAGAAGATTACTCCAGTCCTCTGTTCACAATAGAATACCTTATGCCACCAAGCTTCAAATTTTGGGCTTGGACAACTGAGAACTACGCCGATTAAGGTCTGACATAACCATAGTACACAAAATTGTCTGCTACAACATCCTACCTGTCAATGACTACTTCAGCTTCAATTGCAATAATACACGGGCAAACAATGGATACAAACTCAAGGTAAACCGCTCCAAACAGTGGTCAATGCCTGGAATTCACTACCTGACTCTGTTGTTATATCCTCAAACCCCCACAGCTTTAACCTTAAACTGTCTACCGTAGACCTCACCCCATTCCTAAGAGGTCCGTAAACGGGGCCTGCATAAGCACACCAGCGTGCCTACCGTCCCTGTCCTACTCTCCCCATTTATTCGCGCCCATTCCCTGTGTTCACGTCCATGTTTATATTTATACCTATTACCTTGTACATGTTTGACAAACTAAATTAAATAAATAAATAATATACTAAATTGGCAAGGACTTGGTGTAATTCTGACTCTGGCCAGGATGCAGAATTACACCCAATAAAAAGCAAAAGTTTGAAACTTCTCCCCTGAGTCACAATCTCCAATCAATTTGCAGTCCATCAGTCTGGTGACCCCAAACTCCACCTTCCTCCAACTGCATGCACCATCTCTGTTCCCACGGGAAAGAATGCCACCTAAACATAACATTCCCCCTTTATCTCTATAACCCCCATTTCGACAGCTAGAGAGTGGTGAGCATGAAATACCATTAAATTCCTTTGTGTTGTGGCACGCTAGCGGCCAGCAGAGCTGGTAGCAGATTCGGACAGTGAGGAGGTTGGGGAGGAACATGGGCCAGTCCTGGAGTCTGGGGAAGGCTCTGATGAGGATTCTGTGTCGGAGGCAGATAGGGGGCCAGAGCCGTCTGACAGTTATCAGCAGCCTTTAGAGTCAGACATCAGTGAGGCAGACGAACAGCTGGAGCCTGTTCCCAGTGTGCGCATGCACTGAGTTGCCAGAGGAAGGGAACAGCTAAAGAACAGGGGTCGACTTGGGAGTAAGGCCACAGGTGGACGATGAATGGCCCCTCCCAGAGGAAATAAAAGAGGAGCGAAGGGGGAGTGGAGTTTGCAGGAGACAATTAGTTCGCTTAATTGGTTTGTGACTCTCCAGGATTCCTTGCCAAGTTTTGTAGATATCGGCCTGGCAGCTCTCCAAGCCAGATAAGGTCTGTGACTGTAAATCCTCCCTTGAAAGACTTTACTGGATGTGAAGGAACAGAATTCACAGGAAATTAATAAAAGGGGTTTTTGTCCAGGAGTTTGATTCATGCTCTTGGGAAGCTTAGGTTAGAACACTTTGCTTGCAAACCTAAAAAGCTAAGCAAAGAATAGACAAAGGCTACAATAAAATATGGCTACGTATATGTCATCTTCAGGGTCGACACCCACTTCCTAAAAGTTTGTGTTTTGTGTTACATCTTTCAATTAATTGCAACTGACATGCTTAGTGCATGGAAATTCTGGTTCCAATTGTAATCATAAGGACTACCTATTTAAGAAAAATAATGTTAATCTCAAAATCAAGTCAAGTAGCAGAACTCTAGTTATCAGTAAGCAGAATGTTGCTTAAAGGTAAAGGTTCCCCTTGCGCATATGTGCTAGTCATTCCCGACTCTAGGGCGCAGTGCTCATCTCCATTTCAAAGCCGAAGAGCAAGCCCTGTCCAAAGACCGTGGTCATGTGACTGGCATGGCTCAATGCCGAAGGCTCACAGAACGCTGTTACCTTCCCACCAAAGTGGTTCCTATTTTTCTACTTGCATTTTTTTTTTAATTAAAAGAGTTTTGTACAAACAGATGGCGGGGGGGTGAAAAGGGGGAAAATCTGTTTGCATTTTTACGTACTTTCGAACTGCTAGGCTGGCAGAAGCTGGGACAAGTAACGGGAGCTCACTCCATTACGCTGCTCTAGGGATTTGAACCGCCAAACTGCCGACCTTTCTGATCGACAAGCTCAGTCTCTTAGCCACTGAGACCCCGCGTCCCTAGAATGTTGCTTAGGTCTGGCTTAATCCTGTTTGGGTGCTATCTAAGATGAGCATTATACATTTCTTATGGAACCAAATTCCAGTGAGAAGAAGTGGCCCCTTCTTTCTAACTCTCCTTAATTGACTTCATTGGAGTGTCTTCAAATTGTTCCATCCAGATTAATGGATGGGTTGCCATAGGCTTCTGATGTTCAATTAGGATATGATACAAGTTGAAAAAGCTTTGAGCTAAAGTGATTTCTGCTTTTTCATCCATGGTGACAAAGCTGCTAATTATAATGTGTCCTTTCCCTTCCCCCCACCCCCCCTTTTTAAAAACCCTCTTGTAACACAGCTGCATTATCTGACCATTGTTTTAAGTACTTAATGCAGATTAAACCTGGAATACATCCAGAGACAGAATATTGCTTTAAGCTTTGAGAAATAAAATCCTTAGAATGTTGGGATTGTTGTAACCGGAAATAACAGAAAATTTCATAGAGAAGGATGTCGATGTAAAAATCAGAATGTAGCTTCTCATATTTGGCCAGATAATCTATTTCGAAAGAGAAGGAAGCAGGCTGAACTCTGAGACAGAATATGGTGTGAGTTGTGTGTCTCGAGTTGACAATTACTTTCAAAAAAACAATTTGGGTGACCCTTTTTGTGTATTACTGATCTTTGATCACTATGGGAGAACAATTCAGAATATAGGAGACTAATGGTTTTAAAAGTGAAATTGCTGTAATTAGAATCACATGCAAAAAAAAATATGATTGGCTTTTACCCATTTGGTAAACCAAGATAGTGCATTTAAAGTTTGGGGGATGAGCCAAGCAAGACATTGTCACATATGGGCATATTTCTATATGTTAAGACTTAACATTCCAACGTTGTCCCAAAGATGCTTTTCCCTTGAAAACATTTTGCTTCTCATCCAAGAAGGTTCTCCGATTCTAAAGAACTTTTTTCCAAAGGGGAAAAAAAACCCCCAAGAAAGTCCAGTTGCCTTTTGGAAATGCACCTTTGGGACAACCGTGACCTGGACGATTGAGAATCCATAGACATTGCAATGTTGTGCTTGCTACCTAAATATGGCAAGAAACCAAATGGATGATTTTCAGCAATTATGAAGGTTGTTATTGTTGTTCAGTAACTAAATTATGTCTGATTCTTCATAACCCCATGGATCATAGCAGGCCAGCCCTCCTACTGTCTCCCAGAATCTGCCCAAATTCATGTGTATTGTGTCAACGACACTATCTAACCATCTCATCCTCTGCGGTCCCCTTCTCCTTTTGCCTTCCATCTTTCTCAACATCAGGGTCTTTTCCAGTGAGTCCACACTTCTCATTTGGTGGCCAAAATATTTGAGTTTCAGCTTCAGTATCTGTCCTTCCAAAGGACAGTCAGGGTTGGTTTCCTTTAGGATTGACTAATTTGATCTGATGGGAGTGGCCCAAAACATTAACACCCCTCTGAAGAAATGTTCAGGAGCTGTAGGCATTCTTGGGACCTTGTTGTGGCCCGCCAGCGGCCAGCAGAGCTGGCAGTAGATTCATACAGTGAGGAGGTTGGGGAGGAACATGGGCCAGTCCTGGAGTCTGGGGAAGGCTCTGATGAAGGCTCTGTGTCGGAGGCAGAGAAGGGACCAGAGCCGTATGCCAGTTATCAGCTGCCTTCACAGTCAGACATCAATGAGGCAGACGAACAGCTGGAGCTTGTTCCCAGTGTGCGCATGCACAGATTTGCCAGATGAAGGGAACAGCTAAAGAACAGGGGTCGACTTGGGAGTAAGGCCACAGGTGGACAATGAATGGCCCTTCCCAGAGGAAATAAAAGAGGAGCAAAAGGGGAGTGGAATTTGCAGGAGACAATTAGTTCGCTTAGTTGGTTTGTGACTTTCCAGGACTCTTTGCCAAGTTTTGCAGATGTCAGCCTGGCAGCTCTCCAAGCCAGATAAGGTCTGTGACTGTAAATCCTCCCTTGAAAGACTTTGCTGCATGTGAATGAGCAGAATTCACAGGAAATTAATAAAAGGGGTTTTTGTCGGGACCAGGAGTTTGATTCATGCTCTTGGGAAGCCTAGGTCAGAACAGAGCTTATGTTTTTCTTTGGGTGTTAAACTCTGGTTTATTGAACAAACCATCATAATTGGAGCTCTCACATGACGCTTGTATAGCATGGTGTGTAAACGACAGTGATGGATTCATACAACACAGGCCAAAATCAAATAAACCGTGTCATAATATATGAATCTTGCTTTGGGTGGTGTGAACTTAATTGTTGATTCACGGGAAAGACATCAGAAATTATCTGGCCAGTTAGACCACAAAAGTCCCTGCTGTTCCTAATCTTGGAGAACAGATTCCATCTGTGCTGGATCTTTTATTTGGACTGCTGATGATAACACTTGGGAGAGCCAGTGCTCATTCATATTGTCAAAACTAGAAAAGAAAACGGCTTTGTTTGTAGAACACAATGATCCTGCACAGTGGATGTCCCACCAGCTCCAAAATAACTCGGTAACTATTCATTATCAAAAGCTTCCTCGCTCTGCCTCTGTAAAAAGATGCTGCATTGAATTGCGTAGGCATGAGTCCTAAACTGAATATCCTAGGCTTTTAAGCTGTATGGTGGCAACAATGGGTCTTAAGGGAGTTGTAGTCCAAATCCACAATGGGGTGTATTTTTCATCTCTTTTTTCAACCTAAGAAAGAGCTGAAGGTCCTGCAGTGCAGTTTTTAAATAAAGCAAGTAGATAGAGAAGATTGTTCTCGTTTAAAATATTATCAACTCAAGTTGTTTTACAGATAAGTTTATTATAATAATAATTCCTTCCTCCCTCCCTCCCTCCCTCCCTCCCTCCCATCCATCCATCCATCCATCCATCCATAAGTCAGTGTTTACTCCTAGCAACTAACACATTCCTGCAGTTTTTTGGAAATGGGTTGCTATACCATTGCCTTCTTCTTAGGGCTGAGAGACAGTGGCTGACCCAGCTGGTTTCGGGCCTGAGACAGAATTAACAGATTAACAGAGTTGGAAAGGACATATTCCCCCACCCCTCCAAGTAGGAGTCCGTGCACCATTTCTGACAGATGGCAGTCCAGTCTGTTCCAGTGATGAAGCTCCTACAACTTCTGATGCAACTTCTGTTCCATTGGTTGATGGCTCTCACTGTCAGAAAATGTCTCCTTATTTCCAGGTTGAATCTCCCCTTGTTCAGTTTCCATTATTCCTTGTCTGGCTTTCAGGTACATTGGAAAATAGCTTGACCACTCCTCTGTGTGACAGACCCTCAAATATTGGAAGGCTGCTATCATGTCTCCCCTGGTCCTTCTCTTCTCTAGATTAGCCGTGCCTAGTTCCTGCAACCGATCATCATATGTTTTAGTCTCTAGCCCCCTACTTTGTTAAAGCTGTAACACGTTTGTTAAGCTTGTTGAAGGGAGATCCAACCTAGAAGTAAGGAGAAATGTTTTGACGGTGAAAACAATCAATGGAATAGCTTCTCTTTTGGAACGATGGGTACTCCATTACTGGAGGTTTTCAAAAGTAGACTGGAGAACCATTTGACCATGATGGTATAAGGTTGGACTAGAAGACCTCTAAGGTCCCTTCCAGTCCTATGATTCTATGTTTTGTGTCTATCCTGCTGCTTTAACCATTACACCAAACCAGTTCTCCAGTTGTTCTATCTATCTATCTATCTATCTATCTATCTATCTATCTATCTATCTATCTATCTATCTATCTATCACCTACCTACCTACCTACCTACCTACCTACCTACCTACCTACCTACCTACCTACCAACCAGTGGTAGGTTTCAATTTTTTTAGAATCTCTTGTGTAGGTGTGGCCTGCTTTGTTGGAGTGGCTTGCCGGCCATGTGACCGGGTGGGAGTGGCTTGCCGGCCATGTGACCGAGTGGGAGTGGCTTGGCAGTCGTGTGACTGGGTGGGCGTGGTCAATTTGTAAAATATAGCGAAACTCACTTAACAACACTCTAGCTTAGCAACCAAAATGTTGGCTCAGAAACTCTGGCATTTGAAGCACGCAAGTCTTAAAGCTGTCACGTTACAAGACCCTTGCACCCCTAACCCTTTAGGAAAAAACCCCCAGGGATGTTCAAACTTGACAGCTTTAAGACTTTAAGGTTTAGATAGGACTCTTAGAGGTTGGTGGGGCAATTGGTGAGCCAGCAAATCAGTGAGCGACAGGCGGGGCAAGCGTGGTGTGGATGGGCAGGGGGAGGGAGCTGGAACCGGTTCTAAACGGCACGGTAGATTTGTGGAACCTCTTCTATAGAACAGGTTAGAACTGGCAGGAACCCACCCCTGTAACTTACCTACCTACTTACCTACCTACCTACCTAAAACTGGAAGCAAAACAGGATACTTGGTGCTACAGGTTTTGTAATTGCTGAATAACATTCAGTCACCATACTATAGAGGAAATATTCCTTATAATTAACTGCCTTGCTTATTATTATTAATTATTATTATTTATTCATATTTCTAAACCGCCCCCTCTCCCAAAAAGGGACTCGGGGCGGTGTACAGTCCATAATAAATACCAGATAAGATACAAATATCTATAAATATACACATATATGTGGAGGAGGTTAAAATTACGAGTACTGTACAAAGAATAAATATGAGGCTAAAAATTAGCCCTAAAAACAGTTAAAACTAAAACATTCCCCTTAAAATAACCAGATAAGAATATAGTACCAGGAGTTCATCGATGTAACATTTATAATTATGCCAGGCCAGCTAGTCGAAACAGGTGAGTCTTCAATTTTTGTCGGAAGGAGCGGAAGTCCGAGGTGGTTCTAATGTCGGGGGGGAGGTCATTCCAGAGGGTTGGGCCCATCACAGAGAAGGCTCTACTCCTTGGCGCCGCCCGCTGGCATTGCCCGCTGGCATTGCCTAGTGGACGGCACCTGGAGAAGGCCTTCCCTGTGAGAGCGGCTTGGCCGCAGGGATGCTGCCTTAATTGTGCTGGGTTTTTGCTGCTATTACTTTATTATCATGTTTCTCATCCTTCTTAGTGCTTTTCAGAAAAAGTGAGTTCTGGCTCAGAAGGGTTTACTTAGGGTGCCCTTCACATTGTATAAAAATGTCATGTTTTCACTTGATAAATGTGAAGGCTGTTTATAACCTGGCAACTATCTTCCCCAAGTTACCAGCCTGCCAGGCAGCTGACCTCTGTGGCATCAAAGAAGAAAGTAATAATAGTGGAACTCTCTCTTCCCCATCACTGGAAGACAATCGCTGTTGGCCACAGGTGATTAGGTTAGAGAAGTGATGTCTAAAGCAGAATAAATTCCTCTTCCACGGTTCCCTGATCTCTGCAACGGAAAATGTGTGGAGGAATATTAGATGATGGCTTTTCCATGGGTTTTTTTTTTCCCTCGAGGAAAATGCTTTTTGAAAAAAAGATTTTTTTTAAAATTCATTCAATCTGTGTAAAATGTTTTATTTTTTTCCTTGCAAGGCGATCAAGAATAGCTATATGCATCTTGTTCAACAAAGCAGTGGGTTTATATTACAAGGAAGTAGATTTGGGTTGGACATCATAAAAGCGTTCTTAAATTTAAGAAATGTTTCAGGGTGGAGACGCTTTCTTGGTTTTTTTTCTTCTTTTGAAGACATTTCGCTTCTCCTCCAAGAAGCTTCTTCAGCTCTAACTGGATGATGTGGAATGGAAGGATTTATACTCCTTGCAGATAGCTGGACATTTGCATCCTTTTAGAGCAGGGGTATCGAACTGCTGACCCTTGGACCGAATGTGTCACGTACAGGACATGCCCATCACGGCTCCCCACAGGCAAAAAAGCCAGTGGTGAAATCTATTTTTTTTGCCCACCAGTTCTGTGGGCGTGGCTTAGTGGTGGTGAGTCATGTGACTGGGTGGGTGTGGCCAACTTGTTTCACTTTTTAAAGCATTTTTTTTCCTGCCTATTTGCCCGAACTGGCAGGAAAAAAATGCTTTAAAAAGTGGGAGGGAAAGCATCCGATGAACCGCGCGATCTTTGGAAGCTTTTTTTTTTACTACTGCTTCGCAGAATCAGGGACAATCGTCCGTACTGGTTCGGCCGAACTGGGAGAATTTCACCCCTGCAAAAAACGTCGTGATACGTCACGTACACAATCAAGTTTGACACCCGTGTTTTAGAGAGTCGTTGAGGCCACTTGGAGGTTTATCTGTATCCTCAGGGACACCTAAGTAGTGCAAATGGGTAGTGCAAATGCGAAGTACAGCCATACCTGGATGACTGAGAATCTCCGTAGACATCCATTGCTTCTTATCTTGCCTTCAGGAGCTTTGGAAAATAAGTTGACCCGCTTTATGGCAGCCCCTTAGACACTGAAGCACTGCTATTATTATCGCTCCTTGTCCTTCTTTTCATTAAACATAACCAATTCCTGCAACATAAAAACCATATTGAATATTATTTAATATGATTGTATTGTATTGTATTTATATATTATCTCTTTTATTCATTCAACATGAAACTTAAGTCAACTGAACATTTAAAAATGTGTCACAAATAGCATTGACCGCCACTGATGGTTGATACGGGGTTGCTGCCAGCGTCCTAGGTATCAACCAAGTATCTTCTTAAAATATATGATGATCCGAATAGCGCAGTTTTTTGCAGTTCCGCTGGAGTTATTGCAGGAAGCTGCCATTTTTTGATGTGTTTTGTAAAATTCTTGGACATGGTACCAAGTGTCCCGATAACAATGGTTATCACTGTCACACGTTTCATCCATAGCCGTGTATTTTCAATGGCTGGGTCGCAATATTTCATAATTTGTTTCCCATTACTTTTTCTATGACTCTGGCAATTCTAGGAGTTGACATCCACACACCTTAAAGTTGTCAAGTTTGAAAACCCTGGAGAGTAGATTTGAAAACCCTGGAGTAGATTGATCATGATGGGATGTCAACGCTGACATTCTGTGAACTTTATTGGCTGAATTGCTGCATTGAGCATTATGACATTATACAGGCAGCATCCAGAATCAAAGCATACTTGATTTGGGTATGGCTAGCTTATTATTATTTTAAAAAGACTAATATATGCAGAGAGAAGCTGTTTTAGCCCCTGGTGAGCTGGAAGTTGTTTACGGGCAAAGCAATAGACTATTCCCTTTGTATACAAGACCCCAAAGGGGGAGACTTTGTATACGGCAACACTAAAAAAAGTGCTTATGACCATTTTTCACACTTATGGCGGTTGCGGCATCCCCCTGGTCATGTGATTAACATTTAGACACTTGGCAACTGGCACATATTTATGACAATTGCAGTGTCCTGGGCAGGGGTGAAATCCAGCAGGTTCTGGAGAACCGGTAGCGGAAATTTTGAGTAGTTCGGAGAACCGGCAAATGCCATCTCTGGCTGGCCCCAGAGTGGGCTGGGGATGGAGATTCTGCAGTATCCTTCCCCTGCCACGCCCACTAAGCCACACCACGCTCACCAAGCCACACCCACAGAACCGGTAGTAAAAAAATGGAATTTCACCACTGGTCCTGGGGTCATGTGATCACCTTTTGCAAACTTCCAACAAGCCAAGTCAATGAGAAAGCCAGAGTAATTTAACAAACCATGTTATTAACTTAATAACTGCAGCAATTCACTTAGGAATTGTGGCAAGAAAGATAGTAAGTGGGGGAGAAGTCACTTAACAACTGTCTTGCTTAGCAATGGAAATTTTGGGTTCAATTGTGGTCATAAATCGAGGACTACCTGTACTGTAGTGTTTCAGCCGTGCTGCAGTTCTTTTTTTTTTTTAAAAAAAAAGACTTTCATGTGGCCATCTTAATCTGTATAATTTCTCTTTTGGTTTTGCTGTAACACTTGTGGTTTTTAATAGAATCGCTATTTGTTTCATACTTCTCAACAAGTCATCACTAAAATACATATGCCTACTGTTCCTAGCATATGGTGCAGCAGCTTGCATCTAGCCATAATTTGAGGCCTGTGCAAAATAGTTAAGGCTGGAGTTGGGTGTGTTCTTATTGGGGAATAAACTTCCCTAAAGCAAGCGAGTTTTCTGAGCATCCGTGCATTAGTTGATGGCGCGGTGGCTCAGCGGTTAAGAAACTGATCTCGTCAGCTGGAAAGCCAGCAGTCCTGGTATGAGACCCAGGCACCAACCTAGCAATTTGAAAGCATGCAAATGCGAGTTGATAAAGAGGCATCACTTCGGCGGGAAGGTAACAGCACTCTTGATGTCATGCTGACCACATGACTGCAGAAATGTCTTTGGATAGCACTGGTTCAATGGCTTGAAACATAGATGAGCATCTCCCCCTATAGTTGGCAACGACTAGCAAAGTAAAGTCTACAGGGATTCCTTTAACTTTAAACGTAAAGGTTCCCCTTGCGCATATGTGCTAGTTGTTCCCGACTTTAGGAGGTGGTGCTCATCTCAGTTTCAAAGCTGAAGAGCCAGCAAAGACGTCTCCGTGGTCATGTGGCCGGCATGACTAAACACTGAAGGCGCACAGAACGCTGTTACCTTCCCACCAAAGAAGGGCCCTATTTTTCTACTTGCCTTTTTTATATGCTTTCGAATTGCTAGGTTGGCAGAAGCTGGGACAAGTAACGGGAGCTCACTCCGTGACACATCGCTAGGGATTCGAACCGCCGAACTGCCAACCTTTCTGATCAACAAGCTCAGCATCCCAGCCACTGAGATGTCCCATTAACTTTACTGTATAGATAAATTTTTTTTTTAAAGTTTGCAACTCACTTTCTGCTCTAAAGGAGACCTGGAAAAAAAAGAAAAGAAAAGAAAAGAAAACTTCTCCATTAAAATAAAACGGCAGAATTGAAAATAAAAAATAAAACCATGCTTTCATAAAGCACGATTTTTACCTGCTGATTTCTAAAGTAGTGCGTTTCTGGCAAGCAAAAGGCAGCAAAAGGCGTGATGCTTTCAGGCATAATTTTGCAATTTTTCAGCAAAATAAGTGGCGGTGCCACTTAACCTTTTTCTGTGTAGCCTCCTTTTCTTGTTTGGCTGTTGACTTTAGGTTCTAATAGGCTGCAGAGCCAGTGAGGGGACAGAGACGTCAGCAAAATGTGCTTTAGTTGCCTTCGCAGGCACTTTAGATGGGTTCCTGCGTGCGCTTGGAAATGCAACAGTCCTTACCATAATGACATCAGCTGGACCAGTTGGGGAGCTTAAGCAATCAAATTGGGGTTTTTTTTCCAAACGGAAAAAGCATTTCCGAAGCAACTTTTCCAGCAGTAATTCTCCTGGAACTGTTTACCACGCTGCAGGTTCTGAGACCGTGAAGCGGGATCTTCTGATGAAGACAGTCGCATTAGGAGCCTTGCTAAAGACGGACCCAGACAAATCATTGATATCATTTGGGTTCAAGGATGTGGATTCTGCGTGTATTTTAAGGGACCAGGGAACGGGCCTGGAGAGGTTTTGGAATACAAAGAGGTTGTGGCTGATACTGAAGAAGAAATAATGGAAACCATCAGCTGAGTTCTTATCGTGTTGACACTGGGTTTTTATGACATTCGGAGACACACACACACACACACACACCACCACCACCAAACTGATCAGAATCAAATTCGGTCCATAAGTGAATGGAGACTATAATTTATCATTTATTAGAATACATGTATTGTCCCTTTGAATGTACATGAATTGGCATACATTAAAATGAAATTTCATTGCATACAGCCTATCAAAGGGTCACCCCCTCCAATATACATGACAAAATAAATACAAAATTATGCATATAACCGCATATATTATATGACACGGAGAAACAACACGGTCTAGTTCGGATGTATACATTGGCATGGTGAGAAAAAAATGAATCTTGCGAGTTTAACAGATGGATGGCATAGGGAACAAAGCTATTACAAGAATCTGATAGTCCTGCTAGAAATACTTCGAAACGTCTTCCCAGAGGGGAGCAACAGAAACACACCATGAAGTGGGTGTATGGGGTCTCTAACAATGCTCTAAGCACATAAGCTGTTTCCTGAATAATGCGAAGCAAGCTTCCTCTAATCTTCTCCACTGTCCTCACCACTCTCTGAATGGACTTTCTATCGGAGGTGTTGCTGCTATCAAACCAAACCCCTGTTACAGTTTGTTAAAACGCTCTCAATTGTGCCTCTGTAAAAAGTGGCTAGCACAGAAGGAGAAAGATGTGCTCTCTTCATCCGATGCAGGAAATACAGACACTGGACTGCACACTTCACCAAGGATGATGTGTGGAGCAGTGGTGGGTTTTTACTGGTTTTACTACCAGTTCACTCGTGTGTGTGTGATGCTTCTGCGCATGCACAGAAGTTTCTGCGCATGCACAGAAGCGTCCGGGTGGGTGGGCGGAGCCTCCCGCTGCCACCACTACCAGTGTGCCAAACCGGGCCAAACCGGGAGCAACCCACCTCTGGTGTGGAGAGACCTGTTCAGATCATAAGCCATTTTCTGTTCATTTTCTGTTCATTATTATTATAGGTAGCCCTCAATTCATGTCGGATTCCTGATGGCTTTGAACCTTTCTGGTTGCAGCCCCTGTTTGTGAGGCAGCGCGGCAAAGGGAGGGAGCCTTGGGTGATGTTGCAGGAAGACCCTTTCTTCTTTCCCTCCGGTACGAAGTAGGACACAATCTGTAATGGATTCCTCAAGCACAGGGCTTGGGGAATTCCTGCTTGTTTTTTAAAGTCATAGGAAGAAGCAGCTAGTTTAACCCCCACCTGGCTCCCTCGTCTGCAAAACTGCAGATTTGTTCTTAATACCAGCGGTCACCAACTGGTGGTCTGTGGACCACTGGTGGGCCGTGAGAAAATTTTGATGGTCTGCAGAAACATTATTTGCACTTTTTATATGGCACTAAATCAGGGGTCCTGAAACTACGGCCCCTGGGACAGATATGTGCAATGAACACTTGTGTTGCTGCAGAGAGTCTCACCCTTTGGGGTCTTTTTGTGCGGGTTGCAGGGAGGCAGAAATTCTGATTTGGGATCTGCTTCGGCCTCCTGGTGTGGGGCTTTGGGCGAAGGCTGGAGGGAAGTGCCACTGGTAGCGAAGAGCCGGAGGGCCTCGTTCCAGTGGGACTATATCATGGCCTGGAACTGGCTGACCAACACAGCCCGCTGAGCCTCCAGGCACCGGTACCTGGCCTTGCACTCCCGCAGCTCTTCCCTCTGCTTGGAAAGCCTATGCTCGTAGTCCTCAGTGAGGTACTTCTGCTGAGCCTCCTTCTCAGCCAGATCCAATTTGAACTGAGCCAGCTGTTTTGCCAACTCTTTCTCATGGTGGCTTCTTAGCTCCAGCAACTGCTTTCTGTTGGAGCCCTAAGGAGGCCGGGCGGGGAGGTGAGGAATGGCTGACAGGGAAGGGGGCAAGTAGAGGCTGGTGAGGCGCCCCTCGATGTGAGTGACATCGACTTGGCCACGCCCACCCAGTCACATGGCCACCTAGCCATGCCCACCCTGTCGGTTATTAGGCAGATCATATTAGTGGTCTGCGGGATTTAAAATTATGAATTTAGTGGTCCCTGAGGTCCGAAAGTTTGGTGACCCCTGATTAATACTCTGCCAACATCTTTGCTGCTATCTAGCTGCCCTGTGGCAGGATCCTCTTTATACAATTTGTTAATTTTTAACTTCTGCCTTCTGTTTAAAGTAAATTAGAAAGCCTTCTGGAGCAGGGAGAGAGAAAGCAACCTCCTCTATAATCTTCAGGGCTTGATTGGCTTGATTTAGGAAGCCGTTCCTTCTTTTTATGGTCTTCTGATTGCCTAAATTTTCATTCTTCTCTTTACAAAGATATTCATGGATGCCCTGGTGCCGATATCTCTTGCCTGCGAGGACCAGGGTTTCCAGATTGTTCTCCAGTTTGTGGGTTACTTTGGAAATAAATTCGTCTGTTGATTGACGTGGTCCTTTGTATTGCAGAATAAGCAAAGAAGATCCGTCAGAGGAGAGAGAGTGAGGGAGAGAGGGTGGGAGAGAGAGGGAGGGAGGGAGAGAGGGAGGGAGGGAAAGAGAGAGGGTGGGGGAGAGGGAGGGAGGGAGAGAGAGGGTGGGAGAGAGAGGGAGGGAGGGAGGGAAAGAAAGAGAGGGAAGGAGGGAGAGGGAGGGATGGAGGGAGGGAGAGGGAGAGAGAGGGCAGGAGGGAGAGAGGGAGGATTGGGGAGAGAGGATTGGGACAGGTTTTGACAAAGATTTACTTCTATCATTGAAAGCAGGTAGTCCTCAATTTACAACAGCTCATTTAATGACTATTCAAAGTTACAACGGCATTGAAAAAAGTGACATGTTTTTCACAAATATAACCGTTGCAGCATCCCCTATCACAGTGATGGCTAACCTTTTTTGGATTGTGTGCCAAAAGCAGGGGGAGCGCAGGGGGGTTGTGCGCGGGCTTGCCCGCACCCATAATGCTATGTGCGCGTGACCCCAGCGCCCATGCGCATGCAACCAGCACTCCCCTCCCCAGGCATGCTTTTTTTGACCTTCCCAGTCTCCAGAGACTTTCTAGGAGCCTGGAGAGGGCAAAAACAGTCTTCACACCCCCACCCCAGAGGCTCTCAGGAGCTTTCCTGAAGCCTCCAGAGGGTGAAAAACAGCCACATGGTCAAACTGGAGGTTCGGGAACGGTGACTTCCGGTTTTTCCCTAGGGCTGTTTTTCACCCTCCGGAGCCTTCAGGAGGCTTCCCTGAAGGTTCCGGAGGGTGAAAAACAGGTTTAAAAGAAGGCCGAAGTCAGCTCTAACAAATGGCTCTGTGTGCCACTTTTATTTAGGTAAACATCAAATTGGCAAAGTCTGTTGTAATTCCGGATCTGACACCAACCGGAATTATACCATAATAATATTGTAAGTTATAAAGCATCCCTCAAAAGTCACATTCTCCAATCAACACTCAATCTACATTGCCCGGTGGCTTCAAACTCAGGTCACCTAGCTAAAACAATCCTCACTATTCGCTCCTTCCCCACCTATCTTAAGAATGTGGTGAGCCCGAATCCCGCCACCCCCCCTTACCTAGTAAAGAGAAAGAAAAAGAATGTATGAGTATAACAGAGAGCTAAATAAAATGGCTACACATGTCAAATTCACGCTCGACATCCCTGTGGCACATGATCAAAATTCAAAAGCCAAAGGGAAAGTCAGATTCACTTAACAACCATGTTGCTAACTTAACAACTGCAGCGATTTGCTTAACAACCGTGGCAAGAAAGGTCATAAAATGGGGCAAAACACACTTAACTAACAAATGTCTCGTTTAGCAACATAAATTTTGGGCTCTGTTGTGGTCATAAGTTGAGGACTACCTATATAAGGCTGAGGAGGCGAGCCATTTGCCTGTGGGAAAGGGAAGTAGGAGGACTGCATGAAGGCTGTCTGCGAAGTGGAGATGAAGAACGCATGTGTTGAGGCCACCAGCTGGCAGCATATTCAGACAGTGAGGAGATTGGGGAGGAAGATGGGCCAGTCCTGGACTCTGAGGAAGGCTCTGATGAGGGCTCTGTGTCAGAGGCAGAGATGGGGCCAGGGCCATCCGACAGTTATCAGCTGCCTTCTGAGTCGGAGATCAGCAGGGCAGAAGAACAGCTGGAGCCTGTTCCCAATGTGCGCATGCGCAGAGCTGCCAGGAGAAGGGAACATCTAAGGAACAAGGGCTGACTCTGGAGTAAAGTCACAGGTGGATGGTGAATGGCCCCTCCCACAGGGAATAAAGAGGAGCGTAAGGGGAATGGAGTTTGCAGGAGACAATTTGTAAATTTAATTAGTGTGAAGCTTTGTTCATGACTCTCAGAGACTCCTTGCCAAGTACTTGTACAGCAGTTGCGTTTGGAAGATATCGGCCTGGCAGTTCTCCAATAAGGTCTGTGGTTGTAAATTCACCCTTAAAAGACTGTTTGCCGGGACTTTGCTGGATGTGAGTGAGCGGAATTCACATTAGCTTAATAAAAAGGGGCTTTGTCGGGACAAAGACTGCTTCGTGATTTTGTGAAGCCTAGGTCAGAACAGCAAGGAACTAAAAGTGTCAGTTTAATTATGAAGGAAGGAGATAAAATGTATACTGTATTTAAAAGTATGAACGGCTGTGGTCCAGGTTGCTCATGTAGATGAAGGTAGGAATCCGTAGGTTGGTGACAATTCCACGTTATGCTTCAGTCAGTATGGTAATGGAAGATGAAGAACCAGAGATGAGTTTTAGGGGAAAACTGCAACTTTCTAAATAAATGACTTGCGGAAGGAAAAAATGATTCTGCATCTGAATGGTTGGGTGGCAATGAATTGAAGGAATATAGAATGAGTGATTGGGCCATTAGGAGCGACCTAGAGATAAATGAAAATGGTTAACGTTTGGTGAGCATTGGCTTAGGAAAAAAAGAGATTGTTTTGCATTTGCGTGTTCATGCATACCCATAGGCATGGTGAAGCAAAATAAAGCAGGACTGATTCGTTAGTTTATGATCAGAGTTTGGGAGAACTGATTGAAGAGGACACTTGATGAGAGCATATGAGAGCATATGCTTGAAAAAAACCCGAACCCAGTGAAAGAAACTAGAGTGAAAATACTGTGTTTCCCCCAAAATAAGACCCGGACTTATTTTTTCCTATAAAAGAGGCATTAGGTCTTTTCCACTGACTGACCTCATGGTGGCAGCACTGATTGCCCCACCCAGCAGGAGCCTGTCTGGCTTTCCTAAAGGCCTTTCTGAAAGCAAAATGGAGGCTGGCGGGGGGGGGGGGGGCTGTGCATGTCAACCCAGAGCTCGTTTCTTTCCTGAAGGCCTCTGATGATGAAATGGAGGCCAGCGGTGAGGTGTGCAAGCAGTGGCAAGCGGCTGCCGAAGAAGTGGGCCGGCAAGGTGAAGCAGGTGTCAGGGCGTGGGAGGCCTGGCTGCAACTGTCTAAAATAAGCACCTAGGACAGCTCCACCCCTCCCAATACCCACCCTAGCTTGATTTTTACGTGTGTGTCTCGCCCCACCTCGTGCAACCAGGTGCAACGGAGTCGGCAGGGTCTTAACTAGGGCTTATTTTGGAGGTAGGGCTTATATTGAGTCTAAAACAGAGCCTTGGGGTACTCCACTGCATACTTCCCTCCGTGTAGATGCAGTTCCATTGAGGACTACACGTCGAGCGCGGTTGGTCAGCCAGTTACAAATTCATCTGGTGGTGATGCTGTCTAACCCGCATTTTTCTATTTTATTTAGGAGTAGGTTATGGTCTACTTCAGAGATGGCGAACCTTTTTTGGCTCGCGTGCCATAAGTGGGGGGAGCGCAGGGGGTCGTGTGCGGGCGTGCCGCACCCATAATGCAATGCATGACCCCCCAATGCGCATGCACGCACTACAGGTGCGACCCCCCATTTTTACATGCTTTTTTCGCCCTCCTCAGGCTCCAGAGGCTTTATAGGAGCCTGGGGGGAGGGCGAAAACAGCCTCCCCCCCCCAGATGCCCTCCGGAGGCGTCAGGGAAGCCTCTGGACGGTCCCTGAAGCTTTCGGAGCGCTCAAAACGACCCTCCGAGTAAACCGGAAGTGACTTCCGGTTTGCCTGGAGGGTCATTTTGAGCGCTCCGGAGACTTCAGGGAAGTTCATGAAGCCTCCGGGGGGGCGGGGCGGGGAGAAGGCTCTTTTCGCCCTCCCCAGGCTCCTATATAGCTTCTGGAGCCTGGGGAGGGCGAAAAATGGCTTTAAAAAGGGTGAATTCAGCTGACCAGCGCGCGCATACGCAATGGCCAGCTGACAGGGCAGCGCCTCGCGTGCCCTGACTAATGGCTCCACGTGCCACCTGTGGCACGCGTGCCATAGGTTCGCCATCACTATCAAATGCCTTACTGAAGTCCAAGTAAATTATATTGACAGCATTCCTCTGGCCCACTAATTTGGTCACTAATTTTGTATTGACAAAGGCTGCAACATCGTGTGCTCACATGATCGCTATTTGCAACTTTTGCAATTGGCTTCCAACAAACAAAGCCCGTGAGAGAATTTGGATTTGCTTAACATCCGCACAATTCACAACAACTGCAATAACTCTAGCAAGAAAGGTTATAGAATCAGGTGTGACTCAGCTTAACAGCAGCCTTCCTTAGCAACTGAAATTCTGATCCCAGTTGTCCTGAGTTGAAGATTACTAGCATAGTTTCAATGAGTGCATTAAAGAGGAGATTAAAAGAGGCACAGAAAATGCAGATCCTTGTTGTAGAAGTAAACAAACAGATCTAAATAAGAAACCCCCCAGCAGTGTAAATGTGATTAATCATTTAGGGAATGATTTAGTATGCATCTAAAATGAGAGAAATGCTTGAAGAAGTATTTTAGAGCTTTGTGGGAGAGTTACGGTACTATCTCAGAGAATGAAATTAGGGGGAAAAATGACACAAATATGAATAGCCAAGAAAAATGAGGAGAAAGAAATCATAAATGCTTTAAGAATGTTGAAATAAGATAATACCCCAGGCATAAATAGTGTAAGCGGAGAAATTAAAATATAGATGTGGTTGTCTCATAAAGTGCTTATAGGTGCCTGGTAGAAGACCTGGTGATATCCAAATCAGGTGGCATGAGTCATATTTTTGTGCAAATCCTACAGATTAAGTACCTATATCATTATGTATCATGACACAGGTACATTATTATTCATGTCATTTGCTCAATGATGCATATATTGTCACTTTCCCTCCTCATACATGCCAGTGGGAGAAGGATTGTTTAACACAGTGTGTGTTGGTGTGTGAAGACTGCCTTGCTGCCTGACGATTAGAAGAAGGCCATTTATACGAGGGGACAGGTAGCAAGAAACAAGCGTAAAAACTACAGTGGGATTTGTTTAAGTGTGCTTGTGAAGATGTTGGCAAAATTTTGATCAAAAGGCTGTGAGAGACGTGAGTAAAATTTGAGAAGTGCGTGTAGCTTCATACTGAGCAGGGTGCGATTATTTTTCCCCTTCGTAGAAAATGTTATAAACCTGAGAAAGTTTACAGTTGGTTGTCTTTGACTTAAAACCGAATTGAGCTTGGAACGATAGTCGTAAATTGTGCCAGCGGTTAAAGCAGATTCCCATGCGATTGTGCCTGAGTTTACAACTGCTTTTTTGTGGTTTGTCTACGAAGATTCTCAGTCATCCAGATCACGGTTGCCCCAAAGATGCTTTTTCAAGAGGCAACTGGATTTTATGGTTTTTCTTTGAAGAGGTTTCGTTTCTCATCCAAGAAGCTTCTTCAGCTCCTTGGATTTTTGTGGCATTTGTTAAGTGAATACACTGCGGTTGCTAAGTGAATGTGGCAATCCTTAAACAAATCCATTGTCTGCAATGGACTTCCCCCCCACCCCCCCGAAAACCGGAAATAAATGTGGTTTTTAGCAAAAATATGTCATGAGCCGTGGTGGCGCAGTGGTGAGAGTGCAGTACTGCAGGCTATTTCTGCTGCCTGCCGGCTGCCTCCAATTTGGATGTTCAAATCTCACCAGGCTCAAGGTTGACTCAAGCCTTCCATCCATCCAAGGTGGGTAAAATGAGGACCCAGATTGTTGGGGGCAAGAGGCTGACTCTGTAAACTGCTTAGAGGGCTGTAAAGCACTGTGAAGCAGTATATGTCAGTGTTTCTCAACCTCGGCACCTTGAAGATCAGTGGACTTCAACTCCCAGAATCCTTCCAACAGCTAGCCTGGCAGGGGGATTCTGGGAGTTGAAGTTCACCCATCTTCAAGCTGCCAAGGTTGAGAAACACTGGTCTAACTGCTATTGCTATTAACTGAAGTCATGTGACTTCAGCTCTAGACTGCTTGCCATGTGCTCAAAATGCAATCACATGACTTTGGGGGCAGCCCTTGGAAGTTCGAATCTGGGTCTTAAGTAGGTCTGGGCAGGTCGGTTGGGACTTTGAGTGGTTGCTAAGCCAGGAATTGGCCGTATTGAAAGTTTGTTTATTTCAAGTATGTTAAAGAGAATGGAATTGCAGATATTTTTTGCATAGATCTGGGAGTAGAAGGTTGATTGGTGAATGCGCTAAGGGTGGCAAGGAATCAAAGCAAATGTGCTTAAGAATAAATAGAAAATATGGACTGAGAAATGTTCATGCATAAAATTGCTGGCAGAAAAGTAGTGCTTTCAATGTTGCCAGTTGTGAGGAATGGATGTTTGTCAAATGAAGTAAAAAATGGCTGCACACAGTTAGTCCTTGACTTAACAACAGTTCTTGTGACAGTTGCCGTTGAACAAATGCAGCGATTCACTTAACAACTGTGGCAAGAAAAGTCGTAAAATGGGGCAAAACTCACTTAACAAATTTCTCACTTAGAACTTAAATTTTGGGCTCAATTGCGGTTGCGTTGAGCACTGACTGTATAAGGGCGGACTTCTGCATACTGTATTTCTGGGAGTTGATCTTAAAATTGCCAAGTTTGGAAAACATTGATTTAGATCAGAGGTTCTCAACCTGTGGGTCAGGACCCCTTTGGGGGTCGAACGACCTTTTCACAGGGGTCTCCTAAGGCCATTGGAAAACACATATTTTCGATGGTCTTAGGAACTGAGACACCAATTTTATGGTTGGGGGTCACCACAACATGGGGAACTGTATTAAAGGGTCGCGGCATTGGGAAGGTTGAGAACCACTGAGTTAGATGGTTTCTGAAATCATAAGCCTGTGATTCTTTGAAGGGCTTGTTTCAAAAACCAATCAGCTTTCTGGGCCTTGTTTAACGACTGGTCATTTAACAACTGTTCAACTTTATGACGGACTTCAAAAAAGCTATTTATGACCTGTTCTCGAAGTTACAACTGCTGCACACACCTATATGTGATTGCATTTCACATGTTTGGCAACCATCTCGCCTTTGCAAAAATGTCCTTCTGTCATGTGACTGTCATTTGCAACATGTTTCCCACTAAAAATGGAAAACGCCCATTGGGTTCACTTAATGATTCTGTGATTTGCTTAATGACCATGTGGTTTGATTAACAATCATCATAAAATCATAACCCGGTGATAAAATCAAATCAGAAATCATGCGGCTTAATGACTTACGACCATAACTCTGGGCTCAGTTTTGGTCCTGTGAAGAGCTTCCTGTATTTCTATCTAGGAGATGTACTACTTGCCAGCATACATAGTCCTCAGCCTACGACCAAAATTTCTGTTGTTAAGTGAAACATTTGTTCAGTGAGTTTTGCCCCCTTTTACGACTTTCCTTGCCACGGTTCTTAAGTGAACCGCTGCAATTGTTAAATTAGTAACCTGGTCGTTAAATGAACCTTGGCTTGGCTAGTGAGAAGGTCACAAAAGAGGATTGCTTGATCTTGGGACATTGCAACCGTCATAAATATGAACCAGTTGGCAAGCATCTGTATTTTTATCACATCCCCATAGGGATTCAGCAGTGGTCAAAAGTGTGAAAAATGATCATGTCACTTTTTTCAGTGCTGGTGTAATTTTGAACAGTCACTAAATGAACTGTTGTAAGTCGAGGTCTTACAAAAAGAGATTGTGCAATTTCATCCAGCATGTCGTTTGGTTACAGGTTTTTGTGCAACGGTTTTTACAATTAAGAATAAAGTCACTAATTATCCATTAAACATAGTTAAATATTTCATTGAGCATTGTGTGTTCAAGTTACCATTAATATTCTTTCATTTGTGACAACCCTTGTTTCTTTACATCCATTGTGTTACATCCATTGTGTTCCCCCCCCCTCCTTGCTCTTGTTCTGTATGTGTTGTTTTGTCTTTTTTAAAGAAAAAAATAAAATTTATATACAAAAAAAAAAAAGAGAGATTGTGCAAACGATCTCATTTTAGGAGGTGCCTGCCTTCTATCACCGATCCACCTGGATCTAGCCACTGATGCTTGACTGTGAGATGGGAGGCATATGAATTTAATAAATAATTGGAATAAATCTTTGTCAAGGGACGGGAAAGCGTTCTTTATCACATCAGAGATCTTTCTGTCTGTTCTGCAAAAGGATCAGGGCAACGTCTGCATATCAAGCAGCTGCTTGGCGTCTCAATTAATGCCGACTCAAAAAAAAAAGGTCTTAAAATGGATGACAACTCTCTTGATTGCTGCTTCCTCTTTCCAATTTCTCAAATATCTCTTTTCTTCAATCTGTATTTCCCCCCCTCTTCCTTCACACTAACTTCTCTGGTAAGGCCACACTGTCAGGGTTCCAAGTAAAATGTCCATAGCAAACCGAACTCAGAGGCAGGTAGGTTCCTCGAAGAATAGTTTTATTGGGTATATCATATTGGAACAGGCTCTCTGACCATCTGTAGAAATGTCCTTGGTTCCCAGGAGAAAGTATTTTGTTTTGGCTACAAAACCCCAGCTATCTCAATTCCCCAACCCCGTCCATCCCTCAGCTCCAATGTGGCAACACAGAAGCCTTACATTGGCCTTGGCTAAATCAGCTGCAGGGTTGACACATACTTGGAATACTATGTCCAGTTTTGGTCACCACAATACAAAAAAGCTTTTGAGACCCTAGAAAAAGTACAGAGAAGAGCAACAAAGATGATTAGGGCAGTGGTGGGTTCCAGATCCTGTTGCAACTGGTATGCTGCAACAGGGCCGGGTATCCACTTCGGGTACGTGCGCTGCATACGCATGTGCACGCCACTGCCCTGCGATGCCCCAGCTGCTTGGCGAAGGTTGCACAGGTGCCGTACGCTGTGTGTGCATGCACAATTGGCCCGTTTCCCCCAAAAAGAGGTAAGGAACGCAGGGCGAGCGGGTGGTCCCAACGAAACACCATTCCGGTACGGTGGCCGCTGCTCCCAGCTGCCACCGGTATGCCCGTACCGGGCCGTACCGCCCAGAACCCACCACTGGATTAGGGATCTGGAAGTTAAAGCATGTGAGTAACAGTTGCTGGAACTGGGTATGTGTAGTCTAATGAAGAGAAGAACTGAGGTGACTTGATAACAGTCTTCTAGTATTTGAGAGGCTATTACAGGGAATGGGGGAGGGATCAACCTATTCTCCAAAGCACCTGAAGGCAGGACAAGAAGTAAGGGATAGAAACTTATCAAAAAAAGAACCAACTAAGAACTGAGGAGAAATTTCCTGACAGTGAGAACAATTAATCAGTGGAACAACTTGCCTCCAGAAGTTGTGAATGCCCCAACACTGGAGGTTTTTAAGAAGAATTTGGATAACTGTTTGTCTGAAATGATACAGAGTCTCCTGCTTAAGCAGAGGGTTGGACTAGAACAGTGAAGGCTAACCTTTTATGTCACCACGTGCTGACCTGCGTGCCGGAAATGGCACACAAAACCATCCCACCTGGAATGTGCGGCCTTGCGGGAGCGCCAAAACTTGGAACAGCAGGGTTCCGTTGCGGGTGCTGGCATCCAAACTTCTGGGTTTCCTGTGTGCACATGTGCAACATCCAGCTGTTCATTGGGCACGCGCACGTGCCAAAAACAGGAAGTTCGGGTGCCGGCACGTGCATACGCGACAGAATGCTGCTCTTCCGGGTTTCAGCGATCCCGCACGTGCGAAGGCCAGCTGGCCGGCGTGCATGCAGGCACAGGAATGTGGATGAGGAGCCAGTGAGGTTGCGCATCCTGTGCGGGATGGCCCCGGGTGCCGCTTCTGGCATGCGTTCCATAGGTTCGCCGACACAGGACTAGAAGACCTCCAAGTTCCCTTCCAACCTTGTTATTCTATTTACTCTTATTCTGTTATTCTTTCTCCGTCTCAAACTTGTGGAACTCTTTTGCCGAAGCCAACCCCAAAAGCTTTCTTGCTATTGTGCCCTCCCTCAAACATGCTAGCTTTCCAGTTTGGCTTTTCCACGGAGTCTTTCCCCCCCTCTTTATTTCCCACATCCCCCCCCCCCCCGCATTTTCCACTCCTCTTGTCCTCCTGTGGAATCGACTCCCACTCAAGCGGCCCTTCCTTTTATTGATTGCCAAGCCCTGATTTTTGAGCTAAATTCATTTGCATTCTTGACTCTCATTGTTTTTGACACAGGACTGGTGATTTGTGAATAAAAGCTTCATTTCTCCAGTCCTGCTCCCTTGTAGTCCCTCCTCAGAATTGTCTCTTTGAACAAAGAAAGCACTGATACCCAGCAGGGTTGTTTTATTTCACTTTTTAAAAGCATTTTCCGCTTCGCTTGCTTGAGCTTTTGTCACAAGGAAAGCAAGAGAGGGATTCTCGCTCCTGAGCCCCAAGTGACGGTTGAATCAATGTTTAACATACATACTTTTTCTATTTCCTATTCACATCTTTGGGTTTTTTGATGAGTGTTGTTTATAATTACCGGTACATTTTGCCCTATTCCACATGCTTAGGTAAAGGTAAAGGTAAAGGTAAAGATTCCCCTCGCACATATGTGCTAGTTGTTCCCAACTCTAGGGGGCGGTGCTCATCTCTGTTTCAAAGCCGAAGAGCCAGCGCTGTCTGAAGACGTCTCTGTGGTCATGTGGCCGGCATGACTAAAACACTGAAGGCACACGGAACGCTGTTACATTCCCGCCAAAAGTGGTTCCTATTTTTCTACTTGCATTTTTACGTGCTTTCAAACTGCTAGGTTGGCTGAAGCTGAGACAAAGTAACGGGAGTTCACTCCGTTACGCAGCGCTAGGGATTTGAACCGCCAAACTGCTGATCTTTCTGATCAACAAGCTCAGTATCTTAGTCACTGAGCCACCACGTCCCCACATGAATACAGATGGAAAGGAGGTGTTAACTTGGGCCAGTGGGGCAGAATTGGGATTTTGAAAACATGTTTTGAGTGTTGTCACCAGCAGCAAGTGATACTTTGCACTTTCATAAAATCACCTCTGCGTTGTGTATCGCCCGTCACAAAACACTCATATAGCAGAAGATTAATTACTCCTTGTAGTAATGTTCTCTTCCATGGTCTTGTACATTTCTCTCCCGGGCAGTTTGGCCCACTTCTAACTAGGTTGCACCATCTACTGTTTTTATTTTTCTGAAATGCCCATGGGCTTTAGGTATTTGCTATTGGCTTTTTAGCAATCCGGCTTCCTTTTTAAGTTTTATTTATAATTAAAGAGATCTTTAAAATATTGAGATGGGTATATCCTGAAGAGGACCAAGGAAGATATCCAGGGACTCTTTTTATTTTCCAGCTTTGGTATGATGGGGTGTTTTTATTTTAGCTTAAAAAAGGACAATGTAATAATAAAAGTGTATAAGTTGCCCTGAGGAGGCCAACTCTGTGGGATCGTACTGGACGGTGGGAGGCTACTGGTGGCAGTAGGTGGTCTCGCAGGTACCCTGGGCCTAAGCCATGGAGCGCTTTAAAGGTCATAATTAATACCTTGAATCGCAAGGTATAGATTTCTATCCATTCATTCTGACATTTCTTCTAAATCAGGTGTGTCAAACTCAAGGCCTGCGGGGTGCTTAGATTTGCCCCATGGAGCTGCCCTGGAAACAGTGATGGACCAGCCTACAGAAATTACTTTTTAAAAATGAGGCAAAGAATATAAGTAGTCCTAAATTTATGACCTTTTTTGCAGTTTGTTGTTAAACAAAGACTAGCTTTAAGGTTAAGCACTGATGCAACATGTTTCAGATAAACTGGCCTCCTTATGTTACCTCCTTTTTTTCTTTTTCCCTTTGGTAAAATTAACGGTGCAAAACCAAAAATGTTGTGAAGACGGAGAGTTGCGTTATAGTAGTCCAGTGGGGAAGAACTGTTAGGCAACCTAACTTTCCAATTTTGCATCCCACTCGCTGTTCAAAAGATATTGCTCCAATGTGCCCGTCAATCTCATTAACAGGCACCCAAAAGGTAGGATGTTTGCAATCTGCAAAATGCACCAGCCTGTTGATTTATTATATGCCATCGAGTTGGTGTCAACTTTTAGCAGCCACATAGATTTTTTTCCCAGCAGAATCTGTCGGGGTGGGTGGATGTAGATGCTTTAAAATTGCTTTAATAAGGTTAATGCTGTGGATTTCTGCCTTGATCAACCTATGCGGTGAAATAACCTGAGAAGTAGAATTGCAAAAGAGCTTTTATTCCTTATCTCTCAAATGATGGTTTAATGCCAGGATGGAAGTGACAGGTTCTTATCAATAGAAATGGATTTGCATCTACTGCTCACGTTAGTCTTCAACTTATGACCATAGTTTGATTTAGATTTAAAGTAGAATGAGCTGGAAGGGGCCTTGGAGACCTTCTAGTCCAGCCCCCTGCTGAAGCAGGAGAACCTATACTATTTCAGATAAGGGACTGTCTAGTCTCTTCTTTAAAACATCCAGTGATAAGAGCGTCCACAATTTCTGTAGGCAAGCTGTTCCTCTGATTAATTGTTCTCACTGTTAGGAAGTGTCTCCTTAATTCCAAGTTGTTTCTCTCTTTGATCAGTTTCCAACCACTGTTTCTTGTCCTGCTCTCTGGTGCTTCAGAGAATAATTTGACCCCATCTTCTTTGTGGCAGACCCTCAAATACCGGAATACTGCTATTATATCACCCCTAATTCTCCTTCTTTAGATTAGCCAAACCCAAATCCTGCAGCCGTTCTTCATATGTTTTTGTCTCCAGGCCTTTGATCATCTTAGTTGCTCTTCTCTGAACTTTTTCCAAAGTCTCAATAACTCTTTTGTAGTATGGTGACCAAAATGGGTTGCAGTATTCCAGGTGTGGTCTTACTCCCACGTTTTCCTGAAAATAAGACAGGGTCTTATTTTCTTTTCACCCCCGAAACAAGTGCTTGGCCTTATTTTCAGGGAGGCCTTATTATTTTTGAGGTGCAGGAGGCAGCGAGCGTGGTCACCTCATGGCTGCTGCTGTGTTGCAGTATTTTCGGGGAGGGCTTATTTTATTTCCAAAGGAGGGCTTATTTTAGCGCATGCGCTCAAAAGCCCAATTGGGCTTATTATCTGGGGAGATCTTATTTTCAGGGAAACATTGTAGGGTTTTATAAAGTGCTACTACGTGATCTTGATTCTATGTCTCTGTTTATACAACCCAGGATTAGGTTTTTTTGACTGCTGCTGTACATGTGAAGTGTTAATAGATCACGTGAAGTGTTAATTCCACTTTATAATGCCTTGGTAAGGCCACACTTGGAATACTGCATTCAGTTTTGGTCGCCACGATGTAGAAAAGATGTGGAGACTCTAGAAAGAGTGCAGAGAAGAGCAACAAAGAGGATTAGGGGACTGAAGACTAAAACATATGAAGAACGGTTGCGGGAACTGGGTATGTCTAGTTTAATGAAAAGAAGGACTAGGGGAGACATGATAGCAATGTTCCAATATCTCAGGGGTTGCCACTAAGAAGAGGGAGTCAAGCTATTCTCCAAGGCACCTGAGGGTAGAACAAGAAGCAATGGGTGGAAACTAATCAAGGAGAGAAGCAACTTAGAACTGAGGAAAAATTTCCTGACAGAACAATTAATCAGTGGAACAGAAGTTGCCTCCAGAAGTTGTGAATGCCCCAACACTGGAAGTCTTTAAGAAGATGTTGGATAGCCATTTGTCTGAAACGGTATAGGTTTTCCTGCCTAGGCAGGGGGTTGGACTAGAAGACCTCCAAAGTCCCTTCCAACTCTGCTATTGTATTGTATTACTATATTCAAGTTATCATCTACTAGGAGTCCAAGGTCTCTCTCACAGTTACTGTTTTTTTGAGCCAGGTCTTGCCTAATCTGTGCTTTTACCTTTGGTTTTTCTTGCCTAAATGTAAAACTTTGTTTTCTCCACATTAAAATTCATTTTGTTGGATAGGGCCCATTGTTCAAGTCTGTCAAGTTTAGCAGTTTGTTTATTTATTTACACAGGTAGCCCTTAACTTGCCACCACAATTAAGCTCAACATTTCTGTTGCTGAATGAGATACTTGTTAAGTGAGTTTTGCCCCATTTTTTATGACCAGTTGTTAAGTGAATCACTACCCTTGTTAAGGTGGTAACATGGTTCTTAAGTGAATCTGGCTTCCCCATTGACTTTGCTTGTCAGAAGGTCCCAAGAAGTGATGACATGTCCCTGGGTCGTTGCAACCATCATAAAGATGAGTCAGTTGACAAGTGTCTGAGTTGAAGTGACCATTGAAAGTTGCAACAGTACTGAAAAAAGTGACTTATCACCATTTTTCACAGTTACAACCATAGCAACGTCCCCATGGTTATGTGATCAAAATTCAGATGCTTGGCGACTGTTTCATACTTATGACCATTGCTGTGTCCCAGGGTCACGTGGTCACCGCTTGCCATCATTTGACAAGGAAAGTCAATGGGGAAGCCAGATTCACTTCACAAAGACATTACTAACTTTATCAACTGCAGTGATTCACTCAACAACTGTGGCAGGAAGGGTCATAAAATGAGGTGAAACTCACTTAACAAATGTCTCACTTAACAATAGAAATTTTGGGCTGAATTGTGGTTGTAGGTCAAGGACTATCTTAACCCCCCCTTTTTTGGGGGGGGGGCTGTATCTATAAAATGATGAAAGTGGCTTTTAGATTTCTGGGAGCAAATCGGCAGAAACCCAGAATTTTAAATTACAGTGGTACCTCAGTACTCATTGTTAATTGATTCCGGAAGTCACGATGAGTACCAAATACAAGGAATGCCAAACAGATTTTTCCAATAATATAGAGAGTCACAAGGCAGCCAACACCAACAAGGTCTACCGTGTTTCCTCAAAAATGAGACCGGGTCTTATATTCATTTTTTCTCCAAAAGACGTGTTAGAGCTTATTTTGGGGGAAATATAGTACTAAATGTGTACGTCTGGCTGACGATCTTAACTGGGTCTTATTTTTTGGGGTAGGGCTTATATTACGAGTATCCTGAAAATCATGCTAGGGCTTATTTTCCAGTTAGGTCTTATTTTCGGGAAACCGTGGGTAGTTTGTATGTTGAGTACCAAACGAACAATGAGTACCGGGAAAAATTTGTTCATGTCAGAATGTGTTGAGTACCAATTTTGAAGAGTTTCAAAGCAGTTGAGAACCGAAGTGCTACTGTAAATTCTTTCTTCGAAAGCTCTGATTGTTTGCATGCTTTGGGGTTATCCTTATCCTACTTCTCTATTCCTTTTTATTTTAAAAATGTTTTCTTTTGCACATATATCCTCTTTCTGCTCTGGCAAGCAGTTTATAATTCACCCATAAAATATTTCTAAAAAGTGAGGAAAATTATAACCAAAGCAATGCTGTTTAATGTGAGTGTGGATGCATTCGTATGCACAGATGCACATCAGAGCCTTTGGCGAGATGGGCAGCACGTGGCCTGCCAGATGTTGCTAAATGACATTCAGCACATCCCTTCCCATTGGATATGCTGGTGGATTTTCCAGGAGTTCAAATCGAGCAACTTCTGGAAAGCCTCAGGGATCAGGGTTATGCCAGATCTAAATGGGAGCTAAGATCTGAGCCCGTGAATTATTTTGATGATCAAATGAGTCAGTGGTGGGATTCAAATAATTTAACAACAAGTTTGGCCTGGGTCAGGTTGGCTTTCATAGGAGGTGTGCCCCATCCCCATCCTTCAGCTCCACCGCACATGCGGGACAAATTTCCCGCAATGGCTAATCTGACCCTGCATGAACCGGTTGTTAAATCCACCACCACCCTGCTATCAAAGTGGATCCTGGACACTGCGCTGCAATGGAGATACAGGAAACAGAGTAGCCGGCACGAGGGGAGAAGGAGGAGCAGGGAGAAGAAAGAGGGAAAGCAGCCTTCTCCTTCCCTCGTGCCTGCTGCTCCGTTGTCTGTTTCTCCATTGCAGCGCGGCATCCAGGATCCACTTTGATAACGGGGTGGTGATAATTTAACAACCGGTTCGATTGAACCGATGCGAACCGGCTGAATCTCACTACTGAAATGGGTGCAATTGCAGCCTTGCTGATCCACCCGTCTTAAAATTGTCTCTCAGTGCAGCAAGGTTTGGAGCTGAAGATGACTCATCTATACATATACCCCTGTCCTCCCTCCTTCCCCCCCACACTCCTTAATGGTCAAGGCTCTGCAGGATGATCTGTCTTGGATCTACTTGCAAACCGGATAGGAAGGATTCTAATAATCAAGTCCTGTGACAAATGATAAAAGGAGCCGGGCACGTTTAGCTTGCAGAAGAGAAGATTAAAAGCAAACATGTCAGCTGCCTCCAGATATATTGAAATGCTGTCACATCGAGCTAACTTATTTTGTGTTCTGCTGGAAGGCCAGGCTGTGGAGGAGAGGGCAAAGAAGTGGGTGGAAAGAGAAAAATAAAGGTTGTGGTTAAGCAGGAGGAGAAGTAGGATTAGAGGTTGTGGGGTCCTTCTTACTGGAAACATCTCCACTGAACAATCATTTGTCAATTAGGCTGTAGTTACACGCTGAACTTCAGATCGCACACGGAAGGAGAAGCTGGCTAGATGAACCCCTTTCTGTGATCATGAAACTGGCTCAGTTGTGGTGACTTGCTACAGCGTTGGTTCCCATGGTAAAAAAACTTCAAGTTTGCAGTAAGTGGGAGGTAGATTTCACTAGAAGTGTTGGAGCTGAGATAGTTCTGAAATCCACACTGCCCTTCAGCTTGTTTACAGAGATTATCAGATACATACTTCATAACGTAGCCTTCTACCACGGATTGAACCTTGCATGGAGGCCCCAAACTTTTCAAAGTAATCAGAATTATCTTAACGCTGTAAGCCACCCCGAGTTATTTTAAAATGAGGGGGTGTCAAATAAATGTAATAATAAATCCAAATAAATTATTGGCCCTCAGCACTTGAAGTAGAACTATTACCTTAGATGAGGTAGGAAGAACAATTGCAGGAATTGGGTATGTCTAGTTTAATGAAAAGAAGGATTAGGGGCAGTGGTGAAATTCAATTTTTTTTACTACCAGTTCTGTGGGCGTGGCTTGGTGGGTGTGGCAGGGGAAGGATACTGCAAAATCCCCATTTCTTCCCCATTCCCAGGGGAAGGATATTGCAAAATCTCCATTCCCACCCCACTCCAGGGGAAGGTTATTTCCTCCCCACTCCTGGAGGAAGGTTCTGTGGGCGTGGCTTGGTGGGTGTGGCAGGGGAAGGATACTGCAAAATCCCCATTTCCTCCCCACTCCTGGGGAAAGGATATTGCAAAATCTCCATTCCCATCCCACTCTGAGGCCAGCCAGAGGTGGTATTTGCTAGTTTTCCTGTACACTGCTTGGAGAGTCCAAGCAATGGGTTAATTCAGTCTGCTTGCCCTTAGGACTGAGGAACTATTTTTCCTTTAGCCACACCTCCTCCTGGTGTGATCAATCCCCCAGAATTCTTCCTCAGTCAGCCCGTTTGGACGTAATTAGCTAGAGCTCTGAACTGAATTAATCCTTTTTTGGCTTGGACTCTCTATTTGCGTTTTATTTCTCTTTCCTAACATTTCCCCAACTTCGTGAGACGTTTTCTCCTCATCGCTGCGTTTTTTCTCCAGCAGAATTTACATTTGAAGGCCAGGAGGTAAGCTGGAAGGTGGTGGGGGGTGCCCCTCAGCCGATCCTTATGGGACGGCTTCGGAGGCCTGCCGCTTGTCATTTAAAACGGCGTGGCTGCAGCGGCGAGGTTCCTACGTTCCCAGGCCCCTCGTTTGTTATTTTAGACGAAGTTTTTTCGTTCCCCGGCCTGCTAGAGGACCTCTGCCGCAGGGAGGAGTGAGCGATCGTCGCCATTTGAGGCGCGTTCGCTCCTCGCTCTCCCTTAGCCCCACGCTGTTGCGGCGGCCATTTTAGGCGCAAAAAAAAGCGCGCCCAGACATGGCCGCCATTTCGCATCAGCCTCGTTATCAGGAGACCGCTGGAGGTGGCAGGGCCTAGCAAGGGTTTCTCAGGCTGGGATCGCCACCTCCATCCTTTTGCCTATTTTTGCGAGCGGTGCTGGTTCCTGGGCCATACCAACGGTCATTATACCGGCTCAGGGAGGAGGCCTAAGTAAGCGCAGGCCAAAGCATTTTTCTAGTCATTCTCCTCCCTGCTTCTCCTGCGGAGCCTTGCGCCTCGGTGCAGGCCCCAATCCTACCCCTGGGCCTCTGACTGGTATTAAGCATGGGATATTTTCATACGTATTGACTCAATTACTGTGCATATAGCAATTTTGACAAATCTTTTTGTTTTGTTCCCCTTGCAGCAACCAGTCTCTCTCTCTAACTTCTGCCTTGTCATAGCCTTGCTCCATCTTGTGTGGTCATTGACTATGGACCTGCCTAGTCCCCCCGATTCCCAAGATACTAGGCCGAGCCTCTCTCAGGCCCCTAGCAAGGGTTCCTCCTCATCGGGGAGTGGGGGTGCGGGCAAGAGTGGTGGGGGTAGTTCTGGGAAACAGCGTTCCAGAACCCCTTCCGTGGCTGAGGCCAAGGATGCTGAAAGGCGCCAGCGGGCCCTTGACAAGCAGTTTAGAAGGCCAGACGCCAGGCAGACAGGGAGCAGTCCCACTCAGGAATCCCTCCCTCCCGGGAGGATCTCCAAATGGTCCTTGCCGAGGAGGTGGAGTCCCAGGACCTATCCCCAAATAGGTCATTTGCAGAGCCGGCTTCCCTGGCACCCTCTTGGGCCTGTGAGCAGGCCCCTCCCCCTGGGGATGCTAGCATAGATGATATGCAGGGTGAGGCTTCACCCCCCCTAGAGGAGGGTTTGGATCCTGATTCTGACTCAGAGGAGTTATCTCCCCGCATGCAGGAACTGATGGCCCGTGCCATTGCCAAGGGCATCACGGAGGCCATGAAATTTAAGAATCCCACTTCAGTGGCCCCAAGGGGTCCCAAACCCGATCAGGCAGCTCCCCCTCCAAGCAAGCGTGCTCGCCATCCTTCCCTGGAATCCTCGGTGGTCAGCGAGGCCTCTGCCATTGAGGACCCTGACCCGGAGGTGCTAGGTCTCTCGGACGACGAGGACCTTCCCCCTGAAGCGCCCGCCTTTGCGGGTCTGTTCAAGCCCAGCCTTTTCAAATCTGTCCTCCACAAGGTCAAGGCTGCCACCAGGGTGGGGATCAAGCCCAAACCGGCCGCGCCGGCGGTGGATGCCACTCCGGCTAATCCCAATGCGGTCATGTTTGATGTCCCAGCACCCCAACAGGAGCTGGTTCCGGTCCCGGGGCTGTTTCTCGACCTAATCCAGCGCCAGTGGGCTCAACCAGCCACGCAGTCCTCTCCCAGTGGGGTAGATAGGAAGCTTTATACTATGGAGCCAGTGCTGGAGGACCTTCTGGCCCTTCCCACTGTCGACCCGCCCATCGCTGCACTCACTTCTAACTCCTCCCTACCGGCCGACCTTCTGGAAGGCCTTAAGGCGGAGGACAAGAAGGCGGAAAAGGCGTGCCACAAGACCCACCTGGCGGCTGCCTGGGCCATTAGGGCCTCTTCATCCGCCTCCTTTTTCAATAGGGCTTCTGTGATCTGGCTACACGAGCTCCTAACCAAGCTCCCGGCGGGAGACGTCCGCCTCCACCAGGACGTGTCTAAAATAATCGCGGCTTCCCAATATGCCGCTGACGCTTCCCTTAACGCCACTAAATTCGCCTCCAGGGCACTCGGCTCTAATATCACTTCTCGCCGGTTGATCTGGCTCCGCCATTGGCAAGCGGACCAGAAAAACAAGTGGAAACTGGCTTCCGCCCCCTTCAAGGGGTCCAAATTATTTGGCGAGTCCCTGGATCCTCTCCTCATCGAGTCCAAGGACAAGAGTAAGATCCTCCCTTCTCTAAACAAGAAGCAGGAACGTAAGACCGCTCCCTATTCCAGGAGGCAGTCCTTTCGTGCCTCCGAGCCTTCCACCTCTGCCTCTTCTTTCTCTCCCTCCAATAGGTCCTTCGGTCAGCAGGGCAACAGGTCCCAGGACAGGGCGCCCTTTCGGGACAGAGGCAGGCAGCAGTTTGGCTTCCGCAAGTATAACCGCGGTGGGGCCTCCAACAGGCCGTTCCGTAAGTCAAAGTGACTGCCCGAGCTCGGCCCCCATCGGGGGTCGGCTCCAGCTGTTTGCCTCCCATTGGGCCCAGACAACCGAGGATGCTTGGGTTCTGCAGATAGTCAGGGAAGGCCTCTCCCTGGAGTTCCTGTCCCTCCCCCCCCGGACCTTCATCCGGTGCCCCGTCCCATCCTGCCCTCAAAAGAGGGAGCGTATGGACCAGGAAGTCAGACATCTCCTAGACATCAGGGCCGTGGAACCCGTTCCCCAGGGCGAAGAGGGGAGGGGGTTTTACTCCATCCTCTTCCTGGTGCCAAAGAACTCGGGGGGGTGGAGAGCCATCTTGGACCTCAAAAACCTCAACAGGCACATCGCCTACCGGAGGTTCAAGATGCAGTCACTGCAGACCATCCTGGCGGGGATTCGACAGGGAGATCTCCTCACATCTATAGATCTCAAAGAGGCATACCTCCACATTCCCATCCGTCCACAGCACAGGAAGTTCCTGCGCTTTTATTATGCAGGTCGCCTCTTCCAGTACAAAGCTCTCCCATTCGGCCTCTCGTCCGCTCCTCGGACATTTACCAAAGTTCTGGCGGTAGTGGCGGCCCAGCTAAGACGCAGGCCCATAAGGCTCCAGTGCTACCTGGACGACATCCTTATCCAGTCGTCATCCAGGCAGCAGGCCCTGCGGGATCTCCAAACCACTATGAGATCCCTCAGAAATCACGGCTTCACTCTAAACATAGAGAAGAGCCATCTCACTCCAACAAACAGTCTTGTACACCTGGGGGTGGTGATAGATACCAACTTGTGCAGGGTTTTCCTCTCCCAAGACAGATTGGACGGTCTAAGGTCCATGACCCACAAGGTGATGAGCTTGAGGCAGGCTCCAGTGGTCCTTCTGTCGCAGCTGCTGGGAAAAATGATCTCCTGCATTTCCATCGTGCCGTGGGCCCGCCTGCATTCCAGGGCGCTTCAGTGGCTGCTGCTGCCGCACCAGAGGGCATCCAGGAGCAACTCTCCCAGGCCGATTTGAGTTCCGCCGGAAGTGAAGAGGTCTCTCCGCTGGTGGGTGTCTCCGGCCATCCTCAAGGGCCACCTATTCAAGGAGCCCGAGAGGTTAATCATCACCACAGACGCCAGCCTCTCCGGCTGGGGAGCCCACATGGGTTCCCTGGTTGTCCAGGGCAAGTGGTCCCAAGTGGAAACTAGTTACAGCATCAACCTACTGGAACTGAGAGCTGCTCGCCTGGCCCTGCGCCATTTCAGCCGGTCCATCCATCGTCAACATGTGCTTCTGATGACGGACAATGTGGCCACCAAGGCCCACATCAACCGCCAGGGTGGCACCAGATCCAGAGCACTGATGAGAGAGGCGGAGTCCCTGGGCCGCTGGGCGGAGCGCCATCTGGAATCTCTCCGCTCCGACCACATCTCCGGAGTGGACAACACACAGGCAGACTGGTTGAGCAGGACAATCATAGATCCTGCGGAGTGGAGACTGGACCCTCGCCTGTTCCACCAGATGTCCAACAGATTCGGAAATCCGAACGTAGACCTGTTCGCGTCCAGGGACAACAAGCAGCTCAACCGCTTCTACTCCCGGTTCTTCACCCCGGGGCGGAGGGGACAGATGCACTGCGTTGCAAGTGGCCCCGCGAGCTACTGTATGCCTTCCCTCCCCTGCCTCTCCTTCCTCAATTCATCTCCAAAGTCATCGCAGAGGGAGCGGAAGTTCTCCTCGTGGCCCCACACTGGCCCCGCAGGTCGTGGTTTGCCGACCTTGTCCACCTGTCGTTGTCTCCTCCATGGCGCATCCCTCCGGACCAGATCTCCCTCAGCCAGGGGGCCGTGGTTCATCCAGAGCCCCAGTGGCTCCAGTTGGCCGTCTGGCACTTGAGGGGGACCAACTGAAAGGCGAAGGCCTGTCAGAGGAGGTAGTGAACACCATTCAGGCGGCGAGACGCCCTTCAACCACCAGAATTTATGATGCATCTTGGGCCGCCTTCGCAAAGTGGTGTGAGGAGCTGCTCATCGAGCTGACGACCGCGCCTGTTTCCAGAGTCCTTGACTTTCTTCAAGCGGGACTCAACAAGGGCCTGGCCCCGAACACCCTTCGACGCCAAGTGGCGGCCTTATCCACCGTCTGGTCGGGCGACCACCTTTTGCCTCTCAGCAAAATCCCGAAGGTGCGCCTCTTTCTCAAGGGCGCCTCTAACCTTCGCCCTCCCACCGTTCATCGCTACCCCACTTGGCAGCTGTCCATGGTCCTACGGGCCCTCTCCGGCCCTCCATTCGAACCTCTACGCACTACTTCTCTTCGATTCCTGACGCTGAAGACGGCCTTCTTGATTGCCATCACGTCTGCCCGCCGGATTTCGGAGCTGGCGGCTCTGTCTGTTCGCCAGGACCTGTGTGTCATCCACCCTGACAAGGTCATTTTGAGGCTGGACCCGACCTTTACCCCCAAAGTAAACTCATGGTTCCATAGAGCGCAAGACATTGTATTGCCAAATTTCTGTCCTCATCCGTCGCATCCCAGAGAGCGTTCCTGGCACAATCTTGATGTCAGGAGGGCCCTGAAGGTTTACATCGCTCGTACTGCGGAGTTCAGGAAGTCAGAGGCTCTCTTCCTCTCCTTCCAGCCTGGTTCCCTAGGGAAGAAGGTCTCTTCCTCCACGATTGGCAGGTGGCTTCGTGCCTGCATTGCGACAGCCTATGAAAGCCAATCCAAAGCCGTTCCGCGCGGCATCACCGCACACTCCACATGAAGTGCTGCTACCTCGGCGGCCTGGGCCACCCAGGCCTCAATCCTGGACATCTGCAGGGCCGCTACGTGGTCCTCTCCTTCTCCCTTTGTGCGACACTATAAATTGGACATTTTCGCCTCAGCTGAGGCGTCCTTCGGCAGGCGTGTGCTCCAGGCGGTTGTGTCAGAGACCGAATCCCGGGAGCCTTCTTCTGCCCACCCAGATGGACAATAACTTGGGTATGTCCCATTGCTTGGACTCTCCAAGCGGTGTACAGGAAAATGACCATTGGCTTACCTGAAGGGTCCTTTTCTGTGCACCGCGGGAGAGTCCAACCCACCCTGGCTCTCAAGGCCGGGATTCGGGTTCTTCGTGTCAACAGTACATCATCTTGGACGCTTCGCTCCGTCCGCACGAACTGACTCCTTCTAAGAATTCTGGGGGATTGATCACACCAGGAGGAGGTGTGGCTAAAGGAAAAATAGTTCCTCAGTCCTAAGGGCAAGCAGACTGAATTAACCCATTGCTTGGACTCTCCCGCGGTGCACAGAAAAGGACCCTTCAGGTAAGCCAATGGTCATTCTCTGAACTACTCAAAATTTCCGCTACCGGTTTTTCCAGAACCTGTCTGAATCTGCTGAATTTCACCCCTGATTAGGGGTGACCTGATAGCAGGGTTCCAATATCTCAGGGGGTCAAAGAAGAGGGGAGTCAACCTGTTCTCCAAAGCACCTGAAGGCAGGACAAGAAGCAATGGATGGAAATTAATCAAGGAGAGAAGCAACTAGAACTAAGGAGAAATTTCCTGAAAGTTAGAACATTTAATCGGTGGAATGACTTGCCTCCAGAAGTTGTGGGTGCTTCAACACTGGAGACTTTTAAGAAGAGACTCGACAGCCGTTTATCTGTTAAACAGATCTAGGTTTGCTCACAAAGTAGAATTCTACTGCACTGACCTCAGCTAGGATTACCTACATCATTGTACAAAGTGAGACAACTCTCTTGGACAGCAGATCGTGAGGAGAGCATAGAATACAAGCAACATGACCTCCCTTTCATCTCCTAAACTGCCCTGACGCATTTAGATGCATGAAGTCCATCCTAGCTAGGAATTCCAGAATGTATGTCTTGAGGGGACCTGGATTGAGGGAGAGTGAGATCAATCTTTCTGTAGGAATAGAGAAAACATTTGCTCACAGCTACCTACAAAAATAGACCAGGGTTCCAAACTTCATACACGTCTTCCAGATGTATATGAATTCAGCTTCCCAAATGGGGGTGGGAGCTACATTGTCCTTAGGTGTTTAGTGATAACATACTAGATCGGTGTTGGCGAACCTTTTTGGCACTGTTTGCCGAAACGGGGGTGTGCGTGCCAGTGTTGGGTTCCAGATCCCATTACAACTGGTATGGTGCAACGGGACCGGGCGTCCACCACATGCACGCACGCAGCACACGCATGCGAACTTACCTCCCGCGACACTCCAGCTGCTCGTCGGAGTGTCGCACAGGCGTCATACGCTCCGTGCGCGTAAGCCCCGATCGGCTCAAATACAGGTAAGGAGGGCGACGGGTGGGCCCTCCGGAGCTCCGTACCAGAACGGTATCTGGTGCTCCCAGCAGGAACCGCACCAGGGCGTACTGGTTGTATCCCAGCACTGGTGGTGCACACAGTGGGAGTACTAGAAACTGGAAGAACAGCTTCCTGGTGTGCATGTGCAGGAGTGCCAGAAACCGGAAGAGCAGTTCACCGGCACACATGATGGGAAGCTGAGCTTCCGGTTTCCAGCTTGCACATCTGTGCCAGTCACCTGGTCTTCCGGTTTCTGGTGCACATGCATGTGCAAAGACCAGTTGGCCAGCACATATGTGTGTGCTGGAAACCAGAAGCTCAGCTTCCGTGCCGGGGAGCTGCTCTTTTTGCTTCTGTCACTCCTGCGCACGCAAAACCAGCTGGCCGCCACGCACACACGTGCGTGCCGGAACCCAGAAGAGCAACAGGCGACGGCTGGCGTGCCCGGAGAGATGGCTCTGCGTGCCACTTCCGACCCGCGTGCCATAGGTTCACCATCACGGTACTAAATTGTGTCTTTTAGATTGTCTGTTTCAGTGTTTCTCAACCTTGGCAACTTTAAGACGGCTGGACTTCAATTCTGGGAATTCTGAGAATTCTGGGAGTTGAAGTCCACCCACCTTCAAGTTGTCAAGGTAGAGAAACATTGGTCTATCTCAGGGATGGCAAACCTTTTCAGCACTGAATGACCAAACCGGGGCGGGTATGCAGATGCGCGCCCCCGAGCACCGGAAACCCAAAGACTGGTGGCACATGCCAGTTTTGGGGGCAGTTTTCAGGCTGTTTTCCGGGCAGTTTTCGGGAGCTACGGAGCCCACAAAGAGCAGCTGGCGATGGCGCACGTACCCACAGAGCGGGCTCTATGTGCCACCTCTAGCACATGTGCCATAGGTTTGCCATCACGGGCCTATCTCATATAGACCAACTGCCTCTCCAGTTCCTTGGAGGAATTCCCCCAGCAATCCTAAATTGCATTCTTTGAACTTGAATTCCCCGACTGTTCTAAAAATGTTGTTTTTGTTTTGTGAATTGCTTGACGAACCTTCTACACACACACACACACACACACACCACGGATGCACAAGCCGAAAAGACACATTAATTTGAAACATGCTCCTCTCTTCCAGTGTTTACTGCCTGCCAGGCGAAGCAACCATTGAGCTTAGAGTAAGCTTGTCTGCTTTTGACCCAGAAGAATTCTCTTGGTTAATATTTATATGAAGCGCTTTAATGATGCCACAGCAAAATTGGCTTCCTATCAAAGGGAGGGCAGGATCTTTTCCCTGTTGAATCCATGGTGTTTCGGGGAGCGAGGCTGTTGCAAAAGAGGCCTTTGGGTTCTGAGGCACACCTCAGAAATAAAAGCCCAGCCTTCTCTCTAATCCGATGTTTCGTTTGCAAAATTTCACCCTGCCGAGGGTAAAAATAATAGTAATAAAACATATGCATTCATATTAACCAAGCGCTCACTAGTTTTTGAAATAATGCCAGCTCTCTCAGGACCGTATTGCTGCTTTGAACAGATTGAGTAATAATCTACAGGTGTCAGTCGTGATTTATGGATGGCTTGGGAGAGCAAATGTTTGCCATTTCAAGTTGTTCAGCGATGTATCTGCAATATTGTTTTTCCCAAACTGGAAATAAAAGTGGTGAGTATAGCCGAGTTTGATACTTTTAGGACGGAGTTCAAGCATGCAAAACCATTTCTTGGCCCACAGTGGTAGAATTAATTTAGAAATAAGTTTAATTACATGGAGCGGGCCATTCCAGTGAGTAAAAATACGCACAAGGTAGCAGAGACTAGAAACTGACAATTTGGTCCTGAGTGACATATATTCTCTTCAATTGGATCTACATAATCTAGTTTGTACATCAAGTTAACTTAATTACGGCTCAATTATGTCTTAGCGTGTTGGCTGAATTCAACTTTTGAGATGTATAAATCATGGGAGGCCCCAGTTCATTGCGATTTGTTTAGTAAAAGGTAAAGATAAAAGTTCCCCTCGCACATATGTGCTAGTCGTTCCCAACTCTAGGGGGCGGTGCTCATCTCTGTTTCTAAGCCAAGGAGCCAGCGCTGTCTCCATAGCATGACTAAACACCGAAGGCGCATGGAACACTGTTACCTTCCCACCAAAGGTGGTCCCTATTTTTCTACTTACATTTTTACATGCTTTCGAACAGCTAGGTTGGCAGAAGCTGGGACAAGTAACGGGAGCTCACTCCGTTACGCGGCGCTAGGGATTCGAACCGCCGAACTGCCGACTGTTCTGATCGACAAGCTCAGCGTCTTAGCCACTGAGCCACCGTGTCACTTACTATGTTACTTATTTAGTAAGCTGTGGTTAAATAATGGCTTAGCACCACATGGGAATCCAGCCCATGAAATGTCATAGTGGAAAATACGGCAGTATTTCAGTAGTATCATTCCTGTGTGTCTCTCTGGTGTAAGAATTCTTTTGGTGATATTTACAAAATAAAAGCCAGAGATGAAAAAGGGGGAGTGGAAAGGAAGATGAGAAGGTCGCAAAAGGTGATCATGTGACCCTGGGACACTGCAGCTGTCATAAACATGAGCCAGTCGCCAAGCGTCCAAATGTTGGTCATGTGACCACGGGGATGTTACAATGGGTAGGTGTGAAAACGGTCACAAATCGCTTTTTTCAGTGCCCTTGTATCTTTGAATCATCGCTACACAAATGGTTGTAAATCAAGGACTACCTGTAAATAAAATACATTAACCTTTATGTCATAAAAATAGTTCTGTATGTAAATTGAAATAAATCTATAAGACAATTGGAAAGGATGCCAGTTGTCTTATGATGCTAGAGAGGAACATCAGAATATGAAGGGATCCTGGAGATCTTGTACTCCAACCCAGTGGTGAAATTCAATTTCTTTTAGTACCGGTTCTGTGGGCGTGGTAGGGGCAGGATACTGCAAAATCTCCATTCTCACCCAACTTTGGGGCCAGCCAGAGTTGGCATTTGCCAGTTCTCCGAACTACTCAAATTTACTAGTTCTCCAAAACCTGTCAGAACCTGCTGGATTTCACCCCTGGTCCAAGCAGGAAACACTATTTCAGACAAATTGTTATCCAATCTTTTCTTAAAAACTTCCAGTGTTTGAGCACCCACAATTTCTGGAGGCAAGTTGTTCCACTTATTAATAGTTGTAACTGTCAGGAAATTTCTCCTAGGTTGCTTCTCTCCTTAATTAGTTCCCATCCATTGCTTCTTGTCTTGCCTTCTGGCGCTTTGGAAAATAGGTTGGCTCCCTCTTCTTTGTGGCAGCCCCTCAAATACTGGCATACTGCTATCATGTCACTCCTAGTCGTTCTTCTCAATATAGTCCAAAGATGATTACAAGATCCACTTAAAGTTAGCCACCAACCACGACCGTGGCAGCTTTCTTCAAATGATGTAACTGTGGAATGTAGTCCTGGTGCTTTGGAGAACAGGTTGACCTTCTTCATCTTTGTGGAAGCCCATCAGATATTGGAAGACTGCTATCACATTACCCCTAGTCCTTCTCTTCATTAAACTTGTTGTTAATCACAAAGTCGTGTCTGACCCATCGCAACCCCATGGACAACGTTCCTCCAGGCCTTCCTGTCCTCTACCATCCCCCGGAGTCCATTTAAACTCACACCAACTGCTTCAGTGACTCCATCCAGCCACCTCATTCTCTGTCATCTCCTTCTTCTTTTGCCCTCAGTATTTCCCAGAATTAGATTCTTATCCAGTAAGTCCTTCCTTCTCCTTAGGTGGCCAAAGTATTTGAGTTTCGTCTACATAATCCAGCCTTCTAAAGAGCAGTCAAGGTTGATCTCCTCTAGGACTGACCGGCTTGATCGCCTTGCAGTCCAAGGGACTTGCAGGATACTTCTCCAACACCAGAGTTCAAAGGCCTCAATTTTTTGGCGCTCAGCCTTTCTTATGGTCCAACTTTCACAGTCATGCATTGCAACTGGGAAAACCATAGCCTTGACTATACGCACTTTTGTTGGCAGGGTGATGTCTCTGCTTTTTAGTATGCTGTCTCGATTTGCCATACCTCCCCAGGAGCAAGCGTCCTTTAATTTCTTGGCTGCAGTCCCCATCTGCGGTGATCTCAGAGCCCAGGAAAATAGAATTAATTTAATTTAGAATTAATCACTAAACTAGACATACCCAGTTCCAGCAACCATTCTTCATATGGTTCAACCTGCAGTCCCCAGTCCCCTTTGGATTGTTGCTAGAGTGCAAGGTGTCAAAAGATGGTGAGTCTGGCACACTCTCACACACCTTCAGGGGTGGGCTGCTACGGGGTTTGCCCGGATTTGGGAGAACACGTAGCTAATGTTATGGCTGGTTCAGAGAATCTCCAAATCCCACCCCTGGCTGGCCCCACCCACCCCTCCCCTCCCAGGAGTCCCCACGCAGTCTGTTTTGGATGCGAGATAAGTGCAGAGCCCATGCGGAGGCTTGGGGAAGGGCAAAAACAGATCTCCCGGATGTTCTGGAAGGCTGGAAATTGGCCCATTTCCAGCCTCCAGAGGGCCTCAAGAGCCAGAGGGAGGCAGTTTTCACACTCCCAGAGGGTCGAGGAAAGCCTTTGGAGCCTGGGGATGGCAAAAACGCCTCCCCCTCATGGTACAGGTGTCAACTAGGCCACACCCACCCAGCAACTGGGCAGAGCATCCATTGCTGAAATTTTTGAAGCCCACCCCTGCACATCTGATGGTCCTTGAGTAGCATTACTAAAGGACCCCTTACTGGCTCTTAAAGGGGACAGCAACCTGTTTTAACTGAGACTAGCTTTCCAAATATCTTCATTTGATGAGAGCGGATGGATGCTCCCTGCCGCCCCCCCCCCCCCATCCCCTTCCTTGGTCCAAAGTGAGTGATTTGTGATGGTTGTCTAAGCCTCATGCATCCCTGGGGGGGGGGGGGGGCTTTCCTTTTAAGTGTGCTGTTGGAAAGTACCGAGTTAGGGTCAGGCTGCTGAGGCGTGCATTTGTATGCAGAGTGGGAGAGGCCGTATATTAAAAACAAAAAAGAAGAAGAAGAAGACGCTAACTCAGATATGGGCAATTGCACATCCAGGGCTCTCATTTCCATACCTGAAGCCAATTGGATGAACATCTTTTGATGTCTGTTGCCTACCAAATACCGCATTCCATATGCAAATTCTACCCCGGCAACAGATTACCCAGCAACCACTTAGACATGGTATGTATGCCTTTTCGGGTTCAGAACTGTTGTGTCCATTATACATTTCTTGATATAGAGGCACCGTGAGAAATCAGGATCTCTGGTTTGCTCCTGACGCTGCCTTGGGGTCAGTTTGCCTCTAAATATACTATTTTGTCTAGCGGCTTCCCTGATTCTTTCATCTTGAAGGATTTCATAAATGCTTATTATAGTTTTTCCCAACCTGTTACCCTCCTGAGATTCTTCTAAACGTTCTTCGCTGGCATTGCTATGTTAGCTAGGAATGAGGAAGGTTGACACACAAACGTTTGGAAGGTACCAAGTTGTGGAAAACACGCCAAAAAGCTGAGATTACAGTTGTAGTGGATTCCTGCAGTGAGCCGTGTGTTGGACTAGATCAGGGGTGTCAAACTCAAGGCCCACGGGCCAGATGTGGCCCACAGGGGGCTTAGATCTGGTCCGTGAGGCTGCCCTGGAAACAGTGAAGGATCAGCCTGCGGCACCTGTGCCAGTGAAAACGGAGCTTTCAAGGGCCGTGAGCAGCCGTCGCTGGCATCACAGCCGGAAACGGAGTTCGGGAGTCTGTTTTCACTGGTAGAGCACTCGGGCCACCACAGGCTCCCCGGCACGAGTGACATTGAGCTGGCCAGGCCCACCCTGTCCATGCTCCCCTCAGTCTCCTGAGGTCAAACTTCATCCTGATGTGGCCCTCAATGGAATCGAGTTTGACACTCCTGGTGTCAGGGTTCCAAATAGCATCCGAAAGTAAATCAGAATCCAAGGCAACGTATTGCTCAAAGTTCCAATTTATTAAGAGAGCCATGTTGGTACAACTGGGAAAACACGAATCTGAAAGCTTCCTGGTTTTCTCCACCCAGTTGAAAGTTCAAGATCTTGCCCCTACACCCACAAGTCCATCACATGGTCCAATCTTCCACTGCCATGCTGGCAGTTCCACCCATCCAGTTGTGGTCAGGTGCAGAGGTGTGAAGACAAAGGATGACCTTGGCTTTCTAGGAAGAATTTTGTTATGGCTACCTAGCATCTAACTCCGTACAATCCCCCCTCCCATTTTCCCACAATAGAAAATGCATAGTAGAATAATAGAAAGTGTGGCAGGCCAAAGATCCAACAGAAAAGATCGCTGCAGGCCTGACACCTGGACTAGATCAGTGCTTCCCAAACCTGGATAAATTAGCCAAAATTGGCTAAACTGATTTTTCTTTGGGTAACACTACACAAACCCATTATTACATCTAAATTGACTTGAAGGTTGTCATGTGTATTGAAATATGTTCTAAAAATCTCCCCATTAGGACAAATATCAATGAAATTACCGGTGGCAATTTGCTGAAATGACATAAAGATCATGCAATGATATTGTTTTTAAGAATACAGGTAGTCCTCACGTTATGACTATGCATTCAGTGACCATTTGACGTTATAACAGTGCAGGAGGAAGAGATTTAACCACTGGACAAATTCAATAAAATTTTCGTTAGAAGCAATTTTGATTAATGAAGGAAAAGGTTTGGGAAGCATTGGATTCAATTATCACGATTCCTTCAGGTTTTTGCGTTGCAGGATTTTATAAATATGTTTTTTTCCCTCTCTTGCTGTTATGGTACAGAATAAGATGTCATATTTTGTATAATATAATTTGGAGACTTTATATTTGGTGCAATACATGGGAATCATTAGAGAGGAAGAGAGTTCATCATCCTAAGAGCTGCTTCTGTTGCTCTGAAATTATACCTCAAGGTAGTAATTATCAGAGGTTAATAACAATAATTAATAAGAAGCAGCAGGAAACAGAACCATGTGTTACGTCGCTCTCAAGAGGACCATGCTGAAGTAGGAACAGGAAAAATTATGCAGGTTTTCAGAGGCTCTAGACGTGCCGGCAGAATAGATAAGGTCAAACATAAAACATTACAGATAAAATTCTTGGACCTCTGTTACTGAACTTCAGGTCCAAAAAGGAATGAGAATTCAATTGTGTGTTCTTCCAAAGCTGTATTAGATATTTGACTTATTCTGGATTTATCCTTGAAAAGTGCGATTCTATGCCGCTACTCCTCGACTTGCCACAGTTCATGTTGTAAATGCAATGACCGTAAGTGTGAAAAACAGTCATAAGTCACTCTTGTGACTTCAAACGGTCACTAAATGAATGGTTGTAAGTTGAGGACTAGCTGTAATGAAATCTTCCCAATGGAGGCCTCCTTCTGTTTGCCCTTCTTCATCTGGACTGCCCCTCCCTCTTCCGTAGGACCATAAAGAAGCACTAGTCCTTGAGATATTATTTAGAACAGTGGTTCTCAACATTTTCTTCACCATAAGGCAGAGGTGAAATTCAGCAGGTTCTGACAGGTTCTGGAGAACCGGTAGCGGAAATTTTGAGTAGTTTGGAGAACTGGCAAATACCACCTCTGGCTGGCTCCAGAGTGGGGTGGGAATGGGGATTTTGCAGTATCCTTCCCCTGCCATGCCCAACAAGCCACGCCCACATAACCTGTAGCAAAAAAAAGATGAATTTCACCACTGCCATAAGGTAAAGGTAAAAGTTCCCCCACACATGCTTGCTAGTCGTTTCTGGCTCTAGGGGGCAGTGCTCATCTCTGTTTCAAAGCCGAAGAGCTAGAGCTGTCTGAAGATGTTTCTGTGGTCATGTGGCCAGCATGACCAAATGCCGAAGGCACACCGAACGCTATTAACTTCCCACCAAAGGTGGTCCCTATTTTTCTACTTGCATTTTTACGTCCTTTCGAACTGCTAGGTTGGCAGAAGCTGGGATAAGTACAGGGAGCTCACTCCGTTATGTGGTGCTAGGGTTTCAAACTGCCGACCTTTATGATCGACAAGCTCTGTGTCTTAGCCACTGAGCCACTGTGCCCTCTTTCTTCACCATAGATAGCATTTGTGGCCATGAACCATGTCCCCCTGTAGATAGCATTTGTGGCCATGGACCATGTCCCCCTGTAGATAGCATTTGTGGCCATGGACCATGTCCCCCTGTAGATAGCATTTGTGGCCATGGACCATGGCCACGGATCCTCACCCCTGGCTTACCTCAAGATTGAAATCATAATTTCGCTATTCTCTTAAGACTCTCTGTGACAACATTGCAATTCCCCAGGAGTCCAAGGACCCCAGGTTGAGAACCATTCATTTAGAGGAATCTGAGATCTGGATTGTCACCAGTGAATGCTTCTGTCTTTGTTTCTGTGCTACCTAGCTGAGTGGCATATACGGTATATATTTTTATGATTCTATGCCCGTAATGGCGAACCTATGGCATGTCTGCCAGAGGTGGCACGCAGCACCCTCTCTGTGGGCACGTGCACCGCTGCCAGCTGCTCTTCTTGTTTCTGGCGCATATGGTGGTCTTTGCGAGTGCTAGAAAATAGCTGGCCTGGTAGCTCTCCAAGCCAGATAAGGTCTGTGACTGTAAATCCTCCCTTGAAAGACTTTGCTGGATGTGAATGGGCAGAATTCACAGTAAATTAATAAAAGGGGTTTTTGTTGGGACAAGAAGTTTGCTTCATGCTCTTGGGAAGCCTCGCTCAGAACAGGGAGGGGGGCACTGCCAGAACTTAAAATCCAGGTTATGAGGTCTACCTCCCGCCCCCCCAAGGTGGTCAGTTTTAATTTCCAACGGTTGCAAAGTGACCGCTCGTAAGTTGAGGGCTACCTGTAAAAAACGCTTGTGTTGGGGAAAATCGAGGTATGGGCCAGCGAAGTATTCGTTTGGCCTTCTTCCGTCCCATATGGACCCACATATTATCCCCCTAGCTTCACATTGAACGGGGAGGCGAGGGGGAATTAGGCAACCCGCTGACCAAATCAGGCTGAAGCTGAATGACTCTCTTATATTGTGATGGGGACTTGTTTTCTTCTATTGGCACCTAAGGGGTGTAAAAACGAGCTGCAATTTTTTTTCTTTTTTTTTGTAAAAGAACCTCCTGTTGTTCCAGTGAGTGGAAATTTATGTGAAAAACATGTTTACCTTCCCTGTCTGTGTTAGGGAAATCTTTTTAAAGGTTTGGTCAGGAATTTATTTCAGCAAAAAAGGACGGCTGGTAATATTGATGCCCTGCTGTCTTCCTGCACAATATTAAAAGAGAAATGAACAGGGAATTAAATCGGCTGCATTCTGAGCTGCTGCAATTATGGTCTGCCTTAAATAATAGCCAAAAAGGTTCTTTGTAAATTCGAGGGCAGGGGGTGGCCACTGCGTTCCTGGCTGTGATTGTGCAGTGAAAAAGAATGGCACAGCAGATTTAAAAGGGGAATAAAAGGAATGGCGGCGCCTCGTTCTTCTTTATAATAATATTACGCTTCGGAGAGAAGGGAAGACATAGTTTCTTAGTTAGTCGTCGTGATTTCCTTTAGCAGGGACATCCTATGGCAGGGGTCTCAAACTCTATTTCATTGAGGGTCCGGATCAGGGTTGTGTTTGACCTCAGGGGCTGGGGTGGGCGTGGCCGGGGTGGGTGTGGCCAGTTCAGGGTTTCTGGCACTCATTGCATGCGAAGACCAGTTGGCCAGTGTGCATGTGCGCTCCAGAAACCGGAAGAAGAGCCGCACGGCATGCGCATGTGCACCGGACAACTGCTCTTCCAGTTTGCACTGCTCCTGCATGTGTGAAGACCAGCTGGCTAGCTCACCGGAACCCAGAAGAGCAACGGGCGATGGCTTGCATGCCTGGAGAGATGGCTCTGCGTGTCACTTCTGGCACGTGTGCCATAGGTTCGCCAACATGGCTCTAGAGATATGAATCACCCTTCGTGGAAGGACCAAGAAATAATTTCATTCTAGTCTTCTCTTTCTGTAGTGTTCTACTGCTGAAGCACTGCTGAGCCTTTTTTGGTCCAGTTCAACATTTTGCCCTTGGCACTGCTCTTTATTGAGGGTCTGGATCAGGGTTGTGTTTGACCTCAGAAACCCTGAGGTTTCTGGGGATCGCATCTCTCCACACACATCCCTGCGGCCAATTCGCTCTCACAGGGAGGGACTTCTCCTAGTGCCGTCTACTAGGCAATGCCAACGGGCGGCGCCAAGGAGTAGGGCCTTCTCTGTGATGGGCCCAACCCTCTGGAATGACCTCCCCTCGACATTAGAACCACCACCGACTTCCGCTCCTTCCGACAAAAATTGAAGACACACCTGTTCCGATTGGCTGGCCTGGCATAATCATAACTGCTACCTCCTGGCAAACATATTTCAACTGGTATTTTAGGGGAATTGTTTTAAATTTAATTTTATGGGATATTTGTAGGGGTTTTAAACTATTTACTCAGCTGTACAGTTCTTTTAAACCTTTTTATCCTCCTTCGTATCTACTTATCTATTTAATAATTTTAATTGTTTAATTTGATAGTTATTTTTATGATGTATTTCTGATATGGACTGTACACCGCCCCGAGTCCCTTTCGGGAGAGGGGCCAGTCTATAAGCGCTCAGTAAGTAAATAATAAATAAATAAATAAATAAATAAATAAATAAATAAATAAATAAATAAATAAATAAATAAATAAATAAATAAATAAATAAATAATTAAATAAATAATTAAATAATTAATTAATAAAAAATAAATAAAAAATAAATAAATAAATAAATAAATAAATAAATAAATAAATAAAAAATCAATCAATCAATCAATCAATCAATCAATCAATCTTGGGCAGGCACCGAATCACTCTGAAGTCACAATTCCTTTCCTCTTGCAAGTTAGGAGAGAAGGAAACAGTATACCATCTCCATTAATTCCTGCTTTGCAGGTCACATCTGTATTTTTAGGATTTTCCAGTTAGGGATATTGAATTTTGTAGGAGACATCTCTCATCAGATCAGCGTACAAATATTTGGGGGGAAAAAAAGGATCTCAATCTGTGCAACTGTGCCATTAGAAGACCAACTGCTGGTGTGGGACACTTAAAATTGGGTGAATGTAGCTGAGATCGGAATGGGGCAACTCGCCACAGTCAATTGGCCCCAGCCAACTTGCTGCAGGACAGTTCAACAAATGCAAAGTTACATTAATTTCGACAGAACAGAGGCAAATAATATTAAAATAAAAAAGGTCCAGAAATACAAGAGTTACAATAATTTCAACAAAAACGTGGTCACCAATAGTAAAAGTAACTGAAGAAATGATTAATATAGCATTGAGTTGTCGAACAGTTAATTGCTCTGTGCTGAGTTGGTCATGTCAAGTTGCCACATGGCATGTTGGCCATAGAGAGTTTGTTTTTTTCTGTTAAATGGTTGTCATGAGCCCTCGACGTAACAACCATTTGTTTGGTGACTGTGTCACCATCTTTCCTGAGCCTTCCCACTGCCCGGTAGACTGGGTAAATAGCCGCGGCTCAGGACCCCAGATAGCAGCTCCGGGTGGAGCGGACAGTTTCCTTTCAGTTTAGGAGAGTTGGTTTAATGTCAGAGCTCGAAATAATAAATCCATAGCAAGCAAGACTCTGAGGCATGTAGATTCCTCAAAGAATATTTTTATTTGGAATTATCATATTGGCACATATCCAGTGAAAACCAACTCTAAGGTCTCCAGCGATTTTCACATAATTAAATGTAAACGTTTTCCCACTTTCTCAAAACGGGCTGGCAGCTGAGTGACATCACTCTGCCTTCTTGTGAGAATGACCTTGCTTCCCAAGAGAAAACACGTTGCTTTGGCTATATGTTTCCCTCTATCTCAATTCCCCCCTCCCTATCCCTCAGCTCCAGTGTGGGAACTCAAAAATGGCTTCAGTCAGTTCAGCTTCAGGGTTGACAGACTGTTTGAAGTTAGAGTGGCATGTATGACCTATCTTCGCACTTAATGATTGTTGCAGCATCCCCACTATCACATGTTCAAATGTTGGTGCTTGGCAATGCACATGTATTTACAATAGTTGCAACATCCCACGATCACATGATCACCCTTTGGCGACCATCCCAACCAGTTCCAACCAGCCAAGTCCAAAAGGCAGGAAACAAAATGAACAAAAATGGCTGAAACCAAGCAAAATGGGTGAAACTTTCATCCTGATTGTGGTTGTAAGTCAAGGACCATCTGTATTGCTCCCAATTTATGTCAATTGCCTAGTGATGTCATTGTGCCCATGATACGAACAAGGTGGGTGGTATCATTGATGGAAATGATGTAATTGGCCAAATTTGCATTGGTGTGATGAGATACTCTTGAGTCAATCAACTTTGGGGGAATAATGAGTTCTTCCTTCTCCCCGATTAATCTGTAAAAATAAGTTATCCCACTACTTGATCTGACTCTAACGTCCTCATCTTGTGTCCTTATGAATGCCCTTTTAGAATAGAATAACAGAGTTGGAAGGGACTTTGGAGGTCTTCTAGTCCAATCCCCTGCTTAGGCAGGAAACCCTATACCACGTCAGACAAATGATTATCCGATCTCTTCTTAAAAACTTCCAGTATTGGAGCAATTACAACTTCTGGAGGCAAGTTGTTCCACTGATTAATTGTTCTAACTGTCATGAAATTTCTCCTTAGTTCTAAGTTGCTTCTCTCCTTGATTAGTTTCCACCCATTGCTTCTTGTTCTACCCTCAGGTGCTTTGGAGAATAGCTTGAGGCCCTTTTCTTTGTGGCAACCCCTGAGATATTGGAACACTGCTATCATGTCTCCCCTAGTCCTTTTCTTCATTAAACTAGACATACCCAGTTCCTGCAACCGTTCTTCATATGTTTCAGCCTCCAGTCCCCTAATCCTCTTTGTTGCTCTTCTCTACACTCTTTCTAGAGTCTCCACATCTTTTTTATATCATGGCCACTAAAACTGAATGCAGTATTCCAAGTGTGGCCTTACCTAGAGAATAATTCTTTTCATAGATAAGTCTTTTTGCATGTTTCAACCTTTATGCCTGTCTGTCTGTCTTTCTGTCTGTCATCTTCAATTAATATATACCGTATTTTTCAGAGTATAAGACGCTCCAAAGTATAAGACGCACCTACCTTTTGAGGAGGAAAACGGGGGGGGGGGGATCTGCTTCTACCTCCCAGCAATTTGCCTCTTGGCAACAAGCAGCAAACAGTACAGACAATATACACTGTTCGTAGTGTTACATTTCAGACTATACTTGTACAGATGCTGTTAAAACTGATGTGCTTTGTGGAAGTATAGCTATTCTCTGCTATTTAAAAGAAGATACAACAGCAGTGGGCCTCTTTATTTATTTTAAAAAGCTTCTTCATTTTGCTAAGTTGTCTAGAACAATAACAAAGCAGTCTTTAAAAAATAAGACGAATCATTTGAAAACTCTATACGCATTTATAGTTATTGACTTACCTCCTTGCAGCAAACAGCCTGATTAGCACAAGAAAAAAAAAATATTCTGCCTCCCAGCAATTTGTTTCCTGGAGCAAACAGCAAGTTTCACTTTCAGTTTAAGCATGCCTCCCGATCATCAGCTGTTTCAGGCTACAGGGATTGCTATAGCCTATTGCAGCCTCCGCAAGCCCCATTGTCCCCGTTTGCTGCAAGGAAGTAAAGTGCTGGGAGGCAGGGGCAAAGGGTGAGGGAGGTGGGTGGGTGGGGCTACATTCAGTGTATAAGACACACCCAAATTTTAACCCTCTTTTAGGGGGGGGGAAAGGGCGCGTCTTATACTCTGAAAAATACGGTAATCTCTTTGTTGGAATTCAGCCCAAACTCTAAACCCAGCCCTTGTTTGGTTCCTCTCATCGCCCCTTTGATGGAAGCCTTTCAATTCCATCATTTTAAGAATTAATAATCCATTGTTAATATGGGTGCCATCCTGCCAAGTTCAGTGCCCTCAGAGACTTATTTTTATTTTTTTCCCCCTGTGCCAGAATTTTCATGCCAACCGAGGTTTGATTCAGAAGCACTCAGAAGATCTTTGCATTGTGCTTCACAGTGCTGTACTTTGGGGGAATGAGGTCAATAAATTCCTTGTGCAGATGTTACATTACAGATGGTGAAAGCGCTTGAATGCCCGTGGAAGCGAGTGAATGTTATTACTGAAACATGAACTGTAAAAGTGCTTCTTCTCTCTCTTTATTGAGTGGCCATTTCCATAAATAAGCACACTAACCATTTTTATGCAGTTTGCTGAAAAACTATTTTCTGTCTTTTGGGTGTTCTTCATTTTGCAAATTGAATATTATCAGAGCCTATTGTGGGTCCTGCAAAGGGAGAAAGGGGGTGAAAAAGATAATATTTGGTTCCTTTATTTCATAAACAAAATACCATATTTTTTGGAGTATAAGGCGCATCCGAGTATATGATGCACCAAGATTTTGAAGAGGCAATTTTTTTTAAAAAAGGTTTTTGTACTCCCTCAGGAGACCTCCCCAAAACGGGCCCGTTTTTTTGTCAAAAAAAGGGCACACAGAGCCTTTAGGAGGCTTATGGAGTGCTCCTCGGGGCGGGGGGGGGGGCAAAATTGAGCAAAAATCAGCCTGTTTTTCGCTCATTTGTGCCCTCCCCAGCTCCAGGAGCACTCTGCAAGGCTCCTAAAGGCTATGCATGGCCATTTTGGCAAAGGGGGCGGGGTTTCAGGAGGCTAAAAACGCTGCATTCAGTGTATAAGACGCACCCAGATTTTCACCCTCTTTTTTGAGAGAAATAGGTGCGTCTTATACTCCGAAAAATACGGTAATCTCACAAATGACATGCCAGTACAGGTAGCCCTCGACTGACACCAGTTCATTTTCACAACATTCAAAGTTACAATGGCACTGAAAAAAATGACTTGCGACCATTTTTCACACTTACAACCATTGCAGGATTCCCCAGGGTCATGTGGTCGAAATTGGGATGCTTGGCCAATTGGTTCGTATTTGTGATGGTTGCCATATCTTCTGACAAATCAAGTCAATGGGGGAGCCATATTTACTTAAGAACTGTGTTGTAACTTAAGAACTTCACTAATTCATTTAACATCTGTGGCAAGAAAGGTCGTAAAATGGGGCAAAACTCACTTAGCAACTTAAATTTGGGGCTCAGTTGTTGTTGTAAGTCGAGGACTACCTGCATAGCAAATCCTTGGGTCAGTGTTTTATACATCCCTGGCAACTTAAAGATGGATGGCCTGTTGGCTGAGGAATTCTGGGAGTACATGCCAATTCTGGGAGTACATGCCAGTTTCCAGAGGAAAACCTATGACCATTTTTCATGCTTACGATCATTGCAAGCATCCCCACGGTCATGTGATCAAAATTCAAAGGCAGCCGTGTTTATGACAGTTGCAGGGTTGTGTAATTCCCTTTTGCAACCTTCTGACAAGCAAAGGTTGTTGAGGAAGCCAGGTTCACTTGATCACCATGTTACTATTTAACAGATTAACAGAGTTGGAAGGGACCCTGAAGGTCATCTAGTCCAACCTCCCGCCAAAGCAGGAGACGCTACACCATTTCTGACTGAATGGCAGTCCAATCTCTTCTTGAAAGCTTCCAGGGATGAAGCTCCCACAACTTCTGAAGGCAGCTTCTGTCCCACTGGTTGTAGAAGTATTGTAGAATATTGTAGGAGTAAATTCTCTCAGCCCTCATTCCTCCTAGGTCCGTCATGGCGAACCTATGGCATGCGTGCCACAGGTGGCATGCAGAGCCCTCTCTGTGGGCATGCCGTTGCCCAGCTCAGCTCCACAGCACATGTGCACGTGCCTCCCACCGGCCAGCTGATTTTCGGGTCTGCCATACATGCGGGATATGCGCGCACATGCACAGGGGGATGGGGAGGTCACGCACGCATTGCATTATGAGTGTGGGCGTCACACACTTTTGGTATGCGAGGACGAAAAGTTTAGCCATCAATGTCCTAGGTCCTCTGGAAGCTCCTGGATGGAGATTATCTTTTTTGTAAAAAAATTATGTGAATTACCAAATGAATTACAGAGCTTTTCTCCATAGTGAGGGGGAGGAGTATCCAGGATGGGTTGATCTTGTCCTCGCGTTGATTTGACTGAGTCGGATAAGTTCTTTGGGACACGCCCTGGTCACCAGATACTACCCAGTTTTCGACTCAGTCCCTCTACTGGACGGTTGACCATTCTGGATCTCCAGCAATTTGAAAAGAAAAGGATAGGAAAGAATTGGTTCCACGAATTTTGCCTCCCTGTACCGCGTTACAGCCTCCTCCTACCTGGAAGGACTGCCACAAGCCCTCTGGGGCGGCACGCTGCCCAGGCCACTGAGTGAGACCCGAGTCACTCAGTGAGGACCTTTTCCAGGCAAGCAAGGAAACCAAGGGCACAAGTCTCCTGGAGGCAAGCTCTGCCGTGGAGGCTCTACAGGCGCAGGAGCGCTCCGCTGCTCCCCTCAGGGGTCGAGCGGCGAACCGCGAGTGGTTTGAAACTTGACAATGTTTTTAAAAACCAAAGTTGAGCTCCCCAGGTCAAATCGGGGCGAGGCAATGGGAAGGGCAGAGGGCAGTCCCAGTCCGTCTGCCTGTCTATCTCAACAACTGCATTGATTCACTTAACTGTGGCAAGAAATGGGGCAAAATTAACTTCACCACTGTCTCGTTTAACAGCAGGAATGCTGGGCTCTGTTGTAATCGTAAGTCAAGGACTATTTGTATTTCCTCTCTTCACTTTCACACCCTCCTGGAGATATCTCCTACAAAGCCATATCCTGACGTTGGGAACTATTAAAAGCTGATCGAATGTCCCTTTTTTCCTACTTTTCTGTCATTCTGGCTGGAGGCAGAGATGAAACTCATTTTTCCAAATGCAATTGGAAAGCGTGGAAACTCTCAAACCTGCACTTACGTTAAAAGCAATGTTTTGCTAATAGCGGGTCAGTTTTGATTCAGGTCTGTAATTTGGCAAGGAAGAAAAATACCTATCTGCCATCTCAAGGATAGTAATTTTGTGCGCCATCCTAATTTCCCCAGAATTGCTTTGCATATAACTAAAAGCTTTTTACCCTTGAAAATATAGAGCTGGAGGTAGAAGAGAAATAATAATACTGCCTCCCCATTTGTCCAAAAGAAACGTATTTTTGGAGCAAACAAAAGGGTGTGTTACAAGTTTCCTGCTTTTTTTTTCCTTTTTGCTGTCCGAAGTTAATTTTTTTTCCATTTTAGTTCTGTGTTCTGTATTACAACCATATCTCTACAAACCTAGGATTGCAAATCGACTTTAATCCCTCATCTAAAATGGTCTATTGTTAGGATTAATGTAGATCAGGGGTGTCAAACCTGTGACCAGCTCAACGTCACTCGTGTTGGGGGTGCCTGTAGTGGCCCGAGCACTTTGCCAGCAAAAACGAGCCACTGAGCTCTGTTTTCAGCTGCCATCGCCTCCAGCAACCCTCTGCCAACGAAAACGGAGCTCGGAAGGGCTGTGTGCGGCCCTCCCAAGCTCTCTTTTTGCTGGCAGAAGCACCGCGGGCTGCTCCTTCACTGTTTCCAGGGTGGCCCCACTGGCCAGATCTAAGCACCCTGCGGGCTGGATCCAGTCCCCGGGCGTTGAGTTTGACACCCTTGTATTAAGCTATCAATGGAAGTGCCTAGGCCAGCTTTCTAAAATAAAGTTATTTGTTTTCTTTCAGCATGAATGTCTGTTTGTTTGTGGCGTGAGTCAGTGTTTCGGACAAAGCAAGGTTTTAGAAACAGAACTATAGAAAGAGAACCTCCAGCCAAAGGTAAGCATCAGCTCTGGAATCTTCTTTTATCTTCTTTCTTCCATGTATAAAAATGGTTTTGTGTGTGTATGTTCCAGCATAACCCTGGAACACCTTGAGCAATTTCAACCAAACTTGGTACACAGATGACTTACTCTCTGGAAACAAATACTATGGGGATAAGTCACCCCTAAAACCCCTCAGGGTGTATGTTCTGTTAAGATACAGCCTGTTGTGCCTTAAAATGGCTTCTACTGTACTGCTATAAAATGGCCTATACTGTGCAGCACAGTGGAGTTGCCATGGTAACAGCTTCACAGTACTCCACAAGGGGGCTCCTTCTGGAAATGGGGAAAATCCAACATTACAAATTACGTTTGGCCCGAACATTTCCCCCTATAAATAAATATCTGGCCAACACCAGGTTATCAGCTAGTATTTTATAAGATTTGGTCATAGTTTTGCAAAAAGGGAAAGATTTCCCTGTTCAGTCATGTCCAACTCTAGGAACACAATGCTCATCTCCGTTTCTTGGCTGCGGGAGCCAGCATTGTCCAAAGACAATTTCCATGGTCATGTGGCCAGCATGTCTCTACGCCAAAGGTGCACGGAATTCTGTTACCTTCCCACTGAAGTGGCACCTACTTATTTACTCACATTTGCATAATTTCAAACTGCTAATTGGGCAGGAGCTTGAGCACATTACAGGAGCTCACCCTGTCGGGCGGAACACGGTTCTCGAACCCTGCTGTCTGCTCTCCAGCTGAGAAACTCGGTATCTTTAACCGCTGAGCCATCGTGCAGAATTACAGCTCGGCATAATTTGATCATTTCAGTATTGTGAGGCCCCTGAAATTGGTGCATTTGGAAATGTGCGAAGAGTTGTCAAGCTTTGCTTCTTGACAGCAAACAGCCATAAATGTGTGCTGGCTGCTTGAACACCCAAAGTGCAATCACAGGACTGCAGAAACTTGTATTTTCTCTTAATATCCTGAGTGAGATTGTGTGGGTTATAAAGTCAAGATGATTAGCCTGCAAGCCACTCAGCTCTCATTTACAAGAAAACCAAGCTACCAGAAAAACAGAGACTTAAGCCTTTCCGTTCAAAGGCTTTTCGGATAGATATGAATCTATTTATATGCAGTAACCATAACAATTTAGCTTTCAGTTCAAACCTGTGTTGGAAGCATGATTAATAACAGTGGTCTTTAACAACTTAAGGTTAAACAAAATAATGGGCGCATGTATTGCTTTTAAAAAAATCTTTAAATTGCCACAAATAAATGCCGCTGTAATTCTGGGTAGAATAACCTTAAAAAATTATAGAGGAACAAGCCGTTTGTCTAAAGCTCTATAGAGACTTTAGACAGGGTCAAATTTGAATAGAATTCAGTCATTCCCTTGTTCACCGTTTTAGTTGCTACTTAGCTCCAGAGTTGGCAGCCACTGGATTTAGTTAAGTTTAAAGGAGATCCGTAGAATGGTCTCCAAAAGCCTATTTTGAAAAGCCAAACAGTAGCAGGAAAGTTGTGACGTATTGTGTTTGTTCATTATCGGTTTTCTTACATCTCTGCGGCTTCCCATCTCATCCAGGGGACTCCAAATGAAAGAAAGTCAAATTTAAACCACAGCACCTTGTGATTCTGTCAGCCCATTGCTTTTAAGGGCGAAGTATTTTGTGCTCCGATAGTTCAGTTATGTTTCACTGACTTTTGTGAGGCTTAGTTTAAGTAAGCAAAACTGTGGCTTGAATCTGTCAGAAATTACTTCAGGCTGAGGTATTTATGTTGTAGGCCCTCCAAGCCAGGGAATGAAAAATCTGTTGTGGCAGCAGATTCGGACAGTGAGGAGGGTTGGGGAGGAACATGGGCCAGTCCTGGAGTCTGGGGAAAGCTCTGAGGAGGGCTCTGTGTCGGAGGAAGAGAGGGGGCCAGGGCCATCTGACAGTTATCAGCTGCCTTCGGAGTCGGACATCAGTGAGGCAGACAAATAGCAGGAGCCTGTTCCCAGTGTGCGCATGCGCAGAGTTGCCAGACGAAGGGAACATCTAAAGAGCAGGGGTCAACTTGGGAGTAAGGCCACAGGTGGACAGTGAATGGCCTCTCCCAGAGGACATAAAAGAGGAGCGAAAGGGGAGTGGAGTTTGCAGGAGACAATTAGTTTGCTTAATTGGTTCGTGACTCTCCGAGGCTCCTTGCCAAGTTTTGCAGATATCGGCCTGGCAGCTCTCCAAGCCGGATAAGGTTGTGTCTGTAAATCCTCCCTGGAAAGACTTTGCTGGATATGAATGAGCAAAATTCACAGTAAATTAATAAAAGGACAAGAAGTTTGCTTCATGCTCTTGGGAAGCCTCAGTCAGAACAGAATCTTTAGGTGGCTGAAGGGATGAAAAGGGAAGGAAAAACGAAGATACCTTTCTAAAGAGCCAGACACATTCAGTTTATCTCTTTATTAAATTTATATGCCGTCCTTCTCACCCTGAAAAGCAATTCAGAGCAGCTTGCAATTACAATTTCTTTGCTGATTTCAGGACAGGGAAAGTGTGTTTTATATATAATCTGTTTGTTGAGACTCGGGGACAGATAATCCTCAACTTTTATAAGCAAGTATTCAAAGTTGCTTATGAACAGTCCTCGCACTTGCAACCGTCACAGCAAGTGACAGCAGCATCCTGGTCACATCAAAATTTGGGCGCCTAGCAACAGCATATATTTGTGACAGTTGCAATCTTCTGGGGTCATGGGATCCCCTTTTGCGACCTTCCGACAAGTAAATGTAAAACGGGGTAAAATTCACTGAATAACGGTCTCTCTTAGCAACATAAATTTTGGGCTCAAATGTGGTTGTGAGTCGAGGATTACCTGTTCTTCAATTATGGTGGAGATATCGAGAAAACAATTGTATTGGATGTATTAGTAAAAGGCCCAGATCTGTTGATGTGTCCCAAACCCTTTCCAGAGGTTCTCTCTAAAGACAAAAGAAATTAATGCAACAAAAAAATAAAATAGCAGAGTGAAATATGAACTATATTTCTTTGAGCCATGGTGGCGCAATGATTAGAATGCAGGATTGCAGGCTAATTCTGCTGACTGCCAGGGCTTCAATCCTTACCAGCTCAAGGTTGACTCCATCCTTCCGAGGTGGGTAAAGTGAGGACCCAGATTGTTGGGGGCAACATGCTGACTTTATAAACTGCTTAGGGAGGTCTATAAAGCCCTGTGAAGTGGTATATAAGTCTAAGTGCTCTTGCTACCCTGTTTCCCCAAAAATAAGCCCTCCCCCCAAATATTGCAAGACAGCAGCAGCCACGAGGTGACCACGCTCACCTCTTTCAGCACCTCAAAAATAATAAGACCTTCCCGAAAATAAGGCCAAGCGCTTATTTCAGGGGTCAAAAGAAAACAAGACCCTATCTTATTTTCGGGGAAATACGGTATTAATTTGATTTAAAACTAGGTTAAACTCATTTCACTGCTTTCCTGAGACCTGATTGCGGCCCTAGCAATGGCATTCAGAGGCCTCTAATTGCAGAGCTGGGTACAACACAGATTTGTGCTATGATGGACCATTGACGGTGGATAAAATAGATTCTATATAATTTTCATGTTATGTTGTTTTAGCGTTCATTATGATTGTGACAGTGCTGGCCATTAAGAGAGATGCTGTCAGTTCCACATCTTCAACTTAGCTTTTTTTTAACCAGCATAAGAGCCTCAAAGGACTGTTTTGATCAGTTTTCCAGCATCTCAGGCCGAAGCCAGCTAGACCACAAACAACAAGTATATATCTATATATATAAAAATGGCGGTGTGTGTGTGTGTGTTCCAGCATAACTCTAGAACGCTTCAAGGAATTTCAACCGAATTTGGTACACAGATTACTTACTCTCTGGAAACAAATATTGTGGGGGTAAGACACCCCTAACACCCTTCGGGATGTGTGTTCTGTTAAGATACAGCCTGTTGTGCCTTAAAATGGCTTCTACTGTACAGCACATTGGAGTTGGCATGGTAACGGCTTCACAGTACTCCAGAAGGGGACTCCCTTTGGTAAGGGAGAAAATCCAACATTAGAAATTACAGTTGGTCTTGGCATTTATGAATGTATAATACAGGATTGGGATAAACAAATACCCAGGCAATGCTGGGTTAACAGCTAGTATTATGTATGTATTAGTGGTGGGTTCCGGAGCACCATGCCGGAACAGTACCCGCTGCTCTGGGCAGGTTCCGGTACGCCCCGACCCACCACTGGTATGTATGTATGTATGAATGTATGTGTGTGTGCGTGTGTATATGTGTGTGTGTGTGTGTGTATATATATATATATATAATTTGTTTTCGTAGATTTTCATGGGTGTAGGTATGCTGGTCTTGTTGTATTCGAGTCTTTTCCTGTGTAAGATTGAGATTGTCTTGGCAACGTTTCAGCGAGGTCTCACTCGCCATCTTAAGGCTGGGTTTTAGGCTTAAAGTGTGATCAGAGCTGTCGTCTTTCTATACATCTTGGTGGGTGGAGTGCTGGCTTTGTTTCAGTAAGTGGAATGATTGGTTGTGTGGTTGTATCATGATTGGTAGATTGGTGCTGATTGGTGCTGGCTGTGTGTCCATTGTTGTTTCATGTTGTAACGGCCTGCATGGTGGGTGGGGTTCGTTTGTTGACTAGGGCTGGTTTCCAGATGTCTGATAGGTGGGAGGTATCGTCACGCTTATTCATGTTGTGGGGGTGTTTCTGTATTTCGATAGCTTCCATAATTATTCTCTTGTTGAAGTGTTCTGTTTTGGAGATTAACCTGGTTCCTTCAAAATTAATTTCATGTCCTGTAGCTTTAAGGTGCTGCAAAAGGGAGGAAGTGTTTTCTTTTTTTCTTACTGCGTTCTTGTGTTCTGCGATGCGTGCATTTATTCTCTTGTTCGTTTGTCCTACGTATGTTGCAGGGCAGATTTTGCATGGTATTTCGTAGACTCCTTGGTTTTCTAGCTGGATTTTGTCTTTGGAGTTTCTTAAAATGTTGGCTATTTTTTGGTCAGTGTTGAAGGCTGTCTTGATATTGTGTTTGTGGAGAATTTTGCTGATTTTATCTGTGGTACCTTTGATGTAAGGGAGGAGGGCGATGCCATTGTCCTGTTCTGTGTCTTGGTTTTTGCGGGGAGTCTCCCTTTGGATTAGGTTGGCAATTGTTTTTCTTTGGAATCCGTTGGAGATTAATACGTTTGTGAGAGTGTGTAATTCAGTTTTCAGGTGATCTTTGTCGGCTAGGCGTTTGGTTCTGGAGATGAGGGTCTTGGCTACAGAGTTGATCTGTGCAGGGTGGTGATGGGATTGTGCGTTTAAGTACCGGTTGGTGTGTGTTTTTTTCCGGGAGATGGTGTGTCCTAGGGAGCCATTGGGTTTTTTGTAGATTAGGACGTCCAGAAAGGGAAGTTGGTTGTTTGCTTCTATTTCCATAATGAATTGTATTTTGGGGTGTAGGCTGTTGAGATGTGTGAGGAAATTGTCCAGCTTTTCTTTCCCCTGGGCCAAATCATGAAAGTGTCATCAACATATCAACATATCATCAACATATCAACAAAAGGGAGGAAGAAAAAAACTGAAACAAAGCCAGCACTTTGTTTACTGAAACAAAGCCAGCACTCCACACACCCCCACCAAGATTTATAGAAAGACAGCAGCTCCGATCACACTTTAAGCCCAAAACCCAGCCTGAAGATGGCGAGTGAGACCTTGCTGAAACGTTGCCAAGACAATCTCAATCTTACATGGGAAAAGACCTGAGTACAACAAGACCAGCATATATATACATCCATTTCCCCCCCCCCCCCCCGTTGGTGGGTGGTTTTTGTTTTTTTGTTTTTGCCAGACATGGAAATAAATCCTAAAAACCAAAAAAAGGTCAGAAATTGTGGTCATGTGACCGCGGGATGCTTCAAACATACATAAAGTGAGCTAGTTGCCAAGCACCCAAAATGTGACTATGGTATGTATGTGTGACTGTCACTCCTTTGAAAACTGGTCATTAGCAGCTCTGGGGAGGTCCGTTGTAATTTCAAATGGTTGTTAAGCAACAGGTCTTAAGTCGATGACTACCTGTGTAATAGCATAGTAGAAAATATTCATGATACCTGAAATATACAACCATCATTTCAGCGACTAGGAGATTTTAACTTCAATAAATAATTGTATCCTATCCTCTCCATATTATAACACATAATCTGGAACTTAAAATCCCAGCACATCAGTAACCTACCAACATGGATATGCCTAGATAAAGTGACTGTGTAGAAATGAGGACAGGTTTTGTGTGTCTTTATTGATTTCTCCTACTTGTCAGTTTGAATAAATAACATTTTGCAATCTCAGAGATCTCAGTGTTCTCGTTAAGTAAATATCTCATGAAAACTCGGGGGCTGTGTTTACTCAAATCTGTTGAGATTCCGGCTGTTCTCTCACTACTATCACCATTAAAAAAAAATGATTATAGATATTCTTATAAATTGATTAGCTTGGCTATTCATGGAAAGGCATAGCTACCTCATAAAAAAAAGGTTTAAAAAATTGGTAACGTTTGGAAAAGCTTTAGGGTAGGGGTCTCCAACCCCTGGTCCGTGGACTGGCACCGGGCCATGGCATGCCAGAAACCGGGCCGCAGAAAAAGTAAAAACCCACCCACAGAATGCAGGCATCAGGCAAAACCCCTCCAGTGCATGGAAAAAGCTTTCTCCACAAAACCAATCCCTGGTGCCCAAAACGTTGGGGGCCACTGTTTAGGGGGTCATCTCCCAGCTGCATAGGATGTATTTCTCAGTGTTGTGGCCTGTCAGCAGCCAGCGAAGCTGACAGCAGATTCGGACAGTGAGGAGGTTGGGGAGGAACAGGGGCCAATCCTGGAGTCTGGGGAAGGGTTTGATGAGGGCTCTGCAACGGAGGCAGAGATGGGGCCAAGGCCGTCCGACGGTTACCAGCTGCCTTCAGAGTCAGACATCAGTGAGGCAGATGAACAGCTGGAGCCTGTTCCCAGTGTGCCAGACGAAGGGAACAGCTAAAGAACAGGGGTCGACTTGGGAGTAAGGCCACAGGTGGACAATGAATGGCCCCTCCCAGGGGAAATAAAAGAGGAGCGGAAGGGGAGTGGAGTTTGCAGGAGACAATTAGTTCATTCCTGCATTCTTGCCAAGTATTGCATTGTCTGAAAGATATTGGCCTGGCCACTCTCCAAGCCTAATAAAGGCCGGTAATTGTGAACTATTTTGAAAGACTGAGAGAGAGGAAAGATTTTGCTGGAGAGGAATTCACTGTAGATTAAATAAAAGGGATTTATGCGGATGAGGACTCGGCTTCGTGCTGCTGGGGAAGCCTAGGTCAGAACACTCAGTATTAACCCCGTCATTCTTGTTCATCGACACCAGGAGTCTCCAACGTTGGCCACTTTTAAGACTTGCGGACTTCAACTTGCAGAATTCCTCAGTTAGATATGCTGGCTGGGGAATTCTGGGAGTTGAAGTCCATAAGTCTTCAAGTGGCCATGTTTGGAGGCCTCTGACCCATCAACACCATCAACTTCCATTGGACTATCATTTTTTTTCTCTTCTCTGTCTTCCAGGTTTTTATACCGGACCCAATCCAACGCCAAAAGAGACGAGGTCGACCGGAAGAAGCATCTCTTGGCTGCCTCTTTGAGACCTCTTTGGTTAGATTTCCTTGGCGAGAGGTCCAGGAAAGAAGGAGAATGAGACAGCTGAAAGGGAAGCCCAAAAAAGAGACATCCAAAGACAAAAAGGAGAGAAAGCAAGCAATGCACGAAGCCCGCCAGCAAGTCACAACTGTGGTGCTGCCCACCTTGGCTGTGGTGGTGCTTTTGATTGTGGTGTTTGTGTACGTGGCCACCCGGCCCAATACAACTGAATGACATGGAGTTTGAACTCTGCCCCTTGGGTGGGCATGCCAAGGCCCAACAACTAATCAAAGTTGCTCCTTCCTCAAGAGATCCTTTTTTAATCACTGATATTAATAATCCTTTTACAAAGGAATCCTCTTTCTCTGACTTGATTCACAGTCCACAGTTGCTCTGGTGGAAGGTCACATAGAACATACTTGATTCCAGGGACACAAAGTATGTTTTATTGTCTAGCATAATGTGCCTTTTTTAGACCTCAACAGTCTCTTGCTCACTCACTCCTTAAGGTAGAATCCGTTGCTTTTGGAAATGTGTATAAATCAGCTTTGAGTTGGTCAGCAGCATTGCCCCTATCAGGTTCCTGTATGTTGGCTTCACAGCTGCCGAAGAAGTGGATATTTCCCCCCACCTTCCGTTGTAATTATATAATGGCATTTGAAAATCTTTGATTAAAAAAGTATTTATTTTTGGAATAAAGAGAACACATCTTACATAAAAGGCTTTCCTCCTGATTTACTCTTGAAACCGTTCTGTTGTGGAAAACAACAGACAGTAGATAAGGTTTCCCTCAGAATTAAGCCAGGACATAAACAGAACAGTTCCTTTCTCCATATGAGGCTTTACCAATGAATAAGATAACTCTTTTAGCAAACATACGTTTGTTCTAGTAAAATAGTAGGAATTTCGGACAGCATTAATGTTGATTTTTAAAAGTGTCTACACTTTTTAAAAAAGTCCTGAGTCCAGCATACTAAAACAACGGCTTAAAACATAAATACCCGAGCTATTAGATAGAGCCAAGGTGGTGCAGTGGTGAGAGTGCAGTACTGCAGGCTACTTCTGCTGACTGCCAGGTGCCTCCAATTTGGCATTTCGAATCTCACAAGGCTCAAGGTTGACTCAGCCTTCCATCCTTCTGAGGTGGGTAAAATGAGGACCCCGATGGTTTGGGGGCAATATGCTGACTCTGTAAACTGCTTAGAGAGGGCTGTAAAGCACTGTGAAGTAGTATATAAGTGCTATTGATACTGATATTGATATTTTTAATATAATTGACCAGGGATCCCCAAACCCCAGGTAGTGGACTAGCACTGTGGCATGCCAAAAACCAGGCCACGCAAACAAGCGAAGCCCCATCCAGGGAATGCAGGCAGCATGCAAAACCACACCCCCTTCAATCCACGGAATAACCTCTTTCCACAGAAACGATCCCAGGTGCCCAAAACGTTGGGGAAGCTGCTATAATTTACTATATGGTGGGATCCAAATTTTGAGATACACTGCAATAATAAGGGATGGAAACCCAGCTCTTTCATGTGCCTCTAGTCAGAGGATGCTTAAAATAGGGTCTCCGAACCCTTAAAAGTAAAGGTTCCTCTTGCACATATGTGCTAGTCGTTCCCAACTCTAGGGGGCGGTGCTCATCTCCATTTCAAAGCCAAAGAGCCAGCGCTGTCCAAAGACATCTCTGTGGTCATGTGGCTGGCATGATTAAACGCCAAAGGCGCACGGAACGCTGTTACCTTCCCACCAAAAGTGGTTCCTATTTTTCTACTTGAATTTTTACATGCTTTTGAACTGCTAGGTTGGCAGAAGCTGGAACAAGTAACAGGAGCTCAGTCCGTTATGTGGCGCTAGAGATTCGAACCAGTGAACTGCCGACCATTTGATCGACAATCTCAGTGTCTTAGCCACTGAGCCACCACTTCCCAAAGTCAACCCCTAAAATTGGCTTGGCGCATTTTGGTGAAATTGTGATATCTTAGCTCCTTGTCTGATGACATTATGAATTTTTTAAAAAGTAAAAGAGTGAAAGTTGAAGCAGAAATAATAGTATTTTGCCTTTTCATTTAGACACAAGACCAATAGGAGCATTGCGTTCTTCCCATGATAAACTGTATTTTATTACATAAGCCCTATAGCTTGGTTCACAATGCTGTTAAGTATCCATAAAATTCACGGGCTGGTTGTAAACATCATACTAAGCTTTAATGCGGTATGCGCAATGTAGTATACTGAGCCTTAATGCGATTTTAGCTTCTGGCATTGTGTGACCTGTTTGCCCTTAACAAAAAAGAAAATCACATGACAGGAATTGCTTTCATTAGTAGTGTTACGATGGATAAACAATAAATAAACAGTGGTAAAATAAATAAACATGAACCAGTTCCGCTGCCAAGCACCCAAATTTTGATCACAGGACCATGGGGGTGCTGCAACAGTCATAAGTGTGAAAACCAGTCATAAGTCGCATTTTTCAGTGAGGTTGTAACTTCGGTCATTAGAATAGGAGAGGATAGGACAGAACAGAATAGAATAAGAAGTGGAGGATAGGATAGAATAGAATAGAATAGAATAAGGTGGAGGATAGGGTAGGGTAGGGTAGGATGGGACAGGACAGGACAGAACAGAACAGAACAGAATAGAATAAGAAGTAGAGAATAGGATAGGACAGGACAGAATAGAATAGGATAGAATAGAATAGCTGGATGGGACCTTGGAGGTCTTCTAGTCTAACCCCCTGCTCAGGCAGGAAGCCCTAAACCACTTCAGACAAATGATTGTCCAATCTCTTCTTAAAAACCTCCAGTGATGAAGCAGCCACAACTTCTGAAGTCAAGCTGTTCTACCGGTTGATTGTTCTCCGTTAGGACATTTCTCCTTAGTTCCAGGTTGCTGTTCCTGATTCGTTTTCATCCATTGTTTCTTGTCCTGCCTTCAGGTGATTTGGAGAATAGGTTGACTCTTCTTTATGACAGCTCCTTAGATATTGAAACACTGCTATCATGTCTCCTCTAGTTAAAAAGTGGAGGGGAAAAAATGAAAAAGAAAGTTCCTGACTTAAAAGTCTGTAGAGATTCTCAGTCATCCAGGTCAGGGTTGTCCCAAAGATGCTTTTTTCAGGAGGCAACTGGACTTTCTCTTTTTTTTTTCTTTTGAAGACGTTTTGCTTCTCATCCAAGAAGCTTCTTCCCGACTTAGCATTTAACAACATAAAAAAAGCAAAGCATTTCACCAGTAGAATTTTCAAGCCGTTTCTCTCCTAACATGAAGTGATGGTAGGAGAAGGGAGTGATTTATTAGAATCATTTTAACAGAAAAATTTCACTGTGGGTTTTTTCCCCCTACCTCATCATACGATCAAGCTACCAAGAGTGGTTATTACCTGATAAAGCCGTTTTACATATATTTCTAACCACCTTTTCCCTTTGCACAAATCCATTTATAGCCAAGGTGTTATGGCTTGCAAGGCAATCTTATCACATGAATCCTATTGTGACTCCAAGCATTTAAAAAGGCATATTTTTTTTTAGTAATTTTATTATCTTTCAGTTCAAGAATCTTAAAAGTGAAGATATGGGGAAATGGGCGTTTTAGTTTTACATTCCTGAACATCTCTAAATCCAGGATTTATTTATTTCCTTCCTTTGTATTCATTTGCAACTGTCTAAAGATTCCTACATGTATATATATACACATATATACTAAGGTCCCACAGAGTATTTGGCCTCAAAATGTAAACTGTGCCAATGGAGGTGCCCTCCTCAAAGGCATATAAAACATTGGCAAAGACAATAGAGAACAAAAAGTGGAAAAAATGGTGCCTTCTTAAGAATTGGGAATTAATAATACAAGGGTATTGCAACCAGGAAAATCCCTACTATTTCTCATGTCACGTAAGTATTAGCATGATTTCTAAAGCTTCTAAAATAAGCTATATGTGTGTTGCAAGACATTCTGTAGTTTTTAAAAGAAAAACTGCAATGTAATAATTATAGCAATAGTACAGGTGGTGCTCAACATATAACCACAATTGAGCTTAAAATTTTTTTCTTTTTTTTTTTGAGCTTAAAATTTCTGTTGCTAAGTGAGACATTGTGCCCCACTTTAAGACTTTTCTTGCTGTGTTTGTTAAGTGAATCACGGCAGCTGTTAATTTACTAACACGATTGTTAAGTGAACTTGGCTTCCACATGGACTTTGCTTGTCAGAAGGTCGCAAAAGGGGATCACATGACCCCAGGACACAGCAACTATCATAAATATGTGGCCACTTGGTGGTCACTCTGCTTAACAACAGAGTTGTCGGTCCCCATCGTGGTTGTTAAACGAGGACTCCCTATACCAGAGGTGTCAAACTCGAATTCATTGAGGGCCTCATCAGGTTCAGAGATAATATTCAGCCAGTTCTCTCTGGTTCGGATGAACCATTACCGGCGGCTGTGGGAGGCTCCGCCCACCCGCCCCGACATAATCCGCGACCTGCGCATGCACAGAAGGTGGCGTGTGCGCTCACATTTGCGAACCGGTAGGGAAGTTAAGTGAATCCCACAGCTGATCAGGGTTGTACTTGACCTTGGGTGTCCAGGGTGGGCATGGCCAGGATTGGCATGGCCAACTTGATGTCACTCGTGTCATGGGCGCCCGTGGTTTGCCCGAGTGCTCCGTCAGCGGAAACGGGCTCACAAGCTTCGTTTTAGGCTGCGACAACCTCCTACAACCTTCTGCCAGCGAAAACAGAGGCACCGTGGGCTGGTCCTTCACCATTTCGGGGGGGGGGGGGGGCTCCACAGGCCAGACCTAAGCACCCTGCAGGCCGGATCCAGTCTTGAGTTTGACACCCCTGACCTATACGCTCAGGTAGCATATCCAATCTGCAGCCCACTCGGTAGTCATTTGCTATTTCAAAGTGTCAGGAAAACATTTATGAAGGAGGGGAATTGAATTATAAAAGGATTCATAAGCAGAGTAGAGAGCTGTGAGACCAGACCTCAGAGAAATCTGCCTTGCTGGAAACCTACATGGAGCAGGATGAGAGGCTTGGGAGAGACATAGCAGCTGTTTCTTGTTTCACCTTCTTCCCAAGCCATTTCTCAAAAATTAAAAACAATACACTTACCTTTTCACTGTTAATCCCTGATCTATTTCTTAAAAGTGTTTCATCCCAACTGTATTATTTTTTATAAATAAATCAGGGCGGCCAATATATATAACCAACTCCGTTGTACTTATTTTGTACAATGGCAATAAAGACTATGCTAATATATCTAATACTCCTTTCTCCCATTTTCCCAAGAACAACCATGTGACATGGGTTGAGTTGGGAGGGAGGGACTGGTCCAGTCAACTAGCTGGCTTCCATGCCTAAGGCAGGACTACAAATTATAGTCTCTTGGTGATTGGCCCAAAGTCACCCAGCTTTCATGTCTAAGGAGGGACTAGAACTCACAGTATCCTGGTGATTGGCCCAAAGTCACCCAGCTTTCATGTCTAAGAAGGGACTAGAACTCACAGTATCCTGGTGATTGGCCCAAAGTCACCCAGCTTTCATGTCTAAGGGGGGACTAGAACTCACAGTATCCTGGTGATTGACCCAAAGTCACCCAGCTTTCATGTCTAAGGGGGGACTAGAACTCACAGTATCCTGGTGATTGGCCCAAAGTCACCCAGCTTTCATGTCTAAGGGGGGACTAGAACTCACAGTATCCTGGTGATTGGCCCAAAGTCACCCAGCTTTCATGTCTAAGGGGGGACTAGAACTCACAGTATCCTGGTGATTGGCCCAAAGTCACCCAGCTTTCATGTCTAAGGGGGGGACTAGAACTCACAGTATCCTGGTGATTGGCCCAAAGTCACCCAGCTTTCATGTCTAAGGAGGGACTAGAACTCACAGTATCCTGGTGATTGGCCCAAAGTCACCCAGCTTTCATGTCTAAGGAGGGACTAGAACTCACAGTATCCTGGTGATTGGCCCAAAGTCACCCAGCTTTCATGTCTAAGGGGGGGACTAGAACTCACAGTATCCTGGTGATTGGCCCAAAGTCACCCAGCTTTCATGTCTAAGGAGGGACTAGAACTCACAGTATCCTGGTGATTGGCCCAAAGTCACCCAGCTTTCATGTCTAAGGAGGGACTAGAACTCACAGTATCCTGGTGATTGGCCCAAAGTCACCCAGCTTTCATGTCTAAGAAGGGACTAGAACTCACAGTATCCTGGTGATTGGCCCAAAGTCACCCAGCTTTCATGTCTAAGGAGGGACTAGAACTCACAGTATCCTGGTGATTGGCCCAAAGTCTACCAGCTTAAGAAAAGCTCTCAAGAGCTTCAAAAGTAGTTCCAAAAATACCGGTTGAGCAAAACCTGATTTCTTGGAAGTGCTTCTCGTAGAGTAGACTCAGAGTAGGTCTATACTGTAGCTTAGAGATACTAATTCAGAGATGATTAGGAAATTACATTATTTTCAATGCTAAGTCCATCCATTTCTTTTAATGCTCAGAACCTGGTCTGAGTACGTAAATGCCTGTTATTGAATAGATTCACCTAATTCATTGAAAAATCCCATTTTTCTCTCTCTGCAACCCAACTTGTTATATTTAATCTGTTTTCACTCCGGCAATCTTTTCCATGCTTCACCTGCAAAATATATCCTCCTCCAGCAAAAAAAAGCCCTGAGGCTGGATCACATTTGATTAAAAAGAAAATCACAATCTGCTATGCAAAAATCTTGATGCCAGTCAAAACTTGTTTTCGATGTTTGAAATCACCTTGTCATCTGCCGGCAAAATTAAGGCTACCGGGCAGATTAAAACTATAAAAACAAATAAGAAAATTTTGGCAGATAAAATCCAAGCTGATAAAATGACAAAACAAACCCTACAATCAAAGGAAAGAACTAAACAGGAAAGATATGCCTATATTAAAATGGCACTTAGAGCCAGGCGTTCATTTCTGTTCCAACCGAAGAAGAAAAATTATATACAGGGAGTCCTCCACTTACAACAATTCACTTAGTGACTGTTCAAGGTTACAACGGCACTGGGAAAACCGACTTATGACCACTTTTTCACACTTATGACCATTGTAGCACCACCACCACCCCGGTCACGTGATTTACATTCGGAGGCTTGACAAGTGACTTGCTTTTATGACGGTTGCAGTGTCGTGGGGTGATCCCTTTTTGCAACCTTCTGACAAGCGAAAGCAATGGGGAAGCCAGATTCACTTAAACATATTACTGATTTTAACGACTGCCGTGATTCACTTAACACAGGGGTGTCCAAACTTGGGAACTTTAAGACTTGTGGACTTCAACTCCCAGAATTCCCCAGCCAGCTGGCTGGGGAATTCTGGGAGTTGAAGTCCACAAGTCTTAAAGTTCCCAAGTTTGGACACCCCTGACTTAACAAATGTGGCAAGAAAAGTCATAAAATGCAGCAAAAGTCACTTAACCAATTTCTCACTTAGCAACATACATTTTGGGCTCAACGGTGGTCGTACGTTGAGGACAACCTAAAATTCATAAAAGTTGTAGAATTGCTGAACTGAGTAGGATTTCCAAGGATGAATTCTACATGGAATGAATCTTAAGGTGTCATAAACCAGAAGAGCAGCTGGGCACATGAGTGCGCCGGGAGGCTACTCTTCCGGTTTCCGGTGCATGCATGTGCACTGGTCACTTGGTCTTCCAGTTTCTGGCACGCATGCGCATGTCAAGACCAGCTGGCCAGCGCACCGGAACCCGGAAGTGCAACAGGCAACGGTTTGCGTGCCCTGAGAGAGAGCTCTGCATCAGCACGAATGCCATAGGTTTGCCATCAGGGGTTTATAGTGTCCACCCCAGGGGTGGGTTCCTGCCAGTTCTAACCTCTTCTATAGAAGAGGTTCCACAAATCTACAGTGCCGTTTAGAACCGGTTCCAGCTCCCTCTCCCCACCCGTCCACATATCATCAAGATGAAGAGTGAGAGGAGGAATTCTGGGAGTTGAAGTCCACAAGTCTTAAAGCTGTCAAGTTTGAACACCCCTGGGGTTTTTTTTTCTAAAGGGTTAGGGGTGCAAGGGTCTTGTAACTTGACAGCTTTAAGACTTACGTGCTTCAAATGCCAGAGTTTCTGAACCAACATTTTGGCTGTTAAGCAAGAGGGTTGTTAAGTGAGTTTCGCCACATTTTACAAGTTGGCAATGCCCATCCAGTCACATGACCGCCAAGCCACTCCCACCCAGTCACATGGCTGTCAAGCCACTCCCACCCAGTCACATGGTCAGCAAGCCACTCCCATAAAGCAGGCCCCACCTACAGAAGAGATTCTAAAAACTTTTGAAACCCACCACTGGTCCACCCAAAAGTGATATGGGTATTAGACCTGCCACCACTTAAACCTCTAAATAGAAACAATACTCCAATTTTTGAGAAAGGTATCGTTCCTTAGAAGTCAAGTGCATTGCAGTAATGCAGAGCCAGATTCGAACATCGCAGGCCCAAATCCCTAAATTCAGCTTTTCCCTCCCTTAGCTCCTACCCATTGCCCATCCCTATGTGGCCAGTTAGATTCAGGCAAGATGTTTTCCTAATGGTCTATCCAAGCACAGGATGGTATGCAGCTGGTATGCTGGATGACCTTGAAGCAGCATCTCAAAGAAATACAACACTTACTTTCACTTCCCCCCCTTGCCTTCTTCCTTCCTCAGAGTTCATGGCAATCTGTCACCATAATGTAGTGAAGGACAGGCAAGCATAAGGTGGTAGCTGACAATGGGTAAGCCACGATCTGATCTGTCCCCTTGGATGGGCCCTAGATCCTTCCATGCCTCATTTAATGCCAAAATTCAGTACAGCCATTTGCCACTCACACTGTCAGACCTCAGAGACGTAACGCTTGGAAAGGGTCCTTAGTCATCCAAAAAAGACAACGTTACCCCCAGGAGCAAGACGTTTGCCAAAATATTCAGGATTGTGTATTATTCATGACCGCTGGATGAATTTCAGATAAAGAAATCAGCAATACTTTGACCTACTTTAATGGCATTTTAAATTTCAAATATCCTTCCATGATAACAGTAGGTGAACAGAGAGTGAGAAAAAGAGATACTTGGAAGAGTTTATCTCGGATGAAAAGGAAAAAAAAGACAAGTCTCAGCTTTTGGGCTTTCTCAGGGGCACCTATAAGTGAGGGTGAAGATTCGTTCTCCAAGCTGGTGAATTGGTTTCCGAACGTTTCGTTACCTAGCCTACAGACAATCTTTCAAGCCAGCATTCTGTTGTCCATATAATGGTGATGTTATCCATTCAGTCATGTCCGACTCTTGATGATTCTCTGGGCAGGTCTCTCCACATCTTCTAATCTTGCACTGCTTCTTTGAGATACAATAACACAATACAATAGCAGAGGTGGAAGGGGCCTTAGAGGTCTTCTACTCCAACCCTCTGCCTAGGCAGGAAACCATATACTGTTTCAACCAAATGGTTATCCAACATCTTCTTAAAGACTTTCAGTGTTGGGGCATTAACAACTTCTGGAGGCAAGCTGTTCCACTGATTAATTGTTCTAACTGTCAGGAAATTTCTCCTCAGTTCTAAGTTGCTTCTCTCCTTGATAGGTTTCCACCCATTGCTTCTTGTTCTGCCCTTAGGTGCTTTGGAGAACAGTTTGGCTCCCTCTTCTTTGAGGCAACCCCTGAGATATTGGAAGACTGCTATCATGTCTCCCCTGGTCCTTCTTTTCATTAAACTAGACATACCCAGTTCCTGCAACCGTTCTTCATATGTTTTAGCCTCCAGTCCCCTAATCCTCTTTGTTGCTCTTCTCTGCACTCTTTCTAGAGTCTCCACATCTTTTTACATCGTGGCGACCAAAACTGAATGCAGGATTCCAAGTGTGGCCTTACCAAGGCATTATAAAGTGGTATTAAGGCATTATATAGACATTATACAAGGCATTATATAGTGGTATTGTTCTATGCCAGGGGTGTCAAATTCAAGGCCTGCAGGCCGGATCCAGCCTGCGGGATGCTTAAATCTGACCCGCTGGGCCAGCTTGGAAATAGCAAAGGACTGGACAACGGTGCCTCTGACAGCCAAAACAGAGCGAGGGGGGCGCGTGTGGCCCTCCCGTGCCCCATTTTCAGCCTGGATGGCCTCCTGCAGCACCCTGCTGGCCAAAACAGGGCACGGGGCAAAATGGGCCCCCTCCATGCCCCGTTTTAGGCTTAGATGGCCTCCTGCAGCACTTTGGCGGCCAAAATAGGATGGCCGTGGCTTGCATGCCCCCTCCCCCCCCCGTGCCCTATTGTGACTGGCAGGGTGCTGCATGAGTCGTTAGTCCCCTCTCTCCCCCCACCCTGCTGGCCACAGAGGAGAACTACAATGCTGATGCGGCCTCGATGAAATTGAGTTTGACACCCCTGTTCTATGATCTGGTTGGTGTCAGCTTTGCTGGTGTCCCACCATCTTTGGCGGCGTTTTTACCACTTTAACCACTAACCCTTCCAAGCATAATTGCCTCTGCAATAAATTCCCCCACACGACATGGCCAAAACAAGTGAGTTTTGCTCTCCAGTGACATGTCTGGTGTTATGCTCTCCAGGATGTGCTTGTGGGTCACTATTTCTGTCCAAGGGAGATGCAGGAGCCTTCTCCAGCACCTCAGCTCAAATCATCTTCTTTCAACGACCCCACGATCCCTTGTGGAATGGAGTCTGGGCAACTGAATCGAGCTAGCAGAGTGTTTACTAGCCGGATGCCCTTCCTATCGTCAATGCGGAGCACCGTAGCTCAAATGAGTCGATTTTCTTCCCGTCTTGCTTTTTTAAGATCCAGCTTTCATATTCCGTATCTTACCACGAACATTTCCCATATCTCGTCAATTAAAATGGACACTCGTGTATTAAATTTATTTGTATTTAATTCTGGCTCCAGCCAGAATTCTTCTGAATCTCCACATCTCCTCCTTTCCCTGGACAAAGCTCCTTTTGAGTGCAGATCCTGATATACTCTGCACAAACGTGGATCCTTTCTGGGTACCAAAACCAGGTTTAAATATTTGGCACAAAGTTGTGAAGGTGGGTTGCTTCTGATCCTTTTGTCAGGATTGGATCCCAGCTGGGCAAAATCACCCTGCACTCCGAATAAGGGTATGGGTAGCTGAACTCTGGCATAAACCCCAAGGCAGAGGAATCTTCCCAATCAATTTTTCAGCTCAGCTCAATTGTTTTTAATATATTTATTCTCCCGGAGGCTGTGAATTAATGGCTGTTTTGGGAAACGGTGCACACAATCTTCCTCTTTCCCTCCACTTTATTAACTCAGACAGACAGATGTGCCCTAAGAAGCTGGCCATTACCACTAGTTAATACCGCAGCAGTGCACATGGTTTTCTTAGGTAACTCAGTTTAAAAAAGAAACTTCTGATAATTACTTGCAAAAGATGCAACAGAGCGAGAGGCCCTGCAAAGCTCTTTCCAGAATCTATATATATATATAAACGGCTTTGGTGTGTGTATGTTCTAGCATAACTCTGGAACGCCTTGAGCAATTTCAACCAAACCTGGTACACAGCTGCCAAAAAAACCAACACAGTTCTAGGCTGCATCAACAGAGGGATAGAATCAAGATCACGTGAAGTGTTAATACCACTTTATAATGCCTTGGTAAGGCCACACTTGGAATACTGCATTCAGTTCTGGTCGCCACGATGTAAAAAAGATGTGGAGACTCTAGAAAGAGTGCAGAGAAGAGCAACAAAGATGATTAGGGGACTGGAGACTAAAACATATGAAGAACGGTTGCAGGAACTGGGTATGTTTAGCTTAAGAGAAAGAAGGACTAGGGGAGACATGATAGCATTATTCCAATATCTCAGAGGTTGCCACAAAGAAGAGGGAGTCAAACTATTCTCCAAGGCACCTGAAGAAGCAATGGGTGGAAACTAATCAAGGAGAGAAGCAACTTAGAACTGAGAGAAATTTCCTGACAGTGAGAACAATTAATCAGTGGAACAGCTTGCCTCCAGAAGTTGTGAATGCCCCAACACTGGAAGTCTTTAAGAAGATGTTGGATAGCTATTTGTCTGAAACGGTATAGGGTTTCCTGCCTAGGCAGGGGGTTGGACTAGAAGACCTCCAAGGTCCCTTCCAACTCTACTATTGTATTGTATTGTATATAACTCGAGAATATGTTGCAGACTTGCTCTCTGGAAACAAATACTGTGGAGGTAAGAAACGCCTGAAACCTCTTGGGGTATGTTCTGTTAAGACACAGCCTGTTGTGCCATAAAATGGCTTCTACTGTACTGCCATAAAACGGCTTCTACTATGCAGTGCAGTGGCGTTGCTATGGTAATGGCCCCAACAGTACTCACAAGGGGGCACCCTCTGGTAAGGGAGAAAATCCAATCTTAGAAATTACTTTTGGTCCAGACATTTTCCCCCTATAAATAAATACCCGGACAATTCCGGGTTATCGGCTAGTTTTAATATAGAAGGACTTGAGAAACATTCCATTGGCAGAAAAGAACACGCGACAATCACCTACTCAGCTTAAATGCAAATCTTCTACTTTATAGTTTGGAACAACAAACCAGATTCTCAATCATATCAGAAATAGAGAAAAAAGTCCCTCTGTAGCATGCATTACAGGTAGTTCTTGAATTATGACTGTGATGGAGCTGCCCATTATGGTCATAAGATGCAACGATCATAAAAAGTGACCGACTTGATTTTTTTGCACTAGTTATTAAGCAAAGTGAACGAAAGTGGTCATTAAGAAATACCACAATTGTTTAGCAAATCCGTTGTTCACTATAGTGTGGTATTGCCAACATCCAAAAGTGAGTGTGGGGTTTTTGGGGGGCAAAGCCAGGGGTGAAATTCAGTAGGTTCTGACAAGTTCTGGAGAACCGGTAGCAGAAATTTTAAGTAGTTCAGAGAACTGGCAAATGCTACTTCTAGCTGGTCCCAGAGTGGGGTGGGAATGGGGATTTTGCAGTATTCTTCCCCTGGAGTGGGGAGGGAATGGAGATTTTGCAGTATTCTTCCCCTGGAGTGGGGAGGGGAAGGATACTGCAAAATCTCAATTCCCCTGGAGTAGGGAAGGAATAGAGATTTTGCAGTATCCTTCCCCTGGAGTGGGGAGGGAATGGAGATTTTGCAGTATCCTTCCCCTGGAGTGGGGAGGGAATGGAGATTTTGCAGTATCCTTCCCCCTGGAGTTGGGAGGGAATGGGGACTTTGCAGTATCCTTCCCCCTGGAGTGGGGTGGGAATGGAGATTTTGAAATATTCTTCCCCCAGGAGTGGGGAGGGAATGGAGATTTTGCAGTATCCTTCCCCTGTCACACCCACCAAGCCACGCCCATAGAACCGGTAGTAAAAAAAAAAAGGATTTCACCACTGATTGGAAGGGATCTTGGAGGTCTTCTAGTCTTACCACCTGTACAAGCGGGAGATCCTAAACCATTTCAGACAAATGGTCGTCCAATCTCTTCTTAAGCCCCCCCCCCAAGTGCTGGAGCACCCACAACTTCTGAAGGCAAGCTGTTCCACAGGTGAATTGTTCTCACTGTTAGGTAATTTCTCCTCAGTTCTAGGTTGCTTCTCTCCTTGATTAATTTACATCCATTGTTTCTTGTCCTGCCTTCTGGTGCTTTGCAAAACTCGTTGAAGGACATTGTATGCACCGGTAGCATTTGCGAGGTGGATTTGTTCTTCTCCCCATTCACACAAAGTCTCTTCCATAGGGAAGCTGTAAACGCAGCGTACAGATTAGAAATGAAAGTGACATGTTTGCCGGTGAACAGGTGCTTTATAAATAAGTCAGATTAATAAAATGTGGTCTATGATTAGTACCACCTTGTACTTATCAAAGCCTGCCCCAACGTGTGAGTCAGGAAGTGCTTTAGGCTACATCTGCTACCTTTGCAATTTCCAAATCCCCTTCTGAATAATACAATATTCAGCCTGTATTTTGGGTAGTTACCTTCAGATGCCTATTGAAGTTAGGTCACATCCTCTTTTTGAAGGCCTGCCTCCTGCAGGGACTCATTATTTTTATTGCTCAGATATTATTTCGGTCAAGTGTACATGTGTCCCACAAACCATTTTCTCGAGAGAGAGGCACTAACTGAACAGACGGTGTAAAATCTACCTGGCAGTTCTGGGCTGCATCTTTTTTCTCTGCTCCACATAATTTCTAGACTTTGTCGCATCACTAAGGGAAGGAATGGAATTCGATGATTTGTCATAGACAGACGAGAATATGAGCTTGCTTTTTTTCTTGTAGACGTTTCATTACCCAAACTAGTAACGTCATCAGGGCAGTGCAGTGTCCCCAAATGGGGACAACCATGACCTGGAGGACTGAGAATCTCTACAGACTTCTAGCTATAGAGTTTAAGATGAGCAGCCTTTGAATGGTGTGGGAGTAGGAATGGATTTCCAGAGGAAAAATGGCAGGCTACAGAAACCAGGAACACCGGTGGGGGTATTCAGCCGGTTTGGAAAGGTTCAAGCAAAGTGGTAGTGGCGACTTGCGGGAGGGGCCCGCCTTGAGGCCACGCCCCCCTCCCCCGGTGCTATGCCGTTCTATTTAGCCACGTTTTCTAAGCCGTGTGTATGCATGCAAGCTGTGTGTGCAAGCCCAGTAGATGCGTGGAAGGGCGTGTGCAAGTGCAGAAGGCGCTTGCTCACTTTTTCAGTGCAGTAGTAAAATTATGTGAAACCCACCTCTGAGGAGCACCACACAGGCGATCCTGAGGACAGAGATAAACTTCCAAGTGCTTTAATGGCCCTCTAAAAAGGATGCAAATGACCAGCTGCCTGCTAGGAATATAAATCCTTCCATTTCTCACTATCCGGTCAGAGCTGCCGAAGCTTCTTGGATGAGAAGGGAAAGGTCTTCAAAAGAAAAACCAAGGAAGTCCAGTTGCCTCTTGAAAAAGCACCTTTGGGGAACCATGACCTGGATGACTTAGAGTCTCTACAGACCTTTAGCTTTATAATCTGGGATGAACAGCCTTTGAATGGTGTGGGAGTAGGAATGGATTTCCAGAGGAAAAACGGCAGACTGCAGGAACCAGGGGCATCACTCAGGTGACCCTGAGGACACAGATAAACCTCCAAGTGCTTCAAGGACCCTCTAAAAAGGATGCAAATGACCAGCTGTCTGCAAAGAATATAAATCCTTCCAATCCCCACTATCCTGTCAGAGCTGAAGAAGCTTCTTGGATAAGAAGCGAAACCTCTTCAAAAGAAAAAAAAACAAGAAAGTTCAGTTGCCTCCTGAAAAAGCACCTTTGGCTCATCAGTGCTTGTAAGGAGTGCGGTTTGCTGTCCGTTTATATTCCGGTGTCTTGCCTGTCTGTATGGGTGAGAGTGGCCTTAGAGAGTGTCTTCTCCAAAATGTTAAGTGCCTTTCACTTTTTTGTAAATCCATCTTCCCGGCCAAGGTGGATCCGGGATACAGGGTGTGATCCGAAATGTCAAAATGGTAGCCAGGATATCTGATTGGAGCTTCACACATATTTTTTTTACGTGCATAGACATCAAATCCCTTTCCTGATTTCTTTCATTATTGATAGGACATGTTCCTTGCAATTCTCCAATGAATTGTGTCTTCATGTGAAGATTTCTGGCATCGTATATTTTCTTCCCCTTGAACTTCTTTTCTGCGGCTTCTAATGATTTCTGGACTCTCTCTTCGAAGAGTTTCTTTGATACTTCCCTGAACCTCATTGGAGGTTTTTAAACAGGAGCTGGAGAATTAACCATCGGAGATGATGAAGGGCATGGTTGTGTGAAGACCTCTGGAGGCTCCCTAGATCCTTTCAGAGGCCCGCAAAATCAATTTTATTTTGCCAGATGTTGAAAATACTTGCAAAAAATTAAAACAATGACACCCTACTCATTATTACTTTTTAGGTGATAATAATATAGAGGGTTTTTTAAAAAGCTGCCCAGTGTTATTTTGATATGAGCTGGGTGGCAGATAAATTTAATTAGCAAATAAATATGTTATTCATTTCAATCCCTATTAATTTTAATATTTTGGCTTTTACAGGATTCAGCAACTCAATATTCTACCAATGCATCCATTTTAATGTTGAACGCAGTAAAGATTGATCAATATAATATCCTGACCTGCTCTCGAGTTGCCATAGGCAGGGGGATGGGAAAACCAAGCCTCGCAGCTGCATTGAAGAACTTCCATTTCAGTCAAATCAAAGCACATTCCAGTGGCAATGTCAAGGTCATCTCCAGGGGGACTCACAGTGGCCAGAGGGAGTGACTTCTACAACCTGTGAAATTGCTTCATTGGGGAATGTGACTTGTGGGGAAGGGGAAACAGGGTTAGAGCGAGCCAAGGCCCGAATTAAGTGAGGTCAGAGTTGGCTTCCCTTGATTCGTGCTGACATGAAGCTCCTAATAACTAACTGGATTTCTTTTGAAGCTTGGCTTGAGGCTTATGATTTAATTAGGGCATCAGTCGGAATCCTGACATAAACCATATAAAGGAAACACTATTCTGGCATCCTGCATAAGGTTTAAAAGTAGGACGGGGTTTCAAGAGGAAAGAATTTGAGAAGCCTAGGTGTGAGTCCTGCACTGTATGGGGGGGTTGAACTCGATGACCTCTTAGGTTCCTCTAGATCAGTGTTTCTCAAACTTGGCGACTTTAAGTCCTGTGGACTTCAACTCCCAGAATCCCCCAGCCAGCTATGCTGGCTGGGGGATTCTGGGAGTTGAAGTCCACAGGACTTAAAGTCGCCAAGTTTGAGAAACACTGCTCTAGATCTATGATTCCATGATGACAGTTCACTTTGTGTAAATCTACACCAATCCAGACAGCCAGTTCAGTCTTGTAGTTAGGGCATGAGGCTAGAAACCAGGGACCATGAGTTCAAGTCTGGCCATAGGCATGAAAACCAGCTGGGCAGGGATAGGCTTCAAAAATTGGTTCTCTGCCCAGTTGCTGGGTGGGCATGGCCATGCTGGGTGTGGCCTAGTCTGCCTCCTGTACCACTGTGGGGACGGGCATTTTTGCCCTCCCTGGGCTCTGGAGGCTTTCCTCAAGTCTCCAGGAGGGCGAAAACCGGCTTCCCAGGTTCCGGAGGCCCTCTGGGGCCGGCCTACTTGAATTTCCGGTAGGCCGTTTTTCACCCTCCCTGAACCTCCGTGCGCACCCTGCACTTATCTGCATCCAAAACGGGCCGCGTGGGGACCCCTGGGAGGGGAGGGGTGGGCGTGGCCAGCCAGGAGTGGGATTCGGGGGTTCTGTGAACTGCATAGAATCTTAGCTAGAGGTTCTTCCAACCCCCCCCCTGAACTCCCATATGCCCACCCCTGCAACTGGGTGACTTTGGGCCAGTCACTCTCTCTGCCCAACCCACCTCACGGGGTTGTTGTTGTGGGGAAGACAGGATGAGGAAGGTGTGTTGGATATGTTCAGTACCTTGAGCTATTTCTAAACATAACTGTATAAATAAATTTCTCTTGGGAGCTCTGGACTAATTGGTCAGTCAAATTACATTGGGTTCATATTCCGAGTTGGCTAAAATTTTAACTACCTTTAGCCAACTCGGGTTAAAAATCTCTCTCTCTTCCCAAGACAGATTTATTTATTTGTATTCTACCGTTATTATTATTATTATTTCTGTCTCTTGCAGTCAAGACAACCCCCCCCCCCTCCATTTTATATATTGGAATGATTTTGGGATATTGAATTTGCAATGATCAGGACAGCAATTATCATCAATCTGATCTGTACTGTGGCTCATCTTAAAAAGATTTGCAGACATGTCCACGTATCAGGTTGACCTTGGTCTCTCTTGCCCAACGGAGCTGGAAGTTGGGCAGCAGCATGTACATTTAATAGATTATTATTTTTAATTACTGTATTATTATTGACTCTGTCCTTTCTGGAGACTTGCCATGAACTTTCGTGCTTCTCTTCGGCTGAACTTAACAGTTCAGTTAATTTCAGCTCTCCTGCATTTTACCGCGTTGACTTGAAAGAACAAGACACCCTAAAATTGAAGGCAATTTTTCCTCCCCTCTAAAAGATCGCAATAAAACACCCACAAAAATTCTTGTAGCCAGCGTGGCTTCTTTTTTCTTGCCAAATGCCAGCTCCCATTGAATCCAATTCATAAGAATGTGTCCGTGTGAGACATTTAATCATGGTTGTGTACATATACACACAAAAGCGCAGTTAGAAGCCATACCGCTTCTTCTTTCAAAGGCATTAACATAACGCTTGATTTATTTTTATAAATTAAGCCCGCTATGTTTATACAATTAATTGTTCCTCTGTCTGCATTCATACTCACAGATTGTTCTTTAACAAACCTATTTCTCTTATGTACATATACATGTATATGTATGTATGTATATGTGTGTATGTATATGTGTGCACACACACACACACACACACAACTAAAACTTGGCATCTGCAAATATAAACTTTTGCAATACATAGGCTGAAGTCCAAAATCTTATTTAAAAAGGTAAATAAGTAACTAACTTAAGTTGTCATTCTATGTGTTTTTACCTTTTTCTTTTGTGATAAATTCTCTTTTCAGTCTATAGATTTACGGTAACTTCTTTGGATTTATAAGAGTCACAAAGGCACAGTGGTTAGAGTGCAGTACTGTAGGCTACTTATGCTGCCTACCGGCTGCCTGCAATTTGGCAGTTCAAATCTCACCAGGCTCAAGATTGACTCAGCCTTCCATCCTTCCAAGGCGACGTCAACAACATTTTGTCCTGCCAACATGAGCTCTTCCTCTGTACATAACAGAATAACAGAATTGGAAGGGACCTTGGAGGTCTTCCAGTCCTACAAGCAGGAGACCCTATGCCATTTCAGACAAATGGTTGTCCAATCTCTTCTTAAAAACCTCCAGTGTTGGAGCATTCCAGAGCTGGAAGAGACATTAGAAGCAGTGGTGGGATTCAAGTAATTTAACAACCGGTTCTCTGCCCTAATCATTTCTTCCAACAACCAGTTCACCAAAGTAACAACCGGTTCTCCCAAAGTGGTGCGAGCTGGCTGAATCCCACCACTGATTAGAAGTCTTCTGCTCCAATCCCCCCCCAAGACCAGGTTGGGAATCCTCAAACCAGTCTTTAAAAAAAGGTCCATCTTTGTTGGTCCATCAGTGATGGAGCAGACACAACTTGCTCCACTGCTTCATAGCCATTCCCATTCAAGAAATTCCTTGGTTCAAGTTTGGATTTTTCCATTAAACTTCCATCTGTCTTCCCCTTGGGTGTTGGAGAACAAATCTACACTCTCTTCCTTGGGACATCCCTTCATGTACTAGAAGAGGCTACCATTTCTCCCTACAGCCTCTTCTTTAGGTGAAATATACCAAGTTCCTTTAACTCATCACAGAATTTAATCTTCTCTCTCCACAGATCCCAGCTGGTCTACATGACAATCAGCCAAAGATGCAGGTAGCATCTTCATGGAGCATCTCTGACTGAACACAGCCAATGCTGCAGCTTTCTGTGAAACATCTGAAGAAACTGAAGCACTGTTGATTTATAGTGAGAAACTGGATGAGGTCCAGCTGACTCTCCCAGTTTGGAGTGCTATGCTATGAAATACCGAAATGACACCATTGATATCTGGGTATAATTGAATTTTCCAGGCCTGAACAGCCTGATTTTACAAAAAAAAACCAATCCCTATCCTGCTTGGAACTGCCTATATTCTTAGACTCTACCTTAATAATTCGTAGGTCCTTGGTTATTAAGTTTGCTCCCATCTTAGACTCTGAATCTAATTACCCTCGCACAGTAATAATAATAATAATAATAAAAGGGGCAGAGATGTCACTAATGGGAGTTCTGGCAGATACCGAAGGGTGTTCAAATGCTGATGTAGGACTTGGCCCATATTTCTCAGTTGTGTCCTGCATAGAAAAGGTCCTTGTTAAGAGTCCAATCTTGCGTTTCCATTCCTGAGGTAAATACCGTATTTTTCAGAGTATAAGACACTCCGAAGTATAAGACACACCTAGATTTTGGGGAGGAAAACAAGGGAAAAATATCTGCCTCTGCCTCTCAGCAATTTGCCTCCTTGCAACAAACAATACAGACATTATACACTGTTTGTAGTGTTATATTTCAGACTATACTTGTACAGATGCTGTTAAAATTGATGTGCTTTCTGGAAGTATAGTTATTCTCTGCTATTTAAAAGAAGAGCACTTTTTAAAACAATAGCACGGGGCCTCTTCAGATCAAGTATTTATTTTAAAAAACTTCTTCATTTTGTTAAGTTGTCTAGAATAATAATAAAGCGGTCCTTAAAAATAAATCTAATAATTTGAACATTCTATAGGCATTTATAGTTGTTGACTTACCTCCTTGCAGCAAACAGCCTGATTAGCACAAGAAAAAAAAATCTGCCTCCCAGCAATTTGCCAGTGGAGCAAACAGCAAGTTTCACTTTCAATTTCTCCCGATCATCAGCTGTTACAGGCTGTAGGGATTGCTATAGCTTATTGAAGCCTCCGCAACCCCCACGTCGCTGCAAAGAGGTAAATTGCTGGGAGGCAGAGGCCAAAGGGTTGGGGCTGGTGGGTGGGGCTACATTCAGCATATAAGACGCACCCAATTTTTCACCCTCTTTTAGGGGGGGAAAAGGTGCGTCTTATAGTCCGAAAAATACAGTACTTAAGAACAAATTTCTCACTTAGCGATATAAATTTTGGGCTCAATTCTGATTGTAAGTCGAGGACTACCTGTATTTAGTTAGACTTTGCCAGGGAAAATTATCTAAATTAAAGGAAGGCTAAAGTTAACACTACCATATCTGGGCTGCAAATCTGCACTCAATGGGGATTGTAAGCAACAAAATATGGTAGATTTTTTTTTAGACTGCAAAAAAACCTCAAGAGCTGAAATCCTGGAAACCATTTCTTGTTTTGATGAGACCCATAACAGCCACATTAGTGTGAATTTTGTTCCCGGGCTTGCAACCCACCTTGAATCAGTCTCCAAAAGAACATTTTGGATGCGGCATTTTGAATATGAAAACAGAAGTTTGGATCGCACTAAAAAAATTAAAAAATATATATTCACATTTAATTTCCAGATTTTCTTTTGAGACCTCTTGATACACAATCTTCCAAATTCATGTTGAAATGAACTCCACAGCGAAACGATATAAAAATCTCACATTACAAAAAAAAATTCTTGGGCTAAAGTTTTTTTTTTTTTAAATGGTAGCTGATGTTTGGTGCAGGGATTTATCTGTACAATTTAAGGTTTTATTATTATTTTTAAAGCTTTATCTGCGGTGGATATGCTTGAGAGTGGCATGGTGCTTTAGGCTGTTTGCTGACTGCCTTCTCAGTTCTTCAATGTGAGAGTTTAAAATATGTTCGAAGTCCTGTGCTCGCCTCTCTTCCTCTTGTAGGAATTTCTCTGCTGCAGCGGCTGGGAACAAACTCTCTCGGGAAGGCTGAATGACACACAAAAAGTTTTGACACAATGAAGACACGTATAATTAAGGCTGCTTTTCTTATTAGCGCAGGGGCACTGCTGAAAGTACGCTTTAAATATTTGAGACATGCAATCTTTACAGGTATCTTGCTGGGCCCTAAAATCCCATCGGTGATATCTTAGAATAGAATAGAAATAGAACTCCACAAATAGAATAATAAAGTTGGAAAGGACCTTGGAGGTCTTCTACTCCAACCCCCTCCCTAGGCAGGAAACCCTATACCATTTCAGACAAATGGTTATCCAACATCTTCTTAAAGACTTCCAGTGTTGGGGCATTCACAACTTCTGGAGGCAAGCTGTTCCACTGATTCATTGTTCTAACTGTCAGGAATTTTCTCCTCAGTTCTAAGTTGCTTCTCTCCTTGATTAGTTTCCACCCATTGCTTCCTGTTCCACCCTCAGGTGCTTTGGAGAATTGATGTCCCTCTTCTTTCTGGAAACTTCTGAGATATTGGAACACTGCTATCATGTCACCCTTAGTCCTTCTTTTCATTAAACTAGACATACCAAGTTCCTGCAACCGTTCATCATATGTTTTAGCCTCCAGTCCCCTAATCCTCTTTGTTGCTCTTCTCTGCACTCTTTCTAGAATCTCCACATCTTTTCTACATTGTGGCGACCAAAACTGAATGCAGTATTCCAAGTGTGGCCTTACCAAGGCATTATAAAATGGTATTAACACTTCACGTGATCTTGATTCTATCCCTCTGTTTATGCAGCCTAGAACTCTGTTGGCTTCTTGAGATCCTCTACAGCGGGGAGGTCAAATTGGATTTCATTGAGGGCCGCATCAGGGTTGTGTTTGATCTTGGAGGGCTGGGGTGGGCGTGGCTGGGGAGAGGGGGGGCCAGCTCAACATCACTCGTGTCAGGAGCGCCTATAGGGGGCCTAAGTGAAAACAGAGCTCAGGAGGATTGCTCTGGAAACCGCGAAGGACCGGTCTACGGTGCTTCTGCCAGCAAAAATGGAGCTCGGGAGGGCCGCCCGCGGCCTTCCCGAGCTCCATTTTTGCTGGCAGAGGCACCGTGGACCGGTCCTTCGCGGTTTCCAGGGCAGCCCTGCGGCCAGATCTAAGCATCCCCCGGGCCAGATCCTGCCCCAGGGCCTTGAGTTTGACCCCCCTGCTCTACAGGTACACCTCAACGTACGACTACAATTGAGCCCAAAATTTAGGTTGCTGGGTGAGAAATTTGTTGAGGGAGTTTTGCCCCATTTTACAACTTTTCTTGCTACCGTTGTTAAGCAAATCGCTGTTGTTAAATTAGTAACCCGGTTGTTAACCCCCTTGACTTAGCTTGCCAGAAGGTCGCAAAAGGGGATGGCGTGACCCTCTGGATGCTATAACCATCATAAATATGAACCAGTTACCAAGTGTCCAAGTATAAAGTATAAGGATGCTTGGTAACTGGTTCATGTTTATGACGCTCACAAGTGTGAAAAATGGTCATATGTCACTTTTTTCAGTGCCGTTGTAACTTCGAACGGTCACTAAGCGAACTGTTGTAAGGGGAGGACTACCAGTACTGTATCTAGGCCATATCATCCAGAGGGCCTCCAGATGGCAGCACTGTGTATAAAATTTTCTCTTGTCTCTCTGCTGCCATCTAGTGGTTGTTAGAACCCTAGCAGCCATAGTTGATAGTCTATGCTAAATGTTGAAGAAGGTGCAGAAAACAGTCTGCAAGATGGAAAGGAAAGGGTGTACCTATAAACAGCCTCTCCTCCATTTTTCCAACTGTATCTTGCTACAATATACGTATGTATGTATATATTTATTTTGGTCTGATGAAGTCAACAGTACATTAATCAGAGTTGTATTTTCAGCCAATGGTTAAGTTGGTTAGTTTAGAAAACAGGAAACTGATTTCTAAATTTGTCGTAAGCATGAGAACTGGCTGGGTGACTTTGGACCAATCACCAGACCCTATGAATGTTTGTCTCTCTTTAGGCACAAAAGCCAACTGGGCCAGTAACTCTCAGTTTAACCCACCTATACCGAATATTAGGTATGCTTTGCCACTTCAATTTACAGTAATCCTTGACAATCTCCAGTTGCTTAACAACTATTGGAATTTACTAAGGTCACAGAACGGGTGCTCTTTATGGCCCATAAAGCAGTACACTGGGTGTTGTGAATGCTAATGCTACACACACACACACACACACACACACACACACACAGAGGATTCAAATAATTTAACAAGCGGTTCTCTGCCCTAATGATTTATTCCAACAACCAGTTCACCAAACTGCTCAGAAAGTTAACAACTGGCAATCCTGAAGTGATGCGAATTCCACCACTGCACACCTACAATGGGGACACAAGGACAACATCCAATGGGGACACAATCACACCCACATCCAATGGGGACACAATAACAACACCTACACCCACATCCAATGGGGACACATAACAACCAGGTGCCAAGCACACAAGATGTGCTTGGCACCTGGTTGCCTTTATAATCACTTATAGCGTGTCACACAACAACAATTCGTGATATTTTTACTAGTTTTTGGCACCAAATGCCATTCAAATGAATGAATTTGCTTAATGACTGCAACGCTTGCTTAACGACTACGGTGAAAGATTTTAGGAAAGCACTTCTGGCTACGTTGGCTGAGGAATTCTGGGAGTTGAAGTCCACATATCTTAAAATTGCCGGAGTTGAGAAACGCCGGCCTATATTCAAGTTAGTTTCTTGCATATCCATTTTCTCCCGTTTTTAATGCAGAATTAAGTGAGCTCATGTGCAGGAATGAGCCATTACAAATTAATCAGTAGATATCATTTTTATATTACTTTGGATATTATCACTAATGTGACATTTTTCGGTGGAGTAAATTTAATGCTTCCTGGAGCATCACCAAGTAAAGAAAATAGCATTGTGAGATTTCCACAATTCCAAAAGGATGCACAGTATCTAAATCTGAAATAAGTGAGGAGGTAAAAATAGCACATTTAAATACCTCTTTAAAAAAGCAATTTTTAAAAAAATTCTACATCAGGCTTTATAAATGTAGGCTGATTGCAAATTTAAGTCTTTTCTTTTGCCTATCCATTTGACTCTTGATTGCTCAGAGGGATTGGCAAGGTGATGTCTTGGAGCATGAATGTGTTCGCAGTCACACACAGTTGACTTGGTGTGAGCCAGTTCCCTGCTAATCCAGACTGTTTTTAACAGATTAACAGAGTTGGAAGGGACCTTGTAGGTCATCTAGTCCAACCCGCCGCTAAAGCAGGAGACCCTACACCATTTCTGACAGATGGCAGTCCAGTCTCTTCTTGAAAGCTTCCAGTGATAAAGCTCCCACAACTTCAGAAGGCAACTTCTGTCCCATTGGTTGATTGTTCTCACTGTCAGAAAATTTCTCCTTATTTCTAGGTTGAATCTCTCCTTGCTCTGTTTCCATCCATTATTCCTTGTCTGGCCTTCAGGTACTTTGGAAAATATCTTGACCCCCTCCTCTCGTAGCAGCCCCTCAAATATTGGAAGACTGCTATCATGTCTCCCCTGGTCCTTCTTTTCACTAGACTAGCCATGCCCAGTTTCTGCAACCGTTCATCGTATGTTTTAGTCCCCTAGTCATCCTGGTTGCTCTTCTCTGCACTCTTTCTAGAGTCTCAACATCTTTTTTATAGTGTGGAACAAAACTGGATGCAGTATTCTAGGTGTGACTTGAAGGTTTTAAATAAATACATGTGCAACCAGCATGTTACATAGTAGATTCCATCGGGCACTTCTTATAAAATAGGAAAGGTGAGCTAAATTCAGGTACTCCTTGAGTTACGACCGTAATGGAGCCTGCCCATCATGGTCTTAAGTCATGATAGTTGTAAAACAGGTTGTGAGCAATCTGATATATGATCTTTTTTAATGGAAGTTGTTAAGCGAACGCTGTGATCGTTAAGCGAACCAATGGCTTGCTATGGGCCCAGTTTTGCCAAAAATTGAACATAAAGGGCAGTTTGGGAGAAAACTGTCCTAAATCATGGTCACGTGACCAGAGGACACCGCAAACAGATGTGAATTGTGGCCCAGTACCAAGTGCTCGAATTGTAGTCATGTGACTGTGAGAGGAAGTGGCCCTCAGAACTTCGAATCTGGGTTGTAAGAACTCCTAAGGCTGGGCCAATGGTCCTAGCAAAGGGTCGTTAGGCCACCCCATTGGTTATAAGTCAAGGACTTATATGTATTGGGTTTGAAAGTGTGTGAACCTGCCTAGAAAAAAAAATTAGAGGGAACTTTTGAAAGTGAGGAACATCTTAGAGAGCACGAGGAGGAGGGAACAATGCCGTCAAATTGACAGGTTGATAAATAGACCTAGTGGGACTGAGGTATCTACCACCGCTGTCATTTGTGAATGCACAAGTTCCTGACAGCTGTCAGTTTGTAGGAAGGACCCACTTAAAAGGTTTATGTCGTGCCCACTCTCTGAAACCCGTTTCTCATCCCTTGGCTCGCCGAGTGAATATTGACCAAGCTCTTACGAAGCAAAATAATAAATTACCATCTGTCTTTCTTCCATAATGTAGACCTGGTTCAGCAATACGTCAGATTTATTCCGCTGAGGAAAGGAAGTGGAGTAGAATGGTGGGATCACCTCTAGTGGGGAGGGAGATCTACCGTCCGCTACGGGTTCACGATCTCGGCTCGATCTTTCAGGAGGCAAAGGGCCATTGCTTTCAAGAGTAATCACATCCTGCAGGCCAAGCCAGTCAGGAACATGCGTTTGGCAGCATCCCAAATGTTCATATATTGCAGACTGGATTGAATTCTGCACAGGCCTAAAAGAGCAAAAATGTTTATACGGTTATGGCGATCAGTCGGCGCTTCGAAATGTCCTTAAAAAGCAAATTATTTGGTACGAAACTGTCCATCCAGCGTTCTTTTATGGAACACAACACAATATACATGTGGCAAAAAAAAAAGGGTCTATGCTCTTAAGATACCATATTTTTCGGAATATAAGATGCACCGGAGTTTAAGATGCACCAAGATTTTGAAGAGGCAAATTAAAAAAAAAGGTTTTTGCACTCTGCAGACCTTGCAAAAACACCCCCATTTTTTGTCAAAAAAAAAAGGGCATGCATAGCCTTTAGGAGGCTTATAAAGTGCTCCTGGGGGCTGGGGGGGGGGGGAAATGAGCAAAAACTGGCCTGTTTTCCGCTCATTTTCGCCTTCTCCAGACCCCAGGAGCACTCTGGAAGCCTCCTAAAGGCTATGCATGGCCATTTTTGCAAAGGGGGCGGGATTTCAGGAGGCCAAAAATGCTGCATTCAGTGTATAAGACACACCCAGATTTTCACCCTCTTTTTTGAGGGAAAAAGGTGCGTCTTATACTCCGAAAAATACGGTATTACCTTGTTTCCCCGAAAATACAACCTGTCCTGAAACTAAAGCCTTGCCACATTTTTCGCATGGGCAAAAATATAAGCCCACCCCCAAAAATAAGCCCCCTGGACAATCCCCCCCCTCTGGCCAGGCAGAGCACCGCTCGCCGACCTAGCGGTATCCCGAAGGCGCCAAGCTGTGGGAACGAGGTGGGGGCAAAGGCGCTCGCATTGCTTGGTGCTTTCGGGGTACCGCTAGGTCGGTCAGTGGCGCTGTGCCCAGCTGAAGAGGGGGGGTTACTGGGCAGCTGCTTCCTTGCTACTGGGTTCCCGAAGAGCTAGGCACAGCCTCAGGGTCGAATGGCTGTGTTGCGCTGTCACAGCAGCAACACAACAGCCATGAGGTTACCAAGCTTGCGAGCAGCCGCCCGGCAACCCCCCCTTTCCAGCCGGGTACAGCGCCGCTGACTGACCTAGCAGTACCCGGAAGGCACCAAGCAACGCGAGCGCCTGTTCGCCACTCTCCGCCTCCCGCGGCTTGGTGCCTTCGGAATGCCCCTAGGTGAGTGAATGGGACTCTGCAAGGCTGGAGAGCGGGATTGCGCAGTGGCTTTTCCGCTCCCCACTCGCGCAAAGGACATCTCCGCTGCTGGTGCCGCCCGCCGCTTGGTTTTTTTTTTTCAAAGCACGGAGGATGGATGCCGCTCTGGAAGTACGCTCTATAGTTGTGGGCTGCAGATCGTACAACCATAGAGCGTACTCCCAGAGCAGTATCCTACCTCCGTGCTTTGGAAGCCGCAACGCTGTATGGTTGTACGATCTGCAGTGGTTAGAGTGCAGTACTGAGGGCTCATTCTGCCGACTGCCAGCAGTTCAATTCTCACCAGGCTCAAGGTTGACTCAGGCTTCCATCCTTCCAAGGTGGATAAAACGAGGAACCAAATTGTTGGGGGCAATAGGCTGGCTCTGTAAACCCCTTACAGAGGGCTGTAAAGCACTGTATATAAAGCGGTATATAAGCCTAAGTGCTAAAGTCAATGGGGAAACCTTAATCGCAATGTTATTAGCTTAACAAAGGGTAATGATTCACTTAACAACTGTGGCAGGGAAGGTCGTAAAATACGGCATCCCTCACTAAACAAATGTTTCGCTTAGCAACATAAATTTTGGGCTCAATTGTGGTCGTAAACCGAGGACTATCTGTATTGTATTGCAGAAGTGGTCTTCTGTAGCTTTCAGGTCTCGGTTCCTTTTTAAGTTTGGACTCTGT